>NC_135533.1:24351436-24660474 GCF_045843805.1 Urocitellus parryii | reverse complement strand
TCTCCGGGCCCTGCTGCAGGCTGCTGGGATCCCTGGCACTCTATCACTTTGATTTTTTCTGCTTGCCCCTCCCCCAGCGCTGGCTAGCCAGGTTTCCTTTTGGCTGCTACTGGGAGGAGGGGTTGGAGGTCAGGTGTCTCTGGTTTCCCCCTAGCCTGTATGGAGGCTCAGCTTGATACTCCCTCTCCCGGCAAGCCTAGGAGAGATTTTATGCGAATTCCCGCTGTCTGGGGGGTGAGCTGAATGACACCGACCTGTTTTGATGTGGCACTCTGAAGGAGAGTGGCGGTGTATCCTTCAGCTTTCCCGGATGGTGGCCGCTGACTGGCTCGGCGGAGTGTCCGCTGTGGGGGATGGGACTGTACCGCTTCCTTCCCCTTCTGAGAACCCGTGCTCGGCCCAAGGGTCCGTGTGGGCTTGGCTGGTGGGATTCCACCTAATGGCCTTCCCTAACCTCCCTGCTTGCCAATTAATGGCTTCACTGAGGCGCCACGCCTTCTGTAGCCGCAGGGCAGGCCACGCGAATCAGTTGGCCTGGCTCTCCGGGCCCTGCTGCAGGCTGCTGGGATCCCTGGCACTCTATCACTTTTCCAGAGCCATTTTTCTAAAAACTAAGTCAAACCATCTCTCTCTTCCTAAAACCTGCTGAAAGTGACCATTCCTCTCTGGATGAAGTATGGAATTTTGTAGTTGCCTAAAAGGCCATACATGATGTCCCCTCCCCACTCTCAGGCCTCATCTCCTACACCTTAACCCTTGACCAGCACTCAGTCTGCTCCCCACACAGTGCTCACTGTGTGTGTGTGTGTGTAGGAAGAGAAGATGGGAGGAAGCCATCTCTCTGTCCAGAGGAACAGGCAGAACTCTGTCCAGAGGAAGAGGCAGCTTTTTCAGATTAACAAGTGACTTCTTAGGTTACAAGCACCCTTTAAAGCTTTGTTGCTAGTATTTGGACAGGTCAAGTGTAGTTGCACCTCAGATCCTTTGCATGTGCCAGTTCCTTCTTCTTGGATATGCTCATCCCTTCTTACACTTAGTTCTATGCTCCAATCTCACCTTAGAAAGGCCTTCTCTGTTTCTACACCAGTTTCTAAAATAGCACCTTCCCTTATTTCTTTGTCCTTACCCACCTCCGTTTTTCTTCACAGCGTGTATTACCTCCTGAGATGGCATAAATGTATTTGCACCCTCTAGCTCCAGAACTTGAGCTTTAGGAGAGCAGCAATTTTGTTGTTAGTGCTCACTGTTTTGTCCAATACTTCAAATTGTGATTGGGACCAAGCAGGCATTCAGACTTTTTCTGATGAATGAAATGATTCTTTTATGTATTAGTATATAAATCCCTTTCTTGTCTATTGAATGTCAGAGGGGATATAATTGATCAACAAAATTGACCTTATCACTTTCCTCTTGGAGCCAAGAGTCTCACAAAACAGGACTTTGATGTGATTATGATGAAATCTCTTCTGTGCCACAGGATGTGAGCTGGTTTGATGACCCTAAAAACACCACTGGAGCATTGACAACCAGGCTTGCCAATGATGCTGCTCAAGTGAAAGGGGTATGTGACTCCTTTTGGTTTTGTCATAAGTGGTCATTTGAACCTCAGCATGAAATTGGTTTTCTTATTTTAATGTTAATTATTATCATCATTGTGAAGGAAATGTTAAATAGACACAAATCCACAAATAAATGTTTTAGAACAAAAATGTTAACTATTTAAACATTAAATGCTGTTTAGTGTCTAGATAACTTGTAAGCTATCTTTTGTTATTGCTGTTATATTCATACTCTTAACAAGATATATGTAGAAGAATGGTTATTTAGAAAAGAAGTATTTTCACTGTATCATTCAGGACCAGTCTGTTTTAGTGCTCAATTAACAGAAAATTGTAGTTGCTACTGAAAAAATTATGTGTATAGTTGCTACTGGAAATTTTAGGGACATTACAGTTCTTAAAATGAGCAACAAAATATGTTTTAAAAATAGGTTGAATAAAATGAAAAGCACTTGAAAAAATTAAAGCAAGGTGGAAGGAATAACTTCAAACTGCTGAACCATCAGGTTTTGATTTTTAGCAGAAGTGACAAAATTTTTTCTATAAATTTTTATGGCAAAAATCTATAAGCTGATGTAGAATTTGAAAAAAAAAATGTGATCTCTGTTGTGTCTCCCCCAACCTTGGGTGTTATAGTCTTTATCCTTTATTCTTCCTGTAAGGCAGTACTATCTTAGCAATTATCCTATCTAATAGATATTTTTGGAAGAATAAATTATATTTGGAATGAGAGAGATGTATAATTACAAGTCAGATCTTTAAAAATGCTATTTTAATACAGACATCTTTGTTGAAAGCAAACAAACCAACAAAAATCAAGATTTGGATCCAGTTATATAGAACCTAACCAAACAAAATGTACACTGCTTTAAATAACTTTGAACCTTCAGAAACAGATAATGATCTTACCTTATGCCAGTGTCCATTGTTAAAAAGTACAGTGGAGAAATGGAAGCAGCATGGGCTGGTAGGGGCTGGCTGGTTGCCAGGGAGGGAAAGACTCAGTGATGATATGGGCAAGAGGCCTGAAGGAAGGAAAGATGCCATCCTTGTAGGTGTTTGGAGGGGAACCTCTAATCAGAAGGTCAGCAAGGGCAGAGGCATTGAGCACCAAGCATTCCTCAAACATTCCTGAAGTAGTAAGGGTGACAGAGCAACTAGACTAAAGTAAGTGAAAGAACAAGTCTTAATAGGAAATGCTTCATCGTCTTATGAGTTTATCAGCAGTATTTGAGATCCTAGGTTGTTCCTGTCTTAAAGGAGGAACCTTGGTTTCCTTTCTAGGACATTGCTTTTTTCTCCCACTGGCCACTGTCTCCCACTGTTCATTGCTATTTTGTCTTTATAGCCCTGACCTCAGTGCCCAGGGTTTGCTATCTGCAGAGGCTCTTTCATCCAGTCTCATAGCTTTAAAAACCACCATTGTACTGGAAAATCACCAATATTTGTTTGCAGATGACTTCTCTGCTAAGTTCCAGACATAGAAAATCCACCTGTCTCCCTGACATGTGCACATGGTTGTCTGATGTCTCATGTCTGATCATGGACTGGCCATTCCCCACTCAGAGCTCTCAATTCTCCTTCAATCCACTCCTCCAACAAATTTCCCAATTTCATTAAAAACCAATTCTATTTTTTTCAGTTGTGTAGGTCCAAAGTGTTAGAGTCATTCTTAAATCCCCTTTCTCTCAGATCCCTCATAAAATCCAACTAACAATTTTTATAGGCTGAACCTTTTTTAAAAATCCAGAATTTGTCACATTTTACCACCATTCATATGACCACACTAATCTAAGACACTATCACCCCTGTCCTGTATTATTGTAATAGACTCTATACCTCTATTCCTGTCTCCTTCTACACATTCATATAGCAGCCAGAGTACTAGTCTAGTGTTTATATCAAATAGCTGTTAGACAAATCTGGTGGAATTGATGGGAGTTTTGAAGGAGTCTATCACAGGAGTTAGTATGGAGAGAAGCTTTAATCAATGTACCTGCTCATTTTTGGAGTTGGGAAAGATTATTCAGTCACAGAGACCTTAGTGGCCATGCTGGATATAACTCCATTATAATTTTTTCCCAAGATCAGCCTCACTTGGGCAGAAAAAAAATGTTTAGGAATGGAATTGGGCCCTTTCCAGAGAAAGCAGATCAGAGAGCCAGAGAAAGGTTTGCAATGAGTTGAGGGTACAGTATTTTCAGGGTAGAAGAGATGGGAGGATTGAATCATCTAGCAAGGACTGAGTTGACTTTGTAGGCCGACATCTGGTTTGAGGCTTGGCAATCACCACACACTACTGAGAGTCATGCTTCAAGCTCCCTCTGGTATTCAAACTGAAGACTTTGATGCTTTCTTAGTATAAATTAAATTCTATAGCTTTCAACTCTGTGTATATTTTTTACAAATCAAATCTAGGTTAAATTAAGCATAATAAGCATTTCAGATAGGCCTCAATATTTTTGAATATCCTTAATAACAAATAATAGTCTTAAATTATAAGTAGTACTGTACCTAATTTTGGAAATTTCTACCATCCAGTTTAATATAAATGTCAGAGTTTATCTTGCTAATTTTCAGAGCTTGCTTTAGAGATCATAGTTTAATTGATTAAGACTTTCTTGGTATTAAAAATTCAGAAGAGAGAAATATGTTATCACAGTCTGGAGTTTTGATCATCCACTTTCAGTTTATTCAGAAGTCATGGATAATCCTCATTTTAGAAACTCAATAAAGTTGTTACAAGTAAAATTTTATTTTTGTTTTATAACTGAGAAGATGATTAATATATTTTCGTGAAAGTGAATTGTTACAGTTCTTAAGAATATAGAAGTGTGGATTTTAAAGTTAATATAAAAATGTGTCTCTAATTTGTTTTTTAGGCTATAGGCTCCAGGCTTTCTGTAATTACCCAGAATATAGCAAATCTTGGGACAGGAATTATCATATCCTTAATCTATGGCTGGCAGTTAACACTTCTACTCTTAGCAATTGTACCCATCATTGCAATAGCAGGAGTTGTTGAGATGAAAATGTTGTCTGGACAAGCACTAAAAGATAAGAAAGAACTAGAAGGTTCTGGAAAGGTGAGTCAAACAAAATACAATTGCTTACCTAAGTAGAGAAAAATATTTTAATCAGTGTTGTTTTGTTAGTCCCTACTACTTATTATGTTCTGAGTGTTTTATCACCATTCCCCAGAGCAATATATTTTTGACATTTATTCTGCAGATTAGAAACTGAAGTAAAGTAGCAAACGTGGCCTTAGGCTCAGACTGACACTGCTTCTTACAGGCTTTTTTGGTTTCAAGCTCCTGTCTTCACACTCCTCTCTTCCTTCCCCTCCCCTCCTTACTTCCTTCAATCCCCACCCCCTTTCCTTCCTCCACATCTCTTTTTTTTCTCTCTCTCTTTCTTTTAAGCAAGCTTAAATCTCCTTTATTGAGAAAAGTAGGACCTTTTTATTATGTCTGATGGGAAAGGTTCAATATGGAAACATCCTGGGGGCTTTTTTCTATCTGACTTAAATGATCACCACTGTCCCTCTTATCATTCCTCCTCCTTTCATCCTACTTATGCTTCTCCTTCCCTGGATACTTGTTTTTCTGCATGTTTGTTTATTCTTTTCTCATTATTTAACAAATGCTTATGTGACATTACTGCATTTCCTGGCAAATGCTTTACTCTTCATAGTGACCTTGTGCAGGAAGTCCTAGTGTCATCTCCTTTTCCAGGTGAAGCTTCCGGCAGTGGTCCCCTGTGCCTTAGAGAACTGAGGATTCTTAGGGTCAGGGTTCAAATTCAGGTACCTGTGCTCCTGTTCTAGATGGCAGAAGACAATCTGATGTCATAAGATCTGGATCATTATAGAAATGAGGGGTCAGAACAGGGCAGAGTCCCAAAACTGGGACTAATGTCTAGATAGGAGTATATCTACCAATGGATATTCCAGACTCTCCAGAGTCAGGGCAGGAATCTAGTTAGTTTATGGTGGGTCTGGCTCTCAGGCACAGGAGTCCTTTGTCTGTGGACCAGGGCCCTCACAAGTGTGTGATGTGACAGGTCCTGAAGGATGTTCCTTGTCACAGGCACATTGTTCTCTGCCTCCTGCATTTCCCAGATTCTGCCTCATCTCCAGGAAACTCCACTGGGCCAGCTTTGGTGCTTCTCCCAGTGTCTGTGGGGAAAAAAACCTGCTGTGAGATGTCTGGCAGGCTTTTAGCCAGATGGTGCTGCTCCCAGGGTTCCTAGTTTGGTCTAACCTGGATAACACTGGACCAGTCTGGGGAAGTCCTATGCCAATGACTTCATGTAATAATGTATCTTGTGTTTCTTTTCTCCTATGGTGTTGACTCTTTATTTGAATAAAAGCTGGAAAAATCTAGAGCAAAATGTCAACAAAAAAGTCTTTAATAATGTCATTATTTATTGAGGTGTGTGAAATCTTAGAATGGGAATCTTAGACTGTTTATGAAAGAAGAAGACAGATCCTAAGTTAAATCATTGCAAACCAAGGTCAGCACCTTTGAGGTGGTGCATCAGAGATGAGACTCTTGGAGTCCTATAGAAGGGCTGAAGAAAGAGTGCAGGTGGAAATGGTATGTGTGGATATGGTAGATTTTCTAAGTCAGACTGTGAGAGATTCTCTAATCCAGTGGGGGCTCCGAAGAGGGACAAAGGCAGATAGCGAAAGTGGTGGTTGCTGCACCAATCAGTTCTCATAATATTGAAAGTCAACCCCATCTGATCCTAATTCTCAGGTTACAATTTATTGAATATTTATTAAAAATGGGCTTTATACGAAGAGCTCTATATATGTTTGCTCATTTCATGCTCTCAGTAGCCCTGCTGAGTTACGCCTGTTGGAAGAGATCAAATATCTTTCCCAAAGTCGCAAATCAAACTTCAAATCAATTTTCCTAACTGATCTTCTTCAATTCTTGTCCACCTATAGTCTTTATTATTCTCAAAATCAGTATACTAATCTCTTAAAAATACAAATCAGATCATGCTAACTCCTATTTAAAACTCTCTAATGGCTTCTAATCGCATTGGAATAAAATTCAATCTTACCCTGTCTGTAAAACCCTGCAGGATCTGATGACCTCTATAATCTTGTCCTTTACTATACTCTCCTATGTCATGCTGCTCTGGTCTCATGGGTCTTTTTGTAACTCTTAGACCACTCTAGTCTGGTTCCCACAGATGTGGCTTCTTCCTGTACATATTCAACTCTCAGATGTAGTACCTTTACTGAGAGGCCTTTCCTGACATCTGAATTAATTCATGACATTTCTCAGCCCTTAATGTTGCTTTCCTGTTTCTTTGTTGATTAATGGTTTATCTTCCCTAATAAAACAAAAGCTACTTAGGGGCCTGGACTACCTCTGTGAATTTGCCCTGAAGCAGATGGGCAAGCTTGCAGGTCTGTGGGAGGCCAGGGCTTGTTCATTACTGTGTGAGGTCAGGGCCTGCTCCTATTATCTCTGTGATGTCAGAGACTGTTCATAACCTCCTCTAAGTTGGTGATCTGTGATTTCTAGAGTTCTAGCACATTAATATAGACTAAGAACATTTCTATAAAATAGATGCATTTTCCTTTTCAACATTAAAAGCCACAATCAAACTTCATTTTATTTGAAGGTAGGAAGACAAAGGTGAGGAGGTTTGCTTGTGTTTTTCTTTCTAGAAGCATATTTGCATTTTCCTTTCTCCAAAAAGTATCAACTACATGATGCTTTATGAGGGAAACAGTGCCATTTACTTCTCCTTGAACTGAAGTTCTTTTTTCTTCTGGTGATTCCTGAGACTTTGTTTGAAACTCTGGGAATAAAGGAAGCCTTGAGGATGCAGGATGCTAATTAAGGTTCTTCCTAATTGCTTCATTGTGCATTAAGATGAAGTGATTACATTGTGAAGTGATTATATTGTTCTCACTATGCAAGGTCTGTCCATCAAACTCTCTCTCTTATTGAGTTTTATATATACTGAAAAGCGACATTTATACTCTAGCCACAGACACTCTTGCCTTAAACACTACACACAAAATATTTCTTAAAATTTTTACATTAAAATTTACAGTAAAATCTGCTTTTCAGCATACATTGCTGTAATTTGTAGAATGTTATTACTAATCCAGAAAACCTCTTCTGTTTGTTTGAACCCTTATAATTAAAAATATTTCTAATGTGTCTGAACAAGGATTGCCTTTGGGGAGTTTGAAGGTGAATTTTTCCTCTAATTTCATGCTTTCTGTATTTTTAGGTTCTTCTAAAATGAGTGTACATTATTGTTTAAATCTGTAAAAGAAGCTTATAAAAAAATTAAATCTGCAAATTTTCTTCCTAAGTAGCTTTTGGTAAACATACTTCAGTCTTTGCCTTACTGAAAGAATATTTTTGATTTTATTTTAAATAAGATTTTGTTCTTAAGAATATGTTATTAACTTTTTTCTTTGAATAGCTTTTTGTACCAGCCTTCAAAAACTGACTTAATGTCTTGTGAAATATTTGCTGTTATCTTTTAAGTTAGATAATTGGTGTAGGATTCAGTGAGGAATAAGTGGGACTTCATGTTTACAACGTTTCAGTTGTAAATCACTGTAAATTAATGCATTGCCTTTTTTAGAATCAGCTGACCAGTAAAAAGGTCAGCGAGAGGAAGAACATCTTAAATAGTTGAGTGACTATCTTAGTGACCTATTATATTTGAGTTTGAGGAATTGAGAGACCCTCTCATCTACTCCCTCACTTTACAGATGAAGAAAAGGAGATGGGGTGGCTCAAGGTCCCATGGTGACAAAGACTGAAATCTGATTTAGTATACCAGTGTTTCTTGCATTTTCCACATCCCTTTACCCAGACTCCAAAAGGTAGCAAAGGATGTCCACGCCCTAATTAAATAGCTTTTCAAGAAGTAACATGTAATTAGAACATAACCAAATGATAGAAACTCTCTGGAAAAAACTGGCCATATGTGCCATGTTCCTTAAAAAAACAGTGTATTCCCTTTGACCCAGTAATCTCATTTTTAAGAACTTTTCCTAAGAAAACCATTCAATATGGGCAAGTGTTTAGGTACAAGGACATTTATCACAACAGTTTTAATAACAAAACAATTGAAAACATTGTACAACAATAAAAGAATGCCTGACAGGAATATTAAGTGGCCATTAAAATCCCATTATTAATGTATATTTAATGACCCTGGAAAATATTCTTAATATTTGTTAAGGCAAAAAATAATGGTGTAAAAAATAATAATGGTGAATAAGCAAGTCTAGAATTCAATCCCTAATTTGTTAAAGATGCATATGCTTAAGGGGAAAAATTACAATACATAAGCTAATGTGTAAAATACACCAATATGTAACTTTTTAATACATTCCTTGACTTTTCAACATTTTCTGAAAATTCTTGAGTTGTTACAAAGAGAAAAATATAAATGTACATTTATATTTTTAAAATATTTAAAGTATATAAAATAACTGTGAACTTAAATGTGACCATCATAAAAGAAAGAGTCCTACAAGAGGTGTGAAATACCAAGTTCTTGGGTTAATTTTGTAAAACTGTGTAATGCTGTGTGGCTTTAGGCAAGTGCCTTAGTCACTTTAAAGTCTTGGCTTCTCTTTCTATAAAGAAGGTAAGATTGAATCAGTTTCTGTCTCTTCCAAATCTGAAACTTTTGTATAAATTACTCAGTATCCTTTTCCATAAAAAGATGTTTATAGGTAAACACTAAATGATAAAAAATAATATAGTATCATAAAATTAATTTTATTAACCTGCTTTATAGAATTCAAATTAATTGCCCCTGTTTGCCCTTGTACCTCTTAATGATGGGTGATATCTGTTACAGATCGCTACTGAAGCAATAGAAAACTTCCGCACTGTTGTTTCTTTGACTCAGGAGCAGAAGTTTGAGAATATGTATGCACAGAGTTTGCATATACCATACAGGTAATAACCACTGAAGGGTTGGAGGGATGTGTGAGGAGCATTTAATCATCAGATTTGTTTTCACAAAGTATTTCTTTGGCCAGAAGGTTGGCCTCAAGTAGAGAAAGTACCAGAAAGGAAGCACCTGTATCCAGGAGGTAATGATCAGAAACAAATTAAGGCAGGGGCATCCCTTCGGTAGAACCTCTCAGGGTGGTATTTAACAGATGTGAGGGGAGAGTAACAGGGCATTGAGGAATGGCTCTCTGATGCCCAGTTAGACGATGACCCTATTATTGCTTTGTTGGGGATGAAAGCGCTTTAGGTCACATGAAATTCAAAGTGTCTATGGGACACCAAGGAGTGGTGCTTCCTGAGTATATTTTTCATTCCTTTCTTTATTTCTCCCCTAATGGAAGCCTTCTGTCCCTCCTTTAACATGGGCATTCCAGAAAAGGCCCAACCTCTCTGAGTCTCAGTTTTTTTCTCTACTAAGAGGAGAGAGAGCTGGATTGTATTGATAGGTTTTCAAACTTTTTTGTTTTTCAGACCCTTTGTCTCTGAAAAGGTTTGTGTGTTTTCTTTCAGAAGTGGAAGCTAAAGAGAGTGTGGGGGAAGCACTAATAAAAAAGAAAGGTGATCTCATGAAAATAGAAAGGAGACCAATAAAGTCTCCAATATGACAAAGATAAAAGCAAAATTGATCATGGTTGAAAAAGGAGTTAGGAAGCCCAGAGGACTGCCCACTCACCAACCTGCTCCTACCCACACCTCTACATCACCCAGTTCTGTGTCACTCAGAAAAATCCTAGAATGTTAATTCCCTTGTAAAATCTTCTCTAACACCCCCAGAGTAAAGTGATGCTTCTTTCTTCCCATATTATTCATAAGGTACCTCTATTACATAAGTACTTATCTAGCTCAACTCCTAGGTCCCCAAAGGCAGTGCCATGCCTATGCCTCTGTGTTACCCAACTCCTAGGTCCCCAAAGGCAGTGCCATGCCTCTGTGTTACCCAGCCTGGTTCCTGCAGCTTATAGATGTTGGGTAAATATGTGTGGAATGAATATTCACTATAGAGGACACATTGGTTCTGTGTCCAGTAGTTAAAATAGGGAGAGGGAACTTTCAACTGAGTCCCTAGCAGGCTTTTCACAGAGTTCATAGGCTTAGTTTATTTTTACTTCAACATATTGAGGTGTAGTTAAACCTTCCATAAAGATGAAGACATTGACAGAATGGCAGCCATCAAGAATACAAACAATAATAAATGCTGGAGAGAATGTGGAGGAAAAGGAACACTTTTACACTGTTTGTGGGATTGTAAATTAGTACAATCATTATGGAAATTGGTATGAAGGCTGGTCAAAAGATTAGGCATAGAACCACAATGTGACTTTGCTATTCCACTCCAAGGTATTTATCCTAAAGATTAAAGTCATCATACTATAGTGAAACATGCTTACGTGTTCATAGCAGCACAATTCATAATTGCCAAACTATGGAACCTGCCTGGGTGTCCATCAACAAAGACAATGTGATACACACACACACACACACACACACACACACACACACACACCATGGAGTTTTACTCAGTCATAAAGAAAAAAATTATAAATTAAATCATGCAGAAAAACAGACGGAATTTGAGATTATATTAAGCAAAACAAGCCAAACTCAGAAGGTCAAGGGTCTTTTATTTTCTCTCATTGTAGAAGCTAGAGAAGAAAAAGGAAAAGAAAGATGGTGAGCTTAAGGGAATCTTCATGAAAATCAAAGGGGGATTAGTGGAATACAGGAAGGGGACCAGGGGATGAGAGTTAGGAAGGGGGTGGGGAAGTGCTGGGGAATAATACTGGCCAAATCATATTGTTATATTGTGTGTGTATGCAAATGTAACAACAAATCCCACTGTTACGTAAAACTGTACCACCAATACAATTTAAAAAATAATAAAAATAACTGCACCAATAAAATAATGTGAGGGAAGAAAAAAAGATGAAGACCCTGAGACTTAGAGATAAGTTAGTTTCCTAAACTCATGCAACTAGCAAGTAAAATGAGGATCAAACTTAATTATTTTGAAATTAAATCCATTTTTATTCGTCACCCCATTGCCCACCCATCAAAAATTATATTTTAAGGTCTGAAATGAAAGTCAATTAAGTTTTCAAATATCTCCTTTTCAGAAACTCTTTGAGGAAAGCACACATCTTTGGAATCACATTTTCCTTCACCCAGGCAATGATGTATTTTTCCTATGCTGCTTGTTTCCGGTTTGGTGCCTTCTTGGTAGAAAGGGGAGACATGGAATTTGAAAATGTTCTGTTGTAAGTATTGAGCTAATATTGGAAGTTTAACTCTGCAGGTAAATCTGGGGTAAACATACTTTGTGTCTAGGCAGAAAGCTCTATGGTGAACCTGCAGGAAACCTTTTGGTGATTGAGAAAGTGGCCTTTTGCCTCAGAGTCTCCTCCATGTGTTCCTTTGAAGAACCTGGTTTTATTAGGAATTTTTCTTCCCAGTGCTGACACACATAGCCTGACCTTTCTGAATCTGTGATGTGGTAGAGTGAATCAATGCAGAAGTCTCAAGAAGGCCTTGGTTTGGGCAGAAACTTAACCCTGTGCAAGGTTCCTTTTAAACAGTTTTCCAAAAGAGCAGCTCATGAATGAAAGTACTCAAACTTGGGAGATTCCAGGATAAATTTGCATTTAAATTTCCACTTTCTAATCTGTATGTCCGACAAATGATATGCAGGTGCTATTTGTATTTGTAACCTAAAAATCAAAATCGGATATCATTGGTATTGGGGATTCTTTCTGAGCTTCTAGACTGGTGAAGCTAAGACACTGCCCTTTAACAGCACACATAATTAATAGTAATGAAGTTTTACGTTGAACATAGAATACATCAGCCTGATAATATAATGTGTTATTATAGCATTTCTGTCCTATTTAGGCATTGACTTGTTTATGTATTATAGTTAATTCAGAATGAGCTTAACAGAACATTTAAAATTTCCATTTTCTAATATGTATGCCTGACAAATGATATGCAGGTGCTGTTTGCCTTTGGATCAGATAATTATTCGATTATATTGCTTTACTCTGAGCCTTTGAATTGGTTAAAGTTCCTGACACTTGGGCATTTAAGTTTGAAAAACCAATTTTCCAAGTAAGTAAATGAAAGGGGAGATCTTGCTAAAAACCAGCCCATTTGGAAAAGATCCTACAGGTTTCAGTGATAGCAAGGACAAAATTAATCATCTGTGTGATTTATTTGGGCTACTTTTAAAAAGACACATTGATGAACATTTCCAGAGGAGAGCAGTAAAAGGAGTTATCAAAGAAGTGAAGGACCTTTTCAAAACTATTTTAAATGCTGTGTTGTGGAAAAGAAAGTAAATTTTCCTGCAGTTTTAAAAAAAATTTTAAACAATAGACTTAATCAAACATACTACTTCCTAAAATAGAGGATGGAAGCCAATTTAGGGGAAATAGTCAGGCACAAACAGTGAGAACCAAATTCAATGCCTCTAAGGTCATTCCAACCTCACGTGGCTGCGATTCCCATGTCACACATTAGGAAGCAGATGTATCGTGAAAGCAGCATGATTTCAGGTATATGAGGACCTTTTTCTTTGTTTCATAGCTCACAGGTTTTCTAAGAATCTGATGTCCTTTCAGCAATACTAACTACATTCCTTGTCGATTGCCACAATAATGCTATGTAACAACTAGCCTCTAAACCCCAGTGACATAGAATGACATTTATATTGCCCGTAAATCTGGGGGTCAGTTCGGCTGATTTGGGTTGGGTATAGTGGATTTTATCTGGGCTCACTCATCTCTCTGCAACAAGCAATGAGAGAGAGAGAGAACACAAACATGAGAACAAAGTACCAAGGCCCCGAGGCACAGGCCTGGTACTGTCAACAATGACTTCCACCATCCTGTGGCCAAAGTACATCACAAGGCCAACCCAGATTCAGAGAGTAGGAAAACAAATCCACTTCTTAAATGGAAGTGCGGCTTAGGTCACACTATAAGAAGATAAAGAGAGAGAGAGAGAGAGAGAGAGATATGATAAAAAGGACTGTTTCGCAATCACTCACGCTGACATGAACTTATAAGTGTTTGTTTTATTTTTTAACTTCTGTTTCATAATTATTTGAGTTGGCACTCCCTGGTCAGAGAGGGGCAGTTTACTAGCATTGCAGCCTTCCCCATGTGACATGTTCTGCCTTTTGTTCTCCAGGGTATTTTCAGCTATTGTCTTTGGTGCCATGGCTGTTGGGCAGGTCAGTTCATTTGCTCCTGACTATACCAAAGCCAAAGTGTCAGCATCCCATATCATCATGATCATTGAGAAAATCCCAGCGATTGACAGCTATAGCACGGAAGGCCTAAAGCCAGTGAGTTTGCTCTTTCAAATATACAATTTGTTCCTAACTCCTGAATGAAAATATCCAGAGGAAATTTAATAAAATTTGGGCTTTTTTGTATGCTAGTGATAATACAAGGTTTTATAGATCATTGGTTTATTTTAATAAATGCTAATAATAAATCTTAACATTTATTTGTTAATAAATCTTAACAAATTACAGGGAGATGAGAATATTGCCCACTTTATAAGCAAATCCTACTAATGAGGTGGGTTTTTTTTATATACACATTATTTGGGGGAACAGATTTGAGTTACACATTTGTGTCATACATTTGTATTGTGTTAACAATTCCTGCTATACAAGCCTTGACTCTTTTAAATTTTATTTATTAAATTCTAGCAGTTTGAGATGAAGCTTAACTGTCATAGTTGTTCACTCTTTTCTGACACCTGGTGATAGAGGAAGTTAGTTTTACCCTGTGTTTTTATGACTGAGGCCATCAAATTTACTGTTGTTCTTCCCATTTTAGCCTATGTTGGAAGGAAATGTGACATTTGATGAAGTCATGTTCAACTATCCCACGAGACCAAACATCCCAGTTCTCCAGGGGCTGAGCCTCCAGGTAAAGAAGGGCGAGACACTGGCCCTGGTGGGCAGCAGTGGCTGTGGGAAGAGCACGGTTGTCCAGCTTCTCGAGCGGTTCTACGACCCCTTGGCCGGGACAGTGGTAAGCACACTTTCATATTCAGCTGATTTCTGATTTTTCATTTTCTCAGTGACTGGGTGTATTTCATTCTTGATGACAAACCAAGGGGTTTCAAACCTTTAAACAATAGCTCTTCTTAAATAAAGTGTGACAGCCTAGGTTGGGGTCCAAGCTGGGTCAGGTGCCCTGCCACCTTCTTTAGCCTCCCTCTCAACACTGCCTCTCTACCCTGCTTTCTGAGCTGCCTTCTCACTACCCATATCCCTTGCTATGATGAGATTTCAGCTGATGTGAGAAGAGCCAGCAAAAAAGTGAAATATCCATAGAGTCAAAGGGGGGACACTAGGAGAGGCAAGTGAGATGAAAGCCAAGGATAGTCTTGTTTCAAGCAGGAGAATATGGTCAGCAAGGACAGAAGCTATGCAGAGACTGGATAAGATGAGGACTGAGAAGACATGATAGGATCTGGCAATTAATGAGCTATTTCTGACATTTTATGCTTGCACTTAAGTGGGGATAATAGAAAACAGGTAAGCATGACTGAAGGATGGTTAGGAGGAGAAAGAGAGATTTCAGTGTAAACTATTAAAAAGATCAAAGATGAAAGACAGACAAATTAGAACAATAACCTGAATGGGCAGAGTCCAAGGAACACATTTGGGAGTGAGAATCTGGAACATTTTTATGGCCAAAAGATGAGATAATACTACTGGGGTAAAGAGGACATTGAAACATCTTCCAAGACAAAAAATAGACTACTATTGGCACATTTGGAGAGTGGATAAAGAATATGGAGGAATGACCTTTTGTTTTCTGAACTAAAAAGATGAGTGAAGAGTCAGAATTATTCATTTAGTAAAACTGAGTGCCTCTACGGGTGCTGGGTATGAGATAGGAATCTGAAGAGAGTAGTGAATTTAAATGACTAAAATCAGGGCAGAAAAAGAGCCAGATTGGGAGGAAACAGAATGTAGAGCAAAAAAATTTTATTATGTAGGCATATAGTTATGGGTTGTACTCAGAGGTAATGTTCAAAATTTTTAATAACTCATGTTGTGTGGGCACAGACCAATAGTCAGACTGATGTCCACCAATGCCATATTGACCCCATTGCATTAATGACTGAAATGAATTTCAGCCTGTATCCAGGGCCCTTTTTTACTTCCCCATAGCAATCAATCACTCAGAAATATTTTTTTTTACTGTATTTAAAGATAGCTATGGCTTTACTCAGTCTCTTTTTTAATAGATATCAAGACTTTGTTTCTAATTTTTACTTTTCTGTTTTCTGTGAATTCTGATTTTGTGTTTCAATTTTGTGACTAAAGTTTGAACAGAGGATTCTAAATGAAGTCATCACTGACATTTTGAAGCACTAGGGAGAAAATGTTAGTTCTCAGTCTCTGATTAAGATCCTTATAGATGGTTATTAAACAGCATGTTAAACATTGTGTTCTAATAATTATAGGACAGTGTTTGCCCTCAAAGACTTTAACTGAGATGGGTCATATGCTTCCATGCATTATATTTAAAAAGAAGTTAGGCCTAGGCCTGTTTTTAAGGGAAAAATAGGATTTGCATATAGGTGAGCACTCAAGGTAGTATTCAGAGGAAGGCATAATGGAAGCTCTGCTTGGTAAGTGATTTGATCTCAGTGAAAATAGAGGCATGTTCTGCTGAAATAGGGAATTCAGTAAGAGTATGATTCTCAAGCTTTTCTGATTATGTATGAAGGATTTTAAAAGTTGTACAGCCAGCATACTCATAAACACTTTCCAGTGGAAAAAACACTTGGTGGTAATAAAATGTTGGAGTTGAAAAAATAGTCAACAGTAAAATAATTACACAAGAAGAGAATAAATTAATTATTATTTTACAAGTGCATAAACATAAGCACAGCATAACTTAAAGTGGGCAATATTAGTTATAGTTTAGTGTAGAAAGCAAAAATCGCTCTAGGTATTTCAAGGAGATAAGTATTTAATAAAGGGAATTAGGTGCTTACTCCTTGGAAGGGCTGAAAAAGTGAAAATAGAATAAGCTACTCCCAGGCTTCCAAATCACAGCACTACAGCTGTGATCCTATGACCAGGAAGTTGCAGAAAGTTATGCTAATGCCATAGCTATTCCATACCTAAAGACACAAGACTTGAGTCTGGCTGTTACAAAAACTTCCATCTGCCCTAACCCATGTGTTAGTTTGTCCCTGCTGCTAATGGAGAGTAAGCTCTGCCTCCCAAATTTTACACAGTGAATCTCACTGATAGACCCAACTCATTTCCAGAATCCAGGAAGCCTGGGAAAGAGATTTTAGCCTTCTAGTCCCTTGATATATGGACAGGCTGACACAGAAGAACGTGGAAATGGATGCTGAGTGCATAGGACAATAATCATCTCAAGAGAGCACTGAAAACAAAGAGTCCTCATTTATTGCAAGGATGTCCATTATCTGCTCCATTACATTTGTACTAGAGCCTTAAAATACTGCCAAGTGATGCACAGCAGCCAGACTTCTTAGAAGAAGTGCCCTCAATAAACTCAAGTAAATATGCCAAGCTTTCTTTATAAATATCAATTAGTAGCCCTTAATAATTTGGCAGGAAGATTAGTATCATTTAGTTCTTATTGCTGTGTACAAATGACTCTGCAGATTTTAGCATTGCTTAATCATAAGCATTGAAAAAAGGAGTTAAACCAGAGGACCTGAAAATGAGAAATTCCCATGACCATCAGCAGGCCTTCTATCATACTTTGAGAAACCTTGACCTGGAATGGTGGTTCTCAAACCTTGGTGTGTATTAGAATGGCCTAGAGAGCTAGTAAAGAACACAGCCACACAGGATCAGTCAAGTAGGCCAGGGTGACTGTTTTTATACTCAGGTGATTCTATAGTTTGAGAACTGCTGAACTGGTAAATCTGAAGGAAGGTTTAGGCTGAATTGTCCAGAATCTTTAAAAATCACGCAACGAAATTGTTAAGAGGAGAGGACCCAAGTTTGTGAGACCCGAAAGTTACACAATTCTAAGAATTCTATTAAAGAAAACAAAATTTCAAATCCAAAAATAAAGTTCCAAAATAAATATGTACTTCAAATGAAAAAGAAGTTCAACAAAATCTCAGTACTGGAGCCATAAAGATTTGGGGCCCTTTCTTTTTAGACAATTTGCCATAAATGCTTATAGTGAAGAGCTTCCTGACATGCTGGCCTCCCTCCCATGAGAACACTGTCCAGGTACCAGGCTTAGCATGCGTTTAAGGGGACTTTATGAGCTTGAGCCCTCTCCAAACATGCCTTTCTCCCCTCTCTGGTCCATCCCATGCACCATGGTGAGGGTCCTCCATCCCCTCTAGGATACAGCTAGAAGCCCCTCATCATTGTTCGGTTATAACCCAGGAGGTACCTGGGCCAAGATGGAGGCATTCTCTTTTAAGAGAGGACAGAAAATAATCTTTAATTATGAGACATTTGTTACCAAATCCATCCCATAGTGTTTAAATCCAATTAAATCCAACCCAGATGCCCTTAATTACTACTTGGACCGAGTGACCTTTTCGAAGTCACTTAATTTTTGCTCATTTTCTTGTCTATAAGATACAGATTAAAATCATAGCTACCTCCTGAAAGGAGTTGTGCATATTAAATGAGAATGTATGAAACATGCTTGTCATAGAATTTACAATATTATCTGTGCTTGATTTTAAAATTTATTATTATTTCAGAGTACATATGCATAAAAAAGTATGTATTTCACATTTGAACTTTGCACTAATAAAAGCAAATGGTACGTTTGATAATTTCCAATAGAGGTAGCTAGTCATTGTAATTTGGCCTCACGTTATTTCTTGCCAATGTTTCCTTTCTTGGTTATGCTTTTGTTTAAGCCAAAGTCCTTTAAGCAGTTTTTAACAAATTCCCTAGAGTTCCTTGGTCTTCCCTCAGACCACAGCCATGTCTCAGCCAATGAAATTGTGCTTTCATCTGTTTTACATTCTGGGCTTCTAAATATGTTTTCCTTAAAGGATTCTTCAGTTAACACAGATTTTATATAGTTTGCAATTCTAGGATTGTGCAGGGCCCTATAGATTATCATATTCAGTGTAATGAATTGCTTCATTAATACTGAGATTATTCAGACTTGCCTATGATTATATTAGATAGTATCTATTTTCCTCATGGGGGTAGAAGCCTGAAATATTTTTTTAAGGTCTTTCTTTCCTCAGATTTCCATTTCTGAAGTACAGTATTCCATCTAATAAGATTTTCTCTTTAACCACATCCTTGCATGGTTTTTTTATTGCCTTTCACCAGCCTCTATTTTTCCACCCTCACTTATTCGAACTGTAAGGAAGCCTGGAGCATAAATGCTCAGAATGATCTCCATGGCAACTGGGCTTGGTACTAAATAAGGTCATGGCTGTGTTTTCTGTCCCTGTACCTGCCAGCATTGTAGGCAGAAGCTGTGTTCCTACAGCAAGGATCTATCTACCTTACCTCTGACCAGCAATCTCCCAGAGGCCCCCAACCAGCCACACAGGACATTGAGTGTGTGGCTCAATAAATACTTATCACTGCATTGGCAAAGCTCAAAGCTGAGTCACTGCTCTCATCTTTAGAGGTCGTGAACAGCTCTCTCATTTGAATGCCAGGAGTTCTCTTGCAGAGCAGATCTATTCAATAGGCATATCTTGATCAGAGAGTAAGGCTTTTCATCAGCAAGGCTATAAAGGGTCCTTCCCAGTCTTCTGCAGGATAATCTAGGGAACTGGATCCTAGGGAAAGAGCAGCCTTTCCTTTCCTCCTCCTGGGGCTCAGTATTCATCCTCTATACTTCCAAGTGCATCACCTACACAGTTACAAACTGCTTTCAGCCCTTGAGCTCTTTAGCCTGTGTCTGGTGCTATGCCAAGCAGGGCCCAAAAGATCTTATTTAATCCTTGATTTTGTAAATCTGTGAATCATCATCATTCATGTTTTTCCCACAGGAAACTAAAAGAAATTAATTCTTTTCCCCAGTATCAACAACTATGGAGAGATACAGTAGCTACCTTGCCAAGCTTGGTTCTATTCCATTTAGCCATTTAAATCCAAGTCAGATCAGAAACCTTATATACAAAACTATTATGTGGTCATAATTGTTATTTATTTCTATTCTGATGCTGAACACATTTTTTGTGAAAAATTGAGATGTGAAAATAAAAGGATGCCAGGATACAACCCAGAAGTATCAGACATCGTCTTAGTTTCCCAGGTTGCCATAAATGATCGTCACAAATTTAGTGGCTTAACACAGATTTAATATCTTATAATTTTGGAAGTCAGAAGTCCAAAATAATTTCACCAAGCTAAAATCAGGATGTCAGCTGAACTGTGTTCCTTCTGGGAACTCCAAGGGAAAATCCATTTTCTTGCCTTCTCGACTTGTGGCCCCTTTCTCTGTCTTGAACGCCAGCGATGACTGACCAAGTCTCCTCATACTGCACTGCTCTGGTGCTCCCCTGCCTCCTTCTCCCATTGTTAAGAACCCTGCTGATTACATTGGGCTCACCAAGATAAGCCGGGATAATCGCCTTATTTTAAGGTTAGCCGATTAGCAGCCTTAATTCCATCTGCTACTCTAATGCCTCTGACATGTATAATGTAATATATTCACGGGTTTCTTGGGTTTAGGACATGAATATCTTAGAGAAGGGGGACATTATTCTATTAGTGCATATACCAGAAACCAAGGTAAAAAGATAACATTCTCTCAAAGTGTACAATGATGATCTTTTTGAATTAAGTTTTGCAATTCAAATTAAAACAAACAAAACCCTTTCCTTAATCTCACAGTAACTTTTTAGTTTTGCTGTATGAAATGATGATTTCTACTTTGCTGAATTCAAAAGTGCACTGATCTTAAAGTTGCCCTGTGAACTTTTGCTTTCAGCTACTGGACGGCAAAGATATAAAGCAACTGAATGTCCAGTGGCTTCGAGCACACCTGGGCATTGTGTCCCAGGAGCCCATCCTGTTTGACTGCAGTATTGGAGAGAACATCGCCTACGGGGACAACAGCCGGGTCGTGTCACAGGAAGAGATCGTGAGAGCAGCCAAGGAGGCCAACATACACAACTTCATTGAATCACTGCCTGATGTAAGTCTCTCTCCAAATTAAGATCCCAGGAGCATGTAGCAACCCCGGCCCATACCTCCCAACCCCTATCATTTGATTTCTAAAGAGCTGGTTTCCTAAAGATGAAGAGAAGAAATTAGCAACCAAAACACACCCCACACACACCTGTATATAAGTATGTAGCCATACTTCCTGTCCTGGTCAGATGTTATGTTTACTTCATCATCTGATTCTCCACATAAGGAAGAGGTGAAAGTGTTGTATGGATTTGGGTTTAGGAGAGAAGAATTTCCCAAGGGGAACAGATCTAAAGCAATTCTTCAGCTTCTAGGTCGGAAGTTCTACCCCCTTCTGTACAATACCTGGGAGGCCTTTCCCTCCAAATTCAAGTACAGGGCCTGTCTCCACCTGTGAATGTGCTGCTTCTTGTCTTGCCAAGGAAGTATCATGCCTCCCCACTTCTCTCCTCTATTTCTCTTACTTCTGCCTCTTGAGGCTATCCTCTAAGTTTCCAGCCTCACTCTCTGGAGTTAGGGCCAACAGAGAGCAGGACCCATGTGGGAAGATGACTGTCTCTAAGAGCCATCTGGTGTCATGTAGTCTTCAATCATTGTATATTCTGTGGACCCCAAGCTCCATTTATAGGGTTGATTGTTCAAAACTTCCCTGGGCCATTGTCCTATGTCCATCCTTTGAATCCCTGCAGGAAGTTAGATCACTAGATCTTTCACCATCTCTTAAGCCCTCTTAGGTCCTGTATTTTGAAATGCATCTCAACGTAACTAATCTACTCTTTCCCATTATCATTAGTTATGTTCTTTATTATGAGGAAGTACCCTCTAAAAAATAAAGTCCAATAGCCTCAAACTGATGAAGAAGACAGTCACCTAGGGGAAAGATGGTAGCACTGGGTAGCCCTAACTCCTCCTAAGATTTCTCTTTTCTTGAGCTCTTCTTCAGTTACTGTAACTCTCAACCACAGGCCCCCAAGAAGGAGGCACAGTTCCCTCTCCTCTTTTAATAGTCTAGTTGATTCTTCTTGAGGCTAGAACCCTTAAAATATAGAATTCCAAACCCTTTACTAATGAAAAGTCAGTGGTCCTCAATTTTTTTCTCCATTTTAAAAAATGTGTTTTACTTAGTTATACATGACAGCAGAATACATTTCAATTTATTGTACACAAATAGAGCAGAACATTTCAACTCTCTGGTTGTACACGATGTAGAGTCACACCATTCATATAATCATATATGTACCTAGGGTAATAATGTCTGTTTCATTCCACTGTGTCTGTCTCATTCCACTGTCTTTGCTGCCCAATGCCTCTTTTCCTCCTTACCCTCTCCTTTGCCCAATCCAAAGCTTCTCCATTCTTCCCATGCTCCTCTCCCCATTATGGATCAGCATCTACTAATCAGAAAAAACATTCGGCCTTTGGTTTTGGGGATTGGCTTACTTCACTTAGCATGATATCGTCCAGCTCCATTCATTTACCTGCAAATTTCATTTTATTCTCTTTTAATGCTGAGTAATGTTCCATTGTGTATATATACCACAGTTTCTTTATCCATTCAACTATTGATGGGCATCTAGGTTGTTTCCACAGTTTAGCTATTGTGAATTGAGCTGCTATATACTCATACATTGCTGGTGGCACTGCAAATTGGTGCAACCACATTGGAAAGCAATATAGAGATTCCTCAGAAAACTTGGAATGAAACCATCATTTGACCCAGTAATCCCGCTCCTTGGTCTATACCCAAAGGACTTAAAAATCAGCATACTACAGTGATTCTCAAATTTTGAACATGGATCAGCATTGCTTGGGAACTTGTTAGAAATGCACATTTCGAGGCCTCCCCTAGCTCTGCTGAATAAGACACATTGGAGGAAGAGTCTGCATTCTAACAGCCCAGCTGAGACTGATGCAGGCTACAAAACACAAATATGAAGAATAACAATTATCAGCTCTTTAAATATATCCTGTCCCTCTCATGTTTATCTACCTCAGGGATCTTCCTTTCTGGACTTGTGGTCTCTGGCACACAAAGCACACCTGTAGACATAATGACTGTCTTGGGCAGTGCCCAGACTAGCACATTTAAGTCGTATTATCTGTAAGGTCCCTCTTCTCCTAAGTGGCTAGTACTGGGGTTTACTTTACTCTGCAGGAGGCTGCTTATTGCCCTCCTTCCTGTAGAGTTACATCACTGCTCCACTCTGCCTCAACAGAATCAGTGCTCTACCCTGCACTCATACGAGACATGCTTCCATGCACCTGCTACCTGAGGAGCCACAACTCAGGGGTGGAGCCACCAGGAGCATCTGCCAAAACCTTGCCAGGAGTCTTCTCACTCCATTTAAGGGGAAGACCTTGTTCTGAACACCACAGAACTAGGTTTGCCAGATACAGCAAATAAAAACAGGCAACCCTAAATAGAAGGTGAATTTTACAGTCTCCAGGTGTAAGTTGGATATCAAAATGGGATTCCTTGATATCCAATAAATTATTTAGGTGTTGGGAATAGTTTCATAAAGACACCAAAAGACTAAAATCTCAGGAATTTTCCTTTCCTCACTTTAAAATCATGCAGAGGGCGTCACCTGCTGGTTATAAATAGGATGAGCTTCAATTATTATGTACCACTTGTTAACAAATCACATTTCCATTTTCCTACCCATCTTTGTCCCAAATATAATGAAACCAAAAGATGAAAGATAAGATGATGGCAACAATATTATTTTTTATAAAAATTCTGGCATATTTATACTAAATAGCATATTTATACTTATTTTAAGGCCCAAATGTCTTTTATCAGAATGATTAAACCTAGCATCTAGGACTTTTTATTGTTTAACACTCCATGAGCTCATTCTTAACTTCTGAACCTAAATTTTTCCAATTATCCCATCAGAAAATTTTCCTGTTTTCTGTGAGTAATTTGTGTGTTTGAACTTTAACATCAGTTCTGCTTTCATAATAACCAAACTCTGTTTACAGAAATACAACACCAGAGTCGGAGACAAAGGAACTCAGCTCTCTGGTGGGCAGAAGCAGCGCATTGCCATAGCTCGAGCCCTTGTGAGACAGCCACACATTTTGCTTTTGGATGAGGCCACATCAGCTCTGGACACAGAAAGTGAAAAGGTGAGAATTTACACTGGGTTCATCCACACACGAATCGATTGTCCTTGAAAGGTGTAAATTTACACGTTTCTCTGAACAAAATTTAGCCAGAAAGATTGTTGCTTATGTCAGTAGCATTTGAAGTCTTTTTGTAGCTGTTATTTAGGAGAGTTAAGAGGATACAAACAGATTAGTCTTAGAGCACTTAGGCTTCAAAATAGCAGCTCTGCCTCACTTTGTGTTCATCTAAGATGCTGCATTCAGGAGACTCATTCCCACCTCTGCTGGCAGCATCTCTTCGGCAACTGCATGAAGAGGGGTGAGGGTAGGGTAAAGTTCAAATCTGGCTGTACCTTAAGATAAATGTTGATGATCATTTTCAGTTTGAGAAAAGGTTAAAAATTCAGCTATCTGAACAAGAAGGATTATGTCTCCTGTCTTAAAAATTCTAAAATTCAAGGAGGCTGAGTTTGGCCCTTTTGCTGCAGTGCTGGATTGGAGAGATGCTTTTAGGAAAGTTGTATGGCGAGGCACATTTGGAAATATTTTTAAATGATTGGATGAATTCTGTTTACTGCTATACCTTTAAGAACAATAATCTAGTGTCTCAGAAGCAATCCAAACTGGGGGGTCAGTTATCTTCTGGTATGAGAGATCCCTCAGTTTCTAAAATCTGTTGTATTTCACTGGCACCAACCGTTTAAGAAGGACATATTGAAAAATTGTGGGGCTTGTTACAGAGAGGTTATTATCAGAATTAACTTGTGTAACTCTCATCAACAGGTTGTCCAGGAAGCCCTGGACAAAGCCAGAGAAGGCCGCACCTGCATTGTGATCGCTCACCGCCTGTCCACCATCCAGAATGCAGACATGATCGTGGTGTTTCAGAACGGCAAGGTCAAGGAGCATGGCACACATCAACAGCTGCTGGCACAGAAAGGCATTTATTTTTCAATGGTCAGTGTCCAGGCTGGAGCAAAGCGCTAGTGAACTGTGACCATATGAGATGTTAAATATTTTTTTAATATATATTTTTTAAATATGGCATTTAATCAAATTTACAAAGCAAGTGCTTATTGGAACATGTACTTATCTGTTTAACATTTTCTTCCACAATTGAACATTATTTCATCAAGTTCAGAATCTTCAGAGACATTATAATTACAGGAAGATAAATAGAAACAACATCATCAAATACGGGGTGGGGTGCAGATAATGGTTTTAATTGCATTCTAGAATTTATAAAAGGATTTCAGGCAGATTTGTTTTTGATGAAGTATATAATTTTGTTTATACTTTCTCATTTGAACTGTAACTGACTGCCTTGCTAATAGATTATATAAATAGCAAAAAACACTGAAACATTTGCATAAAGTGCCTATAATAAAACTAAACTTTCATATGATAAGTCTTTTATTCAAAATGTGTCTGTGTGTATACATACATATGTTTGTATATAATATATTTACACACATACATGCATACTTTCAGTTGAAATATTCTGGATAATTTTGGCTTTTAAAAGTAGATTCTTTAAAAACCCATTCATTTGGGGGAATTTTTTAACACTCTAATAAATTCTGTTCTGTACATCCTTTCACATTGGGTCTCATAGAACTGTCTGGCTTCCTTCCTCTTGGTCTTGATCCTGCTGATTCTTGCATTCCTATTCTGATACTCTCAAGCCTATCGCACAAATCAATACAAGATTTTGAGAGGTAGAGTAAGTTGCAATTATGAAGTGAATATTACACAGATGTAACATAAATCTTTTGCATTGCTCTTATAAAGGACTCTTCAAGGATTTTAACATTTTTGTGCTTTTAAAAATACAATTACTCTTTCTGTATATTGATAATAAATCACTATTCTCAGCAATTGGTCCCTTCCAAAGGT
Organism: Urocitellus parryii; assembly: GCF_045843805.1. Classification (NCBI taxonomy): domain Eukaryota; kingdom Metazoa; phylum Chordata; class Mammalia; order Rodentia; family Sciuridae; genus Urocitellus; species Urocitellus parryii. The sequence goes on along the minus strand of NC_135533.1, from coordinate 24,634,738 downwards.
GAATCTCCTTATTTGCAGATATTTAAAATGTGCCATGAGTTTGAATACATCCTGATACAAATATAAAAAGAAGAAAATATTACAAGGATTGGTACTCTAACTACAAAAATTTTAAACTTAGCCCAGAAGCATATAAACAAGATTGAAAGTCACAAGTTGCAGGCCATATTTACCCTAAGCAATTGATATCTTTAAAGAACTTCTAAAAAGAAAAAAATACATTTTCTCCAAGAAAAAATTGACAAAGGATATGTTCAAATAATTCCCAAACATGGAAACATGAGAAAAAGCATACATTTTTTCAATAATAAAGAAAGGAAGATTAAAACAAAATATCTTTTTTTTTGCCTAGTAACCTGACAATAAATAAAAAAATTTCTACTATAACAAACCTTATTAGTTAGCTTGGTCACTGATATAAATTTCAATCATTACTTAACAATGTAAGAAAAGTTTTTAAAATGTGTATCTTTGAGATAGCAATTCCCATTGTAGGAATTTAGTTAGGAGATATATACAATGATGCTTATTGTAGCATTATTTGTAATATTGAAAACAAAAGATCTAAATGTTTAGCAATAAGAAATGCACAAAATTTTGGTGCATTTACAAAATCGAATACTATATAATTATTAAAAATTAAATTGGAGAGAAGGACAGATAGTCAAATAGAGGTACCCAACATTTGTCTCCTCTTCCACAAAAAAAACAAAAAACCAAACAAACAGAATAACAAGTAAAAAAAGCTGCATTTTGAGACAAGTAGCATTAGAATTAAGCAAGAGAGAAACAAGAACACCATTAGAGATTTGGGATAGTGGCACAGAGAGTGGATCAAAGTGTAGTGACATCTGTAATCCTGTTTTGCCAGCTGAGGAAAACCCCCCACAATAGGAGAAAGGGGGGTCAGGGGAGTTCCAGCAGAACACCTTGTTGGGATCATGGGCAACCTCTCCACAGATAACAGCAACAACACTTGTGACAGAATGGATAGGCTTGGAGCCCAGTTCAGTGTACTTCCTATAGTCTCCACTGCAGCTTTGCTTCACAGAAGGAATTTACATTGCCATCTCCTTTACCTCCAGATCTCAGACTACTGTAGTTTGAGCAAAATACTAGAAGCAGAACTACACTGCTTCCCTAGCCACTCTAATCAGCTTAGGCCACATAGTTAGCTTGGACTGATCTGCCATCCTAATTGGCCTGGACTGCCACTATAATCTGCATCAGCCATAGCTGAACTGCTGTCCCAAATGGCTTAGCCATGCAGTCAGTCCAAGCCACCTCCATGATTAGTCTGAGCAGCTGCCACCCTCTGCTGGGCCAGAATTTTCAGGCTTCATGTTCTGAACACCACAGATAGTCCCTAGTCACCATAACCACTTCTGGGCATGCTACCATGGCTGAGGAAATATCCACTGTGCTCCATTGTTTCTGAATCACCACGTTCATTGCTGGAATGGCTACATGATGGGCACCCGACTCCTATTGCTGTGTGTATCACATCTGTTGGGCCACCAGAGCACACCCCCCACACACAAGGATGGAAAAAGAAGGGCTGTCTGACTCAGCCACCACATACCCTGTGCCTAAAGCCGTTGATTGCAGCCGAAGAGGCTACAGGAAGACTATACTGTGGTGTCCAACTGAAACCAAAGCCAAAAGAGTTTACCAAATTGAAACCCTGAGACATGTATCATTAGGAAAAAGCCATTTACTACCAAAGCCAGCTTATAACAGTGGTAGAAACAACTGATCCAGTCGATGCACAAATTTCAACATAAGGTGGCTAGAAAAAATGAAAAAAACAAGGTATGATGAACACAAAAGAATAATTCTGTAGTAACAGACATCGATGAAAGAAGAACATTTATGAAATCCAAAAGAATGATTATAATAAAGCTGAGATTCAAAATAATGCAGACAATGCATTGAAGTTTGGAAAATAATTCGTGATATAAATGGAAAACTTAGAAAACAGATCTTTTAAAATAATCAAGCAAATCTTGGAAATGAAGAGTTTAATGAGTAAAAATATAGTTGAAAACATCAACAGACTAGATCAAGTAGAACAAAGAATATCTGAAAAAGTGAAGAAAAGTGGAAAGGCATTGAAATCCCGTTCAATCAATAATATCTTAAAACTTCTCAATCTTTTGAAATATATGGACATCCAGGTCTAGAAAGCAAATAAGACCCCAAACAAACATGACGAGAAAAGATCCACACCATCACATATTATGGTCAAACTGTCAAAAGTACATGACAAACACAATTCCAAAAACTGCAAGAGAAAACCACCACATTTAAGTTACCTCCATTAGACTAATGGCAGATTTCTCATTAGAAACCTCACAGGCCAGAGGTAATGGGATGATATATGACAAGTCCTGAAAGAAAACGAACTACCAACGTAGAATACTATACCCAGTAAAACAATCATTAATGAGGAAAAAAATCGAGATCTTTCAAGACAAGCCAAACTTGAGAGAATTCAGCCCCATTAGACAAGACTTACCAAACCTACTTAAAGAAATCCTATGCACAGAAGTAAAATAAAGATTACTACCACCATAAAAATACATGAAAGGATAAACCCATTAGAGGAGAAGATATACAAAATAAAAATATAAATAGTCAAACCTTATCAGTACATGATATGGTTTGGATGTGAGGGGTCCCCAAAAAGCTCATGTGTGACAAGGCAAGAAGGTTTGGAGGAAAGATGATTGGGTAATGAGTGCCTTAACCCAATCCATGAATTAATTACCTGAAGGCAGGTGAGGTGTGGCTGGAGGAGGTGAGTCATGGGTGGCATGCCTTTGGAGTATATATTTGTATCTGGCAAGTGGAGATCTCTCTCTCTCTCTCTCTTTCTCTCTCTCTCCTGCCTAATCCTCATGTGAGCTGCTCACTACCACCACACTCTTCCTCCATGATGTTAGGCCTCACTTCAAGCCCTGAGGAGTGGAGCCAGCTCTCTATGAACTGAGTCTTCAAAACTGTGAGCCCCCAATAAACTTTTACTCCTCTACAATTGTTATTGTTGGGTCTCTTAGTCACAGCAGCAAAAATACTGACTAAAGCAGAAATTGGTACTGGGAAGTGGGTTTGTTGCTGTGACTAACCTGACCATGTGGTTCATAAGTTTTTGGAGCATTTTGGAACCAGTTGGAGGAATTTTGAGTACAAGCTGGACATGCTTTAAGATTGTTATAAGCAGAGTTTAATGGCCAATTCTGGTTGGAGCTCAGAAGACCAGAATGCCAATAGGATGGTGGACAGTGAAGACAGGGGTCAAGAGGATTTAGAAGAAAAGGAGGACAGTACTGGTAATTGGACTAGAGGCCATTCATGTTATTTTTGTCTGGGAAGTTGTCTGCATCTTCCCCATGTCCTGAGACTTTCTGTAAGGCTGATTTTAAAAGCAATGAACTTCTTAATCTGGTGGAAGAAATTTCTATGCAGCATAACACTCAGGAAGTGGTATGGATATCAACAGTGGCTTTTGGCCAAGTTTATTGTGCTATTCAGGAGCAGAAAGCAGAGCAGAAAGATTCGAAAAACTTGGACTTGAAAAGTGGGCGTAAAACTGGGGCCAAGAAAGTTGCAGTTGTTAAAGACATTACTGCCACTAAAGAAATGTGAAAGACTTTGTCCAGAGACAATAAGAAAGATGGCTTTTGGGCATCTCAGGAATTGGCAAGATCATATCCATCTCAGACTCAAGGAAGTAAAAGTAAAAATTATCTTGAGAAGAGACCAGTGGGGAGCTCTTCTTGCACAAGGAGGCTAAGGAAGTTTTTTCGACATACTCAGCTACCCAAGCACTCAGAGGCTTCTGCACCCAGGATCCCTGGAGCTTGACTACTGCTTGAGATGGAGCAGAACTTGGCATCAACGATGTGGTGCTGGTTCAGCAGGAATGCAGAAAGCTGGAGGTAGGGGGTCATGGAGGCTTCCACCAAGATTTCAAAGGAAGGTCTGGAAGGCTAGTGCAGCAGGGTCGGAGTCCCTGTGGGCAACCCCCGACAGGACAATGCATGGAGATGTGAGGAAGAAGCCAAAGCTGCAGCAGAGACCTCCAAGATTAAGAAATTGCCAGTGCTGTGGAATGTCCACTGAGGAAAGCTGCAGGGATTGAGCTGAGCTGAGCCAACAGAAAGGCCACTTGGGCTGCAACCAACAAGGCCACAGGGGTGGAGCTACAGAAAGCCCTTTGGACAGAACGTCACATGCCATGTGTCCCAGATGCTGAATGTGAAGCTACAGGATTTGTTTGCCCAGCTGGATTTCAGTCTTACTTTAGTCCTATCCCTTATTTTTATGTCCCTATTTTTCTGAATGAAAATGTTCACTCTATACTTTATACACTAGATACTTATAAGTTGCTATTGATTTTTATAGGCACAATGAGAGCTTGCCCTGAGTCTCAGAGGAGACTTTGAGCTCCTTTGGACAATCGTGAACTGTTGAGACCATGGGGACTCTTGGAAATGGACAAAATGTATTTGCATTGTGAGATGAGTGTTGTGGGGGCAGTTTGGATGTGAGGTGTTCCCCCAAAGCTCATGTGTGAAGTGCCAGGCACAGTGGTGACCCCTGTAATCCCGGCAGTGTGGGAGGCTGAGACAGGAGGATTTTGAGTTCAAAGTCAGCCTCAGCAACTGTGGGCTGGGGATGAGGTTCAGTGGTTGAGTGCCCCTGATTTCAATTTCTGGTACAAAAAAAAAAAAAAAGGTCATGTGTGAGACAATGTGAGAGGGTACATAGGGGGAAATGATTGGGTTGTGATAGTCTTAATCTAATCAGTGAATTAATCCCTGATGGGATTAACTGAGTGGTGCCTGGAGGCAGGTGGGATGTGGCTGGAGAAGGTGGGTCACTGAGGGTGTGGCTTTGGGGTACATATTTGTATTTGGAGAGTACAGACTTTCTTTCTGCTTCCTGATCATCATGTGAGCTGCTTCCTCTCACCATACTTTTCCACCATGATGTCCTGTGTCACCCCAAACCCCAAGGAATGGAGCCTGCTGCTTATGGACTGAGACCTCCAAAACTGTGAGTCCCCAATTATCCTTTCCTCTCTATTATTGTGCTGATTGGGTCTTTTAGTCACAACAGCAAAAAAAAAAAAAAAAAAAAAGTGACTAAAACAGTAAGGTAAGACATCAAACCACAAAGAAGAACAATAATAGTGGAAGAAAAGATAAAAGAATCTTAAAAACAGAAGAAAAACAATGATATAAGTTAAGTCTTTAGCTATCAGTAATAAATTTTAATGTAAATGAAGTAAGTTCTCCAACTCAGACAGACAGGATGGTGGCAGGAAATAAACAATTATACACTGCTTACAATAACCTCACTTCATCCATGAGGACAATGTGTCAATCATCTTTATATCACTGTGACCAAAATACCAACAGGATCAAGTTATAGGAGGGCTCCAAGTTTTATAGCTTTAGTCCATGATCACCTGACTCCATTGTAGCAGCAAAAGAAAGATGGTCAACTCATGGTGGCCAAAAAGCAGGGAGAGAGAACAAGAAGGAGGAGGCTTAGCAAAGATGAACCTTTCCAGGGCATGCTCTCAAAACCTAACTCCTCCAGCTACTCCCCACCTGTCTACAGTTACCACCCAATGACTTCATTCAAACTCAGATGGACTGATCAGGTTGTAGCTCTCATAATTTTATCTCTGAATATTCCTGCATTAACATAGGAGCTTTTGGGGAATACCCCATAACCAAGCCATAACATTTTGCCCTTGGCCCCCAAGAGCTTATGGTCACAATGCAAAATACATTTAGTCCCTCTCTAGGCCTCCCTATTAAGGTCCTTGCTTAGCATCTGGATGGCCATCTTAAGTGACAGCTGCCATTTTAAGGAAAAAGTTTCATTTTCCTGTCCAAGGGTGTATCTGAGAAAGGCTCACCAACCCAATCCCTAACCACTGGCATTAGGACCTGCCCAGCTCTGATTCCTGAGTCTGCCCCATAAAAGTCCTGGAACCCAAGCCTGTTTTGCCACTCTCCATTACAGAGAGATGGCTTTTTATTTGTCAGCTCTGACAGATAAACTCTCGTGTGTATCTCTGCCTGGTCTCTGCCTTTCATTTCTTGCTTACCCATCTCTCTTTTCTCACTTTCCCTTCATTTTGGTGCTGAAACCGGGATCGGGTTCCCTGGTATGCCCACTCCCCTCTTTGGGGGTCACTGAGCTTCCCTGGACCCCTATCCAAATACCAGGATAGGACCAGGACCTCCATTTTGCCAGATGCCCTCTCTGCACCCACCACCAGACATTCCAGGTAAGACCAATCCCTGCCTCTGGATGACCTAAAGGACCTACGGGAAATGACTATTAAGCCTCCAGCACTCCCAGGGTTACTATGTGGTCAGGGTCATCCCCAGCCACAGCTTTCACAGATACGCTGATCCCTAATGTCCGATAGGTGGTCTTTTATTTGGGTCCTAGGTTTTGAGAAAAGCCACCGAGGGTGATTGGGAGTTGTTCCTGGTGAGACCTCTCGGCCTTGGGTTAATCTCTGAGGGCTTCTGCCCCTTCTATGGGCTTCTGCCCCTACTATGCAATCCTGGCCAGGCACCCAAGTGCCTCTATGGGCTCCTGCCCTGACGCTTACCCAGCAGTGGTGACGACCCCCTGAGCGTAACTGTCCTCTTGATTAGATGATATTAGAGACTGGGGTACGCCCTACCTCTAAACTCACCTCCTACCTCCCACCAAGGGCAGCTCCTCATCTATTTCCTCCATAGTCCCCCAGGCTGCCACCTGGCTAACCTAAGGTCTCTCTCTCTCTCTCACCCTGGATCTAACCCCCTCAAAACTTATCAGCTTGTGTGATCTGATCTGGCCTCAATATCCTTTGGATAAAGATCTAAATGCTGCTTAACGGCACTCTAGATCCCAGTATTATCAGGGATCTTTTTTTAAAAAAAAATATTTATTTATTTTTAGGCAGACACAACATCTTTGTTTGTATGTGGTGTTGAGGATCGAACCCGGGCCGCACGCATGCCAGGCTGGAGCTACCGCTTGAGCCACATCCCCAGCCCCTATCAGGGATCTTTTAACTATTGTGAGCATTTGGGAAAATGGAAAGAGATATCATAAGTTCAGCCTTTCTCTATGTTCTAAGCCTTCTCTCTGCAACTCTTGCTCTTCCGCAGAAGCTCTCTCGCACAAGCTCTCCCTCTTAGCTCTCACCTCCCCCAAGCCTGCTTCGGAAAGGACAGAAGATCCTACCCAGGACTCCTCCTTCTTCGACTCAGTGGATGAGCCCCCAGCATACCATAATTCTCTTTCTGATGAAGCCGTCACAGCAACTATTCCCTTGGCCCCTCTACCCTTCTCTCCTCCGGCCACATGCTGCCCAACCCACATCTCTATGTTCTCTACATGAGATGTCTGGGGTAGATGGTGTAATCCAGGTTAATGTGCTTTTCTCTCCATCAGATCTTTCACAGATAGAAAATCCACTCGGGTCCTATACTTCAAGTCTCACTACATATATCAAAGAGTTTCAGTATCTGACTCAATAATATGTTTTGACCTTCCACAATGTCAATATGATCTTGTCTAATACCCTCTTGCCCAAGGAATGCAGGTGAGTTTGGGAGCAAGTAGAAAATATGCTGATGAGGCACATCAGATCTCCCCTGCCCATCTGATTGACACTGAAGGAATCCCTGCTCAGGACCACAATTGGGATTATAATTCACCTGGAGGAGTAACTAGTAGAAACCAATTCATTACTTGCCTCATGGAAGGATTTAAAAAGGCAGCCCATAAGGCTATCAGTTATGAAAACCTCCAGGAAATCATCCAAGATAAGAATGAAAACCCTTCAGCACTTCTAGACCACGTGACCAAGGCTTTACAATATACTAATCTTGACCCTGAGATTACAGATGGGAGACAACTACTAATGACCTACTTTTTCTCCCAGAGATATCCCGATATTAAAGCCAAACTAAGGAGCCTTGAGAGAGGGACTCTAACTCCCCAAGCTGATATTCTGGGAGTGGCCTTTAAGGTGTATAACAGGAGAGAGAAGAATGCCCAGAAGCAGAAATATCAGATGCTCTATCAGGCCATCCTTCTGGCCTCAGTATCTGTCCCTGGTTCCACTAGCCCACAGAAAAGTCCCTCAGGACTGCCTGGACCCATTTTAAATGTGTTCAGATGGGTCACTGGACTTGTATGTGACCCAAGCCTAGCAAGCCTCTGGGCCCTTGTCCTAAATGCCATCAGGAGGGACACTGGGCTGTTGACTGTCCCAGAGCCCATAGAGGCCCCCAGCCATTTGACCCATCTGGTTCCCTTTCCAACTCTTAGGACTGGCTGCAGAGGACTGATGAGGCCCAAGTCCCCACCACCCGATCACTACCATCACTCCACAGGTATCCAGAGTAACCCCATGTATTTCACATAGGCCTGTCTCCTTCCTCCTAGACACTAGGGCTGCATATTCAGTCCTCAAGAAGTTCTGGGAGCCTACTACTCATTTTATGACCTCTGTTGTTGGGGTAGAGGGACAACCTTACCAACCCTTACAGACACCTAGCCTTGTTTGTGCTTTTGGCTCTCTAATTTTTACCCACTCCTTTTTGGTTATTCCACAGTGTCCTGTTTCCCTTATGGGAAGGGACAGCCTTACAAAGTTGGGGGCTATTCTTTCCTTCTCCCCTCATATATGCTTCCATCCAGACTCTCCTGCCACTCCCCTGATCCTTACCCCTACCTTAGGACCATCTCCTATTCTGTCCACCAGTGCCTTCCCATTACCCACTTCCAAGGTGAACCCTACTATCTGGGATGTATCGAGTCCTTCTATAGCCTCACACAACAAGCTCATTCACATCTGTCTCAAAAACCCCCTCCATTTTCTGGCTCAATCACAACACCCGCTCTCCTGACAAAAACTCCTAGGCTTACAGACTATCATTCAAGACCTCTTGCGAAAGGGATTCCTTAGACCTACTCATTCCCTTTATAACACCCCCATTTTTGCAGAAAAAGCCCAATGGTTCCTATCGCTTGGTCCAAAACCTCTGTTCCATCAGCTCTGTGGTCGTCCCAATTCATCCATGGTAACAAGTCCTTATACCCTTCTCTCTACCATTCCTTCCGGAACCTCTTACTTCTCAGTACCAGACCTTAAAGATGCCTTCTTCTCTATTCCCCTGCATTCTGACTCTCAAGACATTTTCATCTTTACATGGACAGACCCTGAGTCTTACAACTCCACTCAGCTGACATGGACAGTTCTCCTCCAAGAGTTCTGAGACAGCCCTCATATCCTTGGACAGGCCTTGGCTAAGAACTTAGCATCTATATATCTCACTCAGTCTATGGTGCTACAGTATGTTGATGACCTCCTTCTTTGCAGTCCCTCCTTTGAGGTCAGTCATCAGGACAATAGTAAACTTCTTAACTTCCTGTCTGGCTATAGGGTTTCCCCATCCAAGGTACAGATTTCCTTGGTAATAGTAACATACCTAGGCCTCCTCCTGACCCCTACACACAAAGCCATTACAGCTGATAGAAAGGGCCTTATGGCTAATATACCAACACCATCTACTAAGGAAGAAATTCTTTCCTTTCTAGGTGTGGCAGGATTCCTCAGAACTTGGATTCCTAACTACTCTATATTGGCTAAGCATCTATATGGTACTGCCCACTCTCTGAACCCCTATTGCACTCTGTTACAAAGCCTTCACCAGGCTCCAGCGGGCCTTCCTCCAGGCCCCTGATCTCCATCTCCCTGATCTCACATGCCCATTTCACCTTTACATGGTTGAAAAGCAGGGATTTGCTCTAGGGGTCCTCGGACACATGCTGGGGCCAACCTTTACCCCTGTGGTTTATCTATCAAAGGTCTTGACCCTACTGTTCGTGGATAGGCTTCTTGCCTATGAACGTTGGCCACAGTCTCTCTACTCATTAAGAAGTCAAAGAAACTCACCTTTGGGGCCCCTCTCACCATCCTGGCTCCCCATCATCTAAAGGAACTTCTCACCTACAAGAGCTTACATTTCTTACCCTGCTGTCGCCTTTTATCTCTACAGGTTTCTCTGGTGGAAGATCTCAGCCTTACTTTCCACTCTCCTCTCTGTTCCTCAGGACTCTTCCACCTCTTCTCCTCTTACCCATTCATGCACTGAAACTTTGGAGGAGCTTCTTCCACACCCCTCCCACATACAGGAAGGTCCCTTGCTCCAGGCAACATACACGTGGTTCACAGATGGCTCCTTCCTTCAGGAGTTCCTCAGGCAGGGTATGCTATAGTCTCTCTAACCTCAGCTGTGGAAGTGGCTCCCCTTCCCAATAAGACATCCAATCAGCAGGCTGAACTTGTTACCCTCATCAGAGCCTTCACTTTGGCAAAGGGAGCCTCCCTCAATGTCCACACTCACTCTAAATACGCTTTCCACATACTTCTCTCCCACTCTGCTATTTGGAAGGAGTGCAGATTCCTTACCACCAAGGGAACTTTAATTACTAATGCCCCCTTTATCACTGATCTCCTTCAGGCCTCCAAGCTTCCCACTGCCATCTGAATCTCACACTGTAAATCCCATCAGACAGACACCTCCTTTGTGACACTCAGCAACAACAAGGCAGACTCTGAGACAAGGGCCATCACCCTCCAAAAGCCTACTCCACCTGAGGTTCTCTGCCTTCCTAGTCCCTGACTGACTCTTCCCCACCTGACACTCAACAGATGCTTACCTTCTTTCACAATCTCTTTCACCCTAACACTACATCTTTAAAATAGTTTCTCACTTCCCACCTTAAACTCTCTCCAGAGGACCTACAATTTCTCTCTACTCTCTCTGCCTCCAGTGAAAAACCAATCCTACCTCCATTCTCTGCCCACCTGCCTTTCCTTTACACCAGGCAAGAGGATATCTCCCTTGCTCTGATTGGCAGCTGAATTTCACCCACATGCCCCCAGTAAAGTGGTACAAATTTCTGTTGGTACTTGTTGACACCTTCTGGAGATGGGTTGAGGCTTTTCCTACCACTAACAAATGGGCCCCCGCTGTGGCCAACATCCTCGTTGAACACATTCTTCCCTGATTCAGGCTCCCCTAGTCACTCCAGTCTGATAATGGTCCTGAATTTACTTCCCATGCTTCATGGTCCATAGCTAAGGCACTCAACATCTCCTGGAATTTTCATATCCCTTACCATCCCCAGTCCTCTGGAAAGGTGGAATATACCAACCAGACCTTGAAGAACATTCTCACTAAACTATCTCTTGAACTACTTTTAGATTGGACTAAACTCCTTCCTTTGGCTCTTCTTAGGTTATAAGCCCTCCCAAAGAAGCCAGTCAACATCTCCCTTTTGAGTTTCTATATGGACAGCCTTTCTCCCTGCTCAGCTCACCACCCTCTGATTCTCCTCTACCCCTTGCTCCTCATCTTTTCTGGCCCCTTCTTGTATATATTAGGAAACATCTTTGGCAATACAGTTATGCTGTTCTGGCAAAGCCTAATTCTGTCTCTTTTCCTTCTCCCACTCCGTCTCCTAGTGACCTGGTACTTTTTAAACACCCCCTCCCCAACAGCACCCTCTCCTCCTCTCAACTCTCATTAAGTCATGGTGGCTAGGAAGCAGGGAGGGAGAGGCTACAGGAAAGGTGAACCCTTTCAGGGCAAGTCCCCAGTGACTTAACTCCTCTAGCTATGACCCTCCTGCTTAGTTACAGTCCAGTTAGTTCATTCAAACTAGCATGGACTGATTAGGTGATAGTTTGCATAATCTAATGATTTTTTTTTATCTCTGAATATTCCTGCATTTGCACAGGACCTTTGAGAGAGACTTCATATATAAACCATGACAGACACTGAAAGTGAAAGGATGGAAAAAGATATCCATGCAAAAGGACACCAAAAGTAAGCAGGAGAACCTATACTTTTATCAGACAAAGAAGACTTAAAAACTGTTAGAGACAAAGAAGGTCACTGTATAATTACCAAGGGATTAAACAAGAAAATATACAGATCGTGAATGTTTATGGACCTAATGTTGAGCACCTGATTTTATAAAAACAAACAAAATAAACAAACAATAAACCATTATTAGATCTATACAGAGAAAGAAGCTCCAGTACAATATCAGTAAAAGACTTCAACACTCCACTTTCATCAATGGACAGCTTATCCAGACAAAAAAAAAACTCAATGAAGAACATCAGAGTTAAACTATATACTACAGAGCAAATGGATCTAGAAGACATTTACAGGACATTTCATTCAATGGGGCAGAATATACATTCTTTTCATCAACTATGGAATATTTTCTAGAATAAGCCATCTATTAGGCCACAAAACAAATTCTAATAAATTTTAAAAAGTGAAATCATAATAGATAACATTGTATATTATTGTATATTATTTGATCATAATGGCATAAAACTAGCAATTAATAACAAAATAAATTTTAAACAAATATACAGGGACTGAACAACATATTTTTAAACAAACAATGTGATATTAAAGAAACCAAAAGAGATCTTTAAAAATTTCTCAAAATAAATGAAAATGGAAGTAGAGCATACAAAAAAAAAGCACCAAAAGGGAAATTTAGAAATCTTGCCTAGCATGGTGAAGCCCTCGGTTCATCCCCAGCACTGACAAAACAAACAGATAGGAAAGTTTATAGCAATAATTGCCTACGCCAACAAAATAGAGTTCAAATAAATGACCTAATAATGCATATTCAGAACTCAGAAAAGCTAGAATTAGTATAAGTAAATAAAAATCAGAGCAAAAATAACCAAAAAGAAGATCTTTTAAAAACTGATGAAACAAAATTTTGAAAATATAAACAACTAACAAATCTTATCTACATAATTAAAGGAAAAAGAGAAGACCCAAATTAGTGAAATCAGAGATGAAAAAGGAGATATGACAACTAATATGACAGAAATTTAAAAAGATCATTAGGAACTACTATGAACAACTATATGCTAACAAACTGGAAAACCTGGAAGAAATAGATAAATTTCTGAACACATATAGTCTACCAAATTTGAACCATGTGGACAATAAAAACCTGAATAGACCAATAATGTGTAAATATTCTCCCAACAAAGAAAAAACTAGGACTGGAAGGCCTCCCTGGTGAACTTTACGAAACATTAAATAAAAACTAATTTCAATTTTTATTAACCTATTCCAAAGAATTAAAAAAGAGGGTGCTTTCAAGGCCAGCATTACCAGCAAAAACATACAAGGACAAAACAAAACAAAAAACTATAATCAATATTCCTGATTAATACAGATTTTAAATTCTCAACAAAATACTAGCAAATAAAATCTTACAGTGCATGATCATTCACCATGGTCAAGTTGGAAATATCCCAGGAATGCAAAGGTATTTCAACACTCACAAATCAACTAAAAAAAGGTTAAACATCACATCATCAACTCAATAGATGTAGAAAAAATACTTGATAAAAGTCAACATCCATTTATAATAAAAACCCTGAACAAGTTAGGCATAATTTGATAGATATGATGAACTCGCAGACAATACCACCAGTAATGGGAAAAAGCTGAAAGCGTTTCCTCTAAGATCTGGAATAAAACAAAGTTGTCCACTCTCATCACTCTTATTCAATAGAGTACTGGCAGTTTTAGCCACAATAATTAGACAAGAAAAAGAAATATAAGGCATCTGAATAGGCAACAGAGCAGAGATTCCAGAAATAAAACAATACAACTACATACAGCCCAATGATTCTTGACAAAGATGTCATAAACATGCACTGGAGAAAGGACAACCTCTTCGAAAACTGGTGCTGGGAACGTGGGGATGGAGATGAGGAACTCTGTTAGCAGGAAGAGGGCTTATTCATGTGGCTCACAGGTGACATCAGTGCAGAAGATGTGGCACTCAGAATACAGACTAAACACAGAAGCCTGTGCCATTTGTTGAGCTCAATACTTTCCTAGCCCAACTTCTTTATTTTTCTCATTCTACCATGAAATTTATCCAGTAATAGCCAACTCTGAGCATTAATGGCCCTTCTGCTTGGTGCACCAGAATCGACCTCTGAAGTTAAGCCAATATGTGCTTCAATCTGTTTCCTGCCACACAGTGCAGACATTTTTCTTCAGGTCTCAATTAGAAGTCTTTTTTTTAAATCCATTTTCCCCCCTTACCTTTTAGTTTCAGAACACTCCTGCTTCCAGTTTGTGAACCTTCTGAGGGGAAGACTGTGTCTTTGCCTCACTATGTTCCATTTGGCAAAGTCCTTGACATATAGTAGAGCTCAATAAGTGTCTGTTCTTTTGTGGCTGGAACATACTGACAAGGCAGAGAATGACACTTTCAGCTTTTTTATGTTCCCTGTGTCTGTGAGTTCATCATATCTAGTCTTAGTTATGTCTAACTCGTTCAGGTTTTTTATTATAAATGGATGTTCACTTTTATCAAGTGATTTTTCTGCATCTTTTCAGTTGATGATGTGATGTTTATGATGTAGTGTATACCTTCCTGTGTCCATTTGGTTTCACCGCAAATTAACATCTATAGTCCTTTGTTAATATAACATATAAGAGGATGCTTATTTTACTAAATTCATATAATTTTACACAAAAAATAGGGAGATGAATATATCATTGCCATAGGCCTGTGATTCTGCCTTATCCATTATGCTGAATAAAAGGGAAAAGCCTTAAGTGAATTGTATCTATGATTTTCAAAAGAAAAGAAAATTTTTGTTTGTGTGTGTGTGTATGTGTACACACACATATATATGTAGTTGTATATATTTATTTATTTATTAAAGAAATTGGAGTAGTGTAGTAACAATATGGTATCAACATCAATGTCCTGGGTTTTGAACTACAGTTACAACATGTCATCCTTGGTATAGGTGGGATGACAGGTACACAGAACCCTATATAAGAATTTTGCAACTTCCTATGAGTCTATAATTATTTTCAAAGTTTGAAAGTTAAGAAAAAGAAATAAAAAATTTGCTGTGTTTGAAGTGATAAGAATTAGAAAGGAACTCTGAAGTATGAGCAGAAGCTAGGCTGGGAGAGGTGAGAGAGTGTTCCAGTTAGAGGAAAGAGCTTATGTGAAGGAGCATTTGAAGTGCAGAAAGAAGGACATGTGGCTGGGACATACTGAGTAATGCAGAGAATGGCATGAGACATACTTATGGTCTGGGTATGAGGAATCCCCCAAAGCACCTGTGTTAATACAGCAATATTCACAGGTGAAATGATTAGATCATGAGGGCTATAACCTAATTAGTGGATTAATCCATTCAATGGATTAATAATTTGGGTGGACTATCTGAGCAGTCACTGTTGGCAGGGGAGGCGTGGCTAGAGAAAGTAGGTCACTGGAGGATGTACCTTTGGAGGTTATATTTTACCCATGGCAAGCCCCATCCCCCCGTTTTCTGACTTCCATTAAGTGAGCAGATTCCCTCTGCCAGGCTCTTCTACCATGATGCTTCACCTTACCTCAAGCCAGAATGATGGAGTCAGCAGACCATGAACAGAACCTCTAAAATTGTGAGCTTGAAATTAAGTTTTCCTTGTCTAAGTTGTTCTAGTCAGATATTCTGGTCACAGCAATGAAAAGCTGGCTAATGTATACCCTGGTAAGCAGGAATGCCTGCTCCCCTATGTCCTATCTAACAAAATTTTAAGCTGAGGACGAGATCCTGAACTGTGATGATCACTCTCTCTTGGAATCCAGCCACCTGACTCTAAAAAGAAGTCCAAGTTACATGGTGGCTATATGACAGTCCCACTGAGCTCTTCACCCACTGCCAGCATCAAAGTGCCAGTCATATTGTGGGCCAGTGAGGCCTTCTGGTGACTACAACCCCAGTTAACATCTGACCACAGTTGCCCTTGGGAGACAAGAACACTTGAGTTCAGTCAAGCCATAGAACTATAAGAGATCATAAAAGCCATGCATTTTAAGTCAATTGATAACCAGAATGAGTAATAAAACTTCTAGTTCTGTATCCTAAAAGACATTCATAGACCTTAACTCCTTTGATCTTTAAAGAATCCCTCTAGACTGCAATATCTTGATGGGACAGCTGGTGCACCATTGTACACCACACCTAACACATTGAAGTCCTCAATAAAAATATTTGTTGAAAGGGGGGTATATTTTCTGCTCTTTGGGGGAAAAAAAGATTTTAAAAAATTTTCTTGGAGCACTTTCTGTAAATGAAGTCCTTTGTTCCACTTGGAACTTCTAACACTAAGGTCAAAGACCTCTCTGTCCTTGGTCTGGAGAAATTGGAACAGCAAAGAGAAAAAGTAGGCATGCTTACAGATAAGTGCACGAGGCAAAGATAAATGATGAAATGTTTTCACTTGGACTCTTTCAAAAGAGTCAGTTTGGATCATAAAAAAAGTGACCTTTGAGTTGAAAACAGAGCGTTTTCGTTTTCTCCACAGGCAGCTAAATTTAAATGTTTTCCCTCTCACTGATTGTTGCTTGGTATACAGAGAAACACCTAGGCTCTGAAGTCAGGAAAATCTGGGTTTCTGTTTGGACTGCCAACATGTTCACAAATATGATTCTTCACGAAAGTTACTTATTTTCTCAAAACCTCTGTTTCCCCACTGGAAAACAAGAGACTTCAATAGCTACTTCATTGATGTATTTAGGACCATGCTCAATATGTACAACATAAGCAAAAAAATAATGTTAATTGCCTTCATTTTATATTTTTCTTGATCTTCAAAGCTGTTGGTTTTCTTGTATGAAAATGAAGTTTTGTGTTTATTCATTTATCGATTATTTTAAGTGTCTGTGGAATAGATATTGGGAGCTCAATGATAAAACAAAGAATTCACATTTTAGTAAGCAGGAAATAAATTTAGTAACATGTATTGGTGCAAGACTGTATGAGTAGAAGGTGACAAAGAAGAGAGAGAGCATGTTTCCTGGGAGTGCTTTGAGTGTTAAAAAAAAAAAAAAAAAGTTTTCTGAGCAACCAAGATTTTCTCCAGGAAGTGAGTGGATAAATAAACCATGGTACATCCAGACAATGGAATATTATTCAGTATTAAAAATAAATGAGCCTTGAAATGACAAGAAAGAAATGTAAATGCATGCTACTAAGAAAGAAGCCAACCGGAAATGACAACATAATGTCGAATTCCAACTTATGCCATTCTGGAAAAGGTAAAACTACAGAGACAGTAAAAAGATCAGCAACTGTGAAGGGTTAGTGGAGAAGGAGGGAAGAATAATAAGCAGAGCACAGAGGATTTTTAGGACAGTGAAACTATTCTGTAATGGTAGCTATAGGTTGTTAGAGACTTGTTCAGACCCACAAAATGCAGAATGTCAAGGGAGAATGCTATTATAAAGGTAAAGTGAAGTATGGACTTCAGGTGATAGTGATGTGTCAGTGTAGATTCATCAGCTGTAACAAACATATCACTCTGGTGGGAGTCTCTGCATGTGTAGAGATAGAGCGTATATGGGAAATCTCTGTGCCTTCCATTCATTTTTGTTGTAAACTTAAAATCTAAAAACAAAAAACAAAACAAACAAACACGGCTATTACAAAACAAATCCAAACAAAAATAGCTTAATTTATTGTGTCCTGGAGAAGAACATGCATACTTGTTGGATGGACAGTGGAGGATGGGTGTGGGGAGCGGGTAGAACAGCCTGGAAGGTTGGAACCAGAAGTGATTCAGGGAAGCTGGATTTCAGGGTGTTGGGTGCGGGAAGGGCAGTGGTCACCACATGAGGGAGACTAGATCAGGTAGGACCTGAACTTAAAAAGCCTGATGTACCAGAATAGATTATATTACCCTTATTTTTGCTGTGATTCATTTTAAGTAGTGAGTGTTGAAATATGCTTGACTTTATAGTGGCTTCATTTCTACAAACGTATTACACCATAAGATTTTACAGTTTGATTTTGATTATAAAGATGAATCTGCCTTGCAGCTCCTGAGCATGTGTGTAGCCTGCAGAGAGCTTTCCGTAGTTGTAGAGTTTCAGCCTTGACGGGGTGGGAGAGGCACAAGACCCTGGCATCTTAGGTAGGTACTCAGACTATTCTATTTGGGGAGGAGGGGAAAAGGCAAAGCCAGGGAAAGAGATTTTTTTTTTCTTTTCTTTTTGTCAAGAGATAGAGAAAACTAAATACTATTATCAAAGTCATAAGTCTATTTATTTCTACATTTAAATCAGTTTGCTGCTGAGGCTTCCTTCTTTAGAACTTCTTTTTTTTCCATTTCCAAAAGAGTTCATTGTCCCTCTTCAACTCTCTCTTATGCAAAACATCTCTATCAGCATGGGCGATGACCCCATTACTCCCACTCTTTATAGTTTAAATAGATGACTCAGGCAGGATTTATCCATGGATTTTTCCGTGCTGTTTTGAGAAAGTACCAGTTTTAGACAAGCTATGGATGAGACTACCTGAATCAGTGGCCACAACATTCAACCTTGTTGGATTAAAAAATACAAGGGGGCCCAGATCTGGAAATGTGCCTACAGACATAACCTGAAAAGAAATGTGCCAAAATAGAAATGGGCAGGTTAAAGTGAAAAAAAAAAAAAACAATTTTAAAGGTTTCCTCTATTAGAATACCTAAAAGTGTTTAAAAGTATCAGAGGCTAAATACAACGTAGCAATGTTTCACAAAAATAAGCATTTATGAATTAGTCTTTGGCATGTACTTAATTCTGAAAGCAATATTTAATAGCTTAATTTATTATGGGTTACCATTGGCTAATAAGAATAAAATTAAATTCATTAGACCATGAAATTCAATTTAAATAGATCTTAAGGTCTTCAAATTTGCATTTATACTAGAAAGGCCATCTTAGCGAACACTTTCATATATTAGCATTACAGATCAAGGTTAAGGACATAAGTTAGCTGTGGAAATTATCTAAATCACATGCCCATATGCTCTCTATACCTCGTCATCTTTCACTCTATATCTTAATTACATGCTTATTTTTTGAGTTAATAGTTGTTTTGCAGACCTCAGGGCTGGGTCTTTATCAACCTGTCTTCATGCCTTTACTGGCTTAGCACAATGTCCTCTTCAGAAGTACTCCATGAGTCAAGCAGTCCAGATACGTTCAGGTTGAGTTATCTTTTGCTAGTTTCCAGAGTCTTCTGCCTTGAGAGATATACCAGGTATCTTCCCTTTGTCTTTCCATGTCTACTTTCCCCCTTCTTTCTATATTGCTCTCTGCCCTGGGTTCAGCTGAAGGGTAGCCTGGGAGGCAGGAAGGGCGGGTCACTGCTCTTCTCAAAGCAGTTCTCTCTACATGAAGCTCCAAAGGACTTCCGGTGAGTGCCCCCTTCCCTCACCCATGCTGGCCTAGGGGAAGCAATGGCCCTTCCCCAGATAGGTTCTCCCCATACTGCTATAAAAGTTCCTTTGTTAAACCCTGCTCAAATAGCCTAAGTTGCATGTGCTATTTATTTCTTGCTGGGACTTAGAGTGTTCAAATTACTGAGGAAAAAACCATGATTCTTTTTAGCTGATTTTTAGTGGTGCATTTTAGTTGTACATGATAGTGAGATTCATTTTGGCAGATTTGTACATGCATATAACATAATTTGGTCAATTTTATTCTCTAGTGCCTTCCCATTCCTCCCTTCTCCTTCTCCCTGGTCCCCTTCCTCTACTTGACAAGTCTTCCTTTTATTTTCATGAGATCCCCTCTTTTTTCCCCCTTTCCTCCTTAGCTTCCACATACAAGAAAGAACATATGATTCTTGACTTTCTGAGTCTGGCTTATTTCACTTACCATAATGCTCTCAAGTTCATCCACCTTCCCGCAAAGAACCTCATTTCACTCTTACGGCTGTTTAAAACTCCATTGTGTAAATATACCACATTTTATTTATCCATTCATCTGCTAATGGACTCCTAGGCTGTTTCCATACCTTGTCTGTGGTGAATTGTGCTATTATGGGTATTATGGATTGCTAGAGTATGCTGACTTCAATTCTTTTGGATAAATACTGGACAGTGGTAAAATGAGGTCATATGGTGGTTCCATTACTACTCTTTTGAGGAATCTTTATACTGATAATAATCTATAATTCTTGACCAGTGTATTGATTGCTTTTTAAAAAAACCTCAATACACTTTGTAAGTCTAAATTTTAGCTTAGTTTTTAGCCTCTAATGTATTGAATCTCCCATCACAAACGTATCTGCTTTTTGCCTCAGTTGAATTAAGATCACACTTTCTTTCTTCCAGGACTCTATTCTTTATGCCTATCTGTCTTTGGAGTTGTTTCCCTCTTCTTGGAATTTTTAGAATTCCTTCTCTTAGAAGTAGCTTCATGGGTAGAGAGAATATGAAAATTGTGTTTTCAATGGGTATTGTATGGTGTGACGAAAAGGGGGAGGAAACACAAGCTGAGTTAAACAGGTTTTTCTTTACAGTATTTCTCAGAATGAGAGCATGGGCAGCATCATTTCTCAAGCCGTGGAGCACATGTTATCACTGAGTACCTGCTGGCATTCCTCGGGTCAGTTTGCAAAACCTTGTTCTCTGAGTATGTGTTTCATTTCATCCTTCTCTTTTCCCTTAAGTACTTATTGAAAAAGTGAATAAATATTGACAACATTGGTCAGAACTCTTATGAGAAGTTTAAGACACCAAAATCCCTTCCTGCTAATCTACTGGTGTCTGCATATGTCAGTCTCCAAAGACATGTGGGATGGAGTGGCAGGGGGTCAGCACTTCCTGCAAGTTCCAGTCTAAGGTGCTAGTAAAGTTCTACCTGGTTATTTGTTCAGAGGTCTTCTTTAAACCTTTAATCTTAGATTGGTTGTGGATGGAGTTTCTCCTCTGGTCTTTTTGCTCTGATTCCTGAACTAGCCAGGAATGGAAGAAGAAATGAGCAAGAAGGGAGAGAACAGCATTTATCAGGTGCTTACAACATTCCACATATTACATTTGCTTCTTTCCTTTTTCTTAAGAAGCTCACATTCAAGTGGGAGAGAAAAGATATGAAGATAAGTATAATTAATGTAGTATAATTTAACATAACAAAATACTATTAATGCAACTAATATAATGATTTTAGTCCATTTTTTCATTACTATGTTGAAATACCTGAGGCTGGGTGCTTTAGAAAGAAAAAAAAAACATTTATTTAGCTCATAGTTTTGGAGGTTGTAAGTCCAAAATTGGGCAGCCTCATTGATTTGGCCCATAGTGAGGGCCCCAGCTATCTAACTTCATGGTGTGTCAGGAGCCACTCTGGACAGGAGCTCTGTACACACCTTTAAGTCCTGAGTAAAGAGGTACTTAACAGGTATTGCATCCTGAAATACAATTTGGACTTTATCTCCACTCAGATAAAGAGGTGTAGCTCAGGAGTGGGTGTCACCCGGTGGGGTTGGATTACACCCCCTTGTTTGTTGTAACCCTACCCCTTGCCTCATTTGAATGGCTTATCCCCAATAAAACCTGGATTTGAGGTGTGCTCCTTCTCTTTCTTGCCTGCCTTTCCTCCCTGTTGGGTGCTGTGGCTGAGGAGGGGTCACAAAACCCAAAGAAAAGGTACTTTCTGTGTCTGTGTCTTTATTTAGTCCCCAAATTCACTTGGACTGACATTGACCGGTTTAGTCGCATGTCACGACAATGGTGGATGGCATCATGGCAAGAAACCAGAGAACAGGGAGAAGTCAGGCCCCATCCTTTGTAACAACCCTGTCTTGTGAACTAACCCACCTACCACAAGAACTACATTAATTCTTTCTGAGGGCAGCACGCCCAATGACTTAATTACATTGCAAGAAGCCCTACCTCTTGAAGCTTTCACTACCTCCCAATATCAATGCACTGGGCACCAAACTTCCAACCAACGAGCACTGCGGGAACATACTTAAACCTATTCTAACCACAGCAATAATTAATATGCAGTGTAACACATGGCTGAGTACATGAAGAGCTTGTATCCTGGTATTTTAACACTGTTTCATCCTTCTGCTATGGGAAGGATATTATTAGCATTTGATTTCATGTTGTATTGTGGAGTAAGACTGAGGCCATATTGAGACAATATTCATCTATCCCCTTGTCCGATGTAGAAAAATATACAGATTTTTGTAAGTGGCTGTAAGGAACTGTATGTTACTAGAGGGTAAGAAGGAAATAAGCAGATAACTTAAGAGAAAACTTTTATTGTAATACTTCACAGTCTTTATTTATAGAAAAGGTTACAAAGGAGAGCTAATTTGCTTTTAGAATTGTCTTCCTTTGCCTCTGCACCCTTTTATTAAAAAACAGTTTTTAAAAAAAAAATAAGGCAGCAACTTCTGGGGAAATGGAATAGGCATACTTTTTCTTATCATTCTGCTAAGTACAGCTAAAAACACTGAATATTATATTCAAAAACATAAGAAGACCCTGAGAAGTGGAAAGAATAAGGCAGACCAGCCCTTACCCTACCTTTGGGATTCAAGGAAGGGCATCTCATTGTGGGTCCCTGATTAGTTTACTGGGTTGTTTCCTTGCCTCTTGTATCACAGACTTGGACCTGAAGAAGGCAACAACCCATTGCCAATATACACACAGGCAAAAAGCTCCTGCTTTCTAGTCAAAGAACCAGGAAAAGGGCAGGCTAGCAGGAGGGACACATTTAGATAATAGTCACTGAACTTCAGCCAGACATAATAGGAGAAACCGTGGTACCACTGAGCCCCACACCAGCAAGGGCCTACAGGGAGCCTCAACTTCTAACCTTGAAAGGCAGTAACAAGATCCCTTAACCCCTCTGTCCACCCCCCAACCAGGGTGATGTCAGAGAAGGTCAAGTAGGAGCTGATCTATCATCCCCGCCTGGTCAGATGAGCCTGTTAAGAGTCCCAAGTTTTTGATTCTGTGATTATTTCAATGAAATTGACAGAGGTGCCTTCAAATAGATTGGAAATCATAATCTAGAGTGTATATATGTATATACATATACATATATATGTATATGTATATACATATATATGTATATATTAATATATCATATATATAATGCTCTAATCATTCACTTATTACTTTTCTTAAAATAGAGCTCTAAAAGCAAACTATTCATTTCAAAGTGACCATAAATAGTATATTTGTTGTCCAACTTAAGTTTTTTATATGCATCCTGTTTATGGGTTGCTGAGACATAATGGGTTAAAACACCTCTCCCTCTTTCCTCCAGGGTAAAGGAAGCCTCATTGGAGACTTGGGACTTTCATCACCACTCAGGGGCAATAAGGTCACCTCCCCAACCCTATGCATGCCATGTAGGGGGATTAACAATGCATCCCACTACTTTTTCCAGTCAGGGAGATATCAGCAGAGGGCTAGTGGGGAGCTAAAACTGTAATATCCAAAAAATCAAGGGACGCCCTTACCCTACCTCACCTCAGGAAACCAAATGGAGACCCTGAACTGATTGGAGAATTGTAAAAAAAAAAAAAAAAAAAAAAAATCCAATTTTATCATCTGTTGTGTTTTAACTTGACCTATTTATATAGTCTTCTCAGTGGTTCTCTGAATATTGTGTTATGTATACATAATTTAACACAGTCTACTGTTGTCCTCATTTCACTTGATCAAGTGAAACGTAGAAATCTTACCTGCCTTAAATCCTTTTACCTTCTCCCTTATGTCTTTCATATTTCCTTTACACACACACACACACACACACACACACACACATACACTGAATCATACCAAAGTATTATAATTTTTGCTTCAGCTATCAAGAAATATTTAGAAAATTCAATAGGTGAAGGATATTTTATTGTATAGTATTTATCAATATTTTTGCTTACCATGTTCTTCCTGATATTCAAAAGTTTTTTCTTTTATCATTTCCTTTCTGTTTAGAGAACTTCTGTGAGCCATTGTTTAGGTTGGTCCATTGGTGATGAATTTTCTTAGTTGTTGCTTTGGGCTGTGTTAAGGCAGAGCATCACAGCAGGAGTGTGTGGCAGAGAAAAACTGCTTACACCCAGCCAGGGAGCAAACAGAAAAAGGAAGGAACTGGGGTCTCCCAGTGCCTTTGAGGCCATGCCCCCAATAACCTAAAGCCCTCCCATGGGCCCCTCTCTCAAAGGTTCCACCATCTCCCCTTAGTGCCACTTGGGGACCAAGCCTTTAACACATGGGCCTTTGGGGGAATATTCAAGATCCAAAATGGAGCAGCCACAAATAAAATAAAATTCGGCTGGGAGACACCACAAAACATATTCTCATTAAGCTAAAACTTAACTTGATACAGAATTGAGGCTGTCATACCCTCTTTAGGGAAAACTGCTGTTTGTTTAATTTTAAATGTGATTTAAAAAATACTTTGGTGAGTGGAGTTTGTTCTTCTCCGTTGACATTTACCTATATAAAATGCTTTTTTTTTAACCACATAAATCTTTTATGCTATGGTTTTAGAATATGGATCTATTTAATATATACGTACTGAGAACTTAAATACTAGCAGACTAGCAATACAGATAAGCATGGCTTCTGACTGGCAGTAATCTTCCTCAGGGATACAGAAGGAGGAGTTGGAGTTACATGATTGGAGAAGGAGTCATAATTTCATTGTTAACTAGCTGTATAAACGTCACACTTTCAAAGTCCCAGTCTCCCCACTTTCAAGCTGAGAATAATAACTCCTCATGCTATTTATTTTGAGAACCAAATTAGATAATATATGCATGTGATAGACTCTGTAACTTTGTAAGACACTATATAAATCAGAATGACTTTTGTGGTGGAGTCATGCCTTGATTTCTTTATATCCTCAAACCCTAGCACAAAGCCAGGAACATAGTAAGTATGAGCATCAATTGTTGGATATCTCCATAAATGAAATAGAAAAATACCTTTATTAATATGGATCTTGTATGCAACTGAAGTATCAACAGACAATACTCATAAAAAATGCATAAATAAGGGCTGGGGCTGTAGCTCAGGGATAGAGCACTTGCCACATATGTGTGAGGCACTGGGCTTGATCCTCAGCATCACATAAAAATAAATACCAAAAAAAAAAAAAGATACTGTGTTTATTCACAAACTAAAAAAGAATTTTTTAAATGCATAAATCATATAGTATACTTGAAAAGTCATGAAGGTAGTGGAGGGGGTCAAAGCTGAGACAGGGGAACTGAGAGTCCTGGGGGCATGGATTGCAGTTTCTGAAGGGGAAGTCAGGCTTGTCTCATTGAAAAGATGATCTCTCTAATAACAGACTTGGAGGAAGTGAGAGTGTTAGCGCTGGGAATATTTGGGGGATGAGAATAGCTAGTACATACACCCTGAGGTGGAGCTCTGCCTCTCTTCTTTGAGGAATTTCCTAGAGACTAATTGGGCAGGGAGAGAAGTAGAAAATGAGAACAGGGAGGTCAATGGAGAAGGTGAAGCAGGGTGGATCATGACTTGAGTGAATTGGAGGCCACTATAGAATTGTAAGGAGAGAAGTGACTTGATTCACAATTGAAAGGTATCACCAGCTGTTCTTTTGAAAACTGACAAAGGCAGAAGAGGGGGCAAAGGCAGAAAAAGAGAGACAGTTAGAAACTGTTGCAGTAATCCAGGCAAGAGATGATAGTGGCTTGCCTGATGGTGGTGGAACTGAAGATATAGAGAAGTGGCCAGATTCTGGAGATGTATTGAAAGGAAAAACAACAGGAATTTTCCTGACAGATTGATTATGGGGTATGGAAGAAAGGGAGGAACCCAGGGTGAGTCCAGTGTTTTTGTTGACAACTGGAAGCCTGGAGCTGCCAACTGAGAAGGAGAAGCCTGTTGAAGGGGAATGTTTGGGGAAAAGATAAGGAGTCCATGCTGGGAATATCAGGTTTGAAGTGTTCATTGAACCTCCCCAGAGGGTCGTCAAAGATGCAGTTGTACATGAAACTTGGAAATTCAGGAAGGAAGTCTAGGTTGGAAATAAAAAGTTAGATTATTGGATACAGATGGTATTTAAAGCTGTGAGATTGGCTGAGATGACAGAGGGAATGAGAATACAGACAAGTCCAAGGGGTTAGTCTTGGAGTACTCCAATGCTACTTGAGAAGTTAAACAAAGAAGGAGGACCTTAAAGGAGATTGAGACCGAGTGACCAGGAAAATGTCAGAACATCAAAATCATGTGGCATCCTGGAATCCATGTGAACAAAGTATATTCAGGAAGAGTGATGGATTTGTCAAAGGCTTGAATTTGTCAAATGAAATAAGGACAAGGAATTGACCTTTCGATTTAGCAACGTAGAGTTTATCAGTGACCCTGACAAGAGCAGTTTCGGCAGTGTGGAGGGTTCAAACTCCTGTTTAGATTGGGGTTAAGAGAGAACAGGAAATCAGGAAATAGAGAAAATGATATCACTCTTTAAGGATGTTTATCATCAGAGGAAAGGAGAGAAATAATGATGGTAGTTGGTGGGGAAAAAAAACAGTACGTATGTGTGCTAGGGGGAATGGTCCCACAGGGATGGAAAAGTTGAAGATACAGGACAGAGAAGGATGAATGTCTCCTCAAGAAGGTGAGAAGGAATGGCATAGTACAAAAATACAAAGGATGACTGACTGTAAATAAGGGCATGAATTGCTCACTGAGAGGAACAAGTAGGAAGGCAGAGTTGGGTACAGACTCCGGGAAGTGGGAAATAGCACCAGCTCCTTTCTGGAAATTTCAGTTTCATCAGTGACATAAACACAGTAATTCAGCAGAATGTGAAGACAGGGTAAGAAAGAAAGAAGTCTGAGAAAAAAAGAAGTAATTATCCAGGAAAGTGGAAGGGTAAATAAACTAAAGAAACATTTTATGATTGTTGGAATACATCCATTAATAAAACAAAAAAAATGGTTCTTATGAATCTTGCATTTCAATAAATAATGGACATAATTGGTGCACTAAGAAAGCAGTGTAGAACCAATCAAGTTCATGGTAGGACTCCTCAGATGATTTTGTATTTTTTTATCAGACACGCCCTGCTGCATGGTACAGGCTCATGGTAGTTGGGTAATGTGAAGTAGCCAGAGTTGTGGTTTTTCTAGGCAAGGCTAACAGAGAGAGCAAGAAAGCTGTGGGTATTTGCAGGCTGAGTTATCCAGGAAGAGGGGATTATGAAGTGGGTACGGAACAGTAAAAAGGTGACAAGAGCAATGGATGGGAAGACGTATAAAATAATGAACATGTTTAACTATATGACACATTTAACCATCTTCTCCTTTCCCACTTCTCTGTTGAAGTTAATGTACTGGCTAGGAATATCATGTAGATTAGAATTTTATTTCTGCCATTTAAAAGATCTTTATTCTTTTTCCTTATTATTTTGTTTATCCCTGTCCAAAACACATTTTCTTGATTATTAGAATTTTGTAAGTCTTGGTATCCAGTAAGAGAAACGACTGCCTCCCCCAACCCTATAATTTTTTAAAATAAAGGTGAAATAAAATTTCAGGGAAAAAACTGACAAAATTCATCAACAGCTAAAGGAAATGCAAAAAAAGTATTTTGGGGGGTATACGAAAAATGATCCAAGATAGTAAGAAGTTCTGAATTGTAGGAAGGAATAAAAAGCAAGAAAATGAGCATCAACACATAAATTAGTAATATTCAAACAAGATTTATAAACATATAGAGATTTTGACAGCTATAGTGTAAAACTCAGTTTAAGAGTTCTAAAATCTTTGCATTGTCCTAAAAGAAGAAAAAGTACAATTATTCATCAAAGATACATGCCATAACTCTAAGAAGGAGATAACTACTAAGTACATAACAAAGAACACATATTTAATAAAGGAAATCTAAATAATAAAAAAATATTCAATTTAAACTAGGCATGATGGTGCATGCCTGTAACCCCAGTGGCTATGGAGGCTGAGGCAGGAGGATTGCAAGTTCAGAGGCAGCTTCAGCCTCAGCGAGGCGCTAAGCAATTCACTGAGTTATTTCTAAATAAAATACAAAACAGGGCTAGGGATATTGCTCAGTGGTTGAGTGCCTCTGAGTTCAATGCCTGGTACCCCCCCACACACACACACACACCAAAAACAAATTCAATTTATCCAAAAGAAAAAAAATAGCAGATAGGAAAAGAAAGATGGAATGCGACAAATAGAAAAAGTAAAATGATAGATTAAAACATTAATTTCAGTTTCCAACCTCAATGCACAAGTATCTCATTATCCTTCCACAAAGAGAAAGTTTAAATTTCTTACAGCCTGCATATAATGGAAAATACTATTGATCATAGTGGTTTAAATAAAATAAAATTTTAAGCTTCTAATTGATAAATGAGTGAGTGATTGGTGGGAATAGTCAGGCAAAATTGTTGCATTATTTTCAAATAAATATATAAAAGCTCCTGAGTTGGTTGTAATACAGGTAAATGAGTGCGGATCATAATCCTGACCGCCATAATACTAAATGTTGAAATCCAAAGAATCACAATTGTGAAAGGGTAAATGCCAAATGTTGACATCCTGAAAGTCAGATTTTCTTTTAAGATTTTTATTGTTGTTCTTTTCTTTTCCTTTCTCTTTCTTTCCTTCTTTCTTTCTTTCTTCTTCTTCTTTTTTTTTTAGTTTTCCCTTACAATTGTTGGCATCATTTTTTTACAATTCACTATGTTGTATATTTCATCTCATCATTTCCAGTATTAGAGTCATAAATTGTATAAAGATGTTCAGGGAGTTCAAATTCATTTTATGCATTTTTCTTACAAATTTGACTTTGAGAAAGTGCATTATCACAATGTTGACTCTGTATACATAAAACATTGAAATTTCTTCAGTAAATGAAATGTCTTTTTTGGACATTGTTAAAGATAAAATTTCTCAAGATCTTGGCATAGGCAGTCACCCATCACTGTTTTTGATTGATTTTGTCCAAAGATTTGGGTTGTCTATTGTCACAATATTCATAGTAATAAAGCTGAGTGCACACAATTACCAACCACAGTGATAAGTGTTTATATATTTCAGTCATTAACCTATTTCTTTATGAATATCATTCTTCTGCTCACACTGTTATACCTATGTAACTGTCGTGGTATAGCTGAGTGTATGTGCTTGCAGAAATAGGTCACTGTTGCCTATTCTTTTAAAAAAATTAAATAGCTGTACACAATACTTTTATTTTGTTTTTATTTGGTGCTGAGGATTGAACCCAGGGCCTCAAACGTGCTAGGCAAGCGCTCTATCGCTGAACCACAACCCCAGCCCTATTGTTGCCTATTTTATTGTGCTAAGTGTCCTGTGAAGTGATTTGCAGTGTTTTTAGACATTTCTCAAATAAATCCCCTTTAAAATGTAAGTAAATGTCTTTTAAAGAATTTTAAAATTATTTTTTACAAAATTATACTATCAGAATTTTAGACTTACACTATCAGGAATTTTAATATTTTGACACAGCCATGTAGGCATGGCTTCTCTCTTCCTCCTTTTGTCTCTGATTCCCTCTTGACACGAGGCCTCCCTTCATTACTGTCCTCAGATATGTAAGAAATAAAAAAAATAAAATAAAAAATAAAACACAGAACTTCTTGTAAGAAAAAGCTTCTGAATTAATTCAGACAGATAAGCAAAGACACCTCACTGCTTATTGGTATTTTTATTTGTTTATGTTTTAGTTCAGTCTTCCTGCACCTTCAAGTATCTGCTTTTTACTCCTCCAAAGCCTTTAATAGCGACTGAAGAACAGACATTATCCCCTTAAAATACTATTGAATTTTATAGAGTCCTCCTGTCACTATGAAGCTTTCTTTCAAACTAAACAATTCCAATTGCTTTAGTCTGAATCCCTTGAAATAATCTGAACACTCGTTAGATTCACAAAGGGGAAGCCCTTCTAGTGTATCAAATAAGAAACCTCATGGCTATGATGGCTGGATAAGGAGAAAGAAATATTTTGAGGAAAAGTATTAAACTAAATTCATATCTATTAGGTAACTCCAGAGCATGCCATAGTTTGGGTCAACTTCCAGTACACTCTTTCAAGTCAGTTTCATGGCTTAGGTGGCCAGCAGTGCCAGATGGAAATAACAGCCACATTCAGGTATGTACCAGAGCTGCTGGTTCCTCTTCCTGTTTTTCTTCATGGACCTCTTCTGAATTTCTAACTATAGTTACCATTTATTAGATGCCTCCCATGTATGGAGCACTTTACACATATTATCTCTAATCCTGTTACACCCCTATTTTATAGACTTAAAAAGACTGAATCAAGAATTAAATAACCAAGACAAAACAGGTAGTAAATGGCAAAGATGAGATTTATAACAGTATCTGTCCTGAAAACATCTCCTCTTATACAGTGCTCTGCTTTAAGATTCTCTGGAAACCCAAGAAAGCCAAAGGACAGGCTATTTCCTTAATAAGACATAGTAAGAGCAAGGACCAGTAGTAAATCCAGCTGTCTGATTAGGAGGAAGGAAAGTCCTATTTGTTGAACTAGTATCATGTCTTTGGTACAGCACTTTTACCTAGTATTAATTCATTTATTTCTAATTAGTTTATTCTTAACTCATTTATTCCTCATAATAGTCTGATAAGGGACATATATTTATGCTCATTTTACATATGAGGAAACTGAGGCCTAAGGAAATTAGTAAAGTGTTCAAAATCACATAATTAATAAGATGTGAAGTTTGGAGTTTGAAACTCACTGGCTTCAAAGCCACGATGCCCTTTGCTCCCTGTTTTAAATTTCCTTTGGGGAAGAACAGGGAGATTAATCAGAAGAAATAAGAAACCACGTTCATATGGAAGCTTGGTGTAGAGATAATTTAGTATAGGGAGAGGTCTAGGATTAGCGCAGAGAGCCAGGGCACTGTACTGGGACTCCGGTTTACTGATGCAGTATCAGGCAGGACTTAAACACCCTTGCATCTGTTTCTTCAAAATGTAAAGAACGTGGGTTTTTAATTACTCGATCACCTAAGTCCTTTCCAGCCCTTAAATTCCATGTCTCAAGTACTAAGGGAACACTATGTTCCATTTCATTAAAGAGCGTAATGTGACGTTTCCTGTCCTGTCTTGATCACCTCTCACCATCCCTGGAGTTGGTTTTGAGTTTGGTGCCACTATCAGAACTAGGGATGCAGAAGCGGAAATTGAGCTCAGTGCCCTCTCTGCGTTCTCGCGCCCTTATGATGGCAGAGAGTCTGGAAACTGTCCCCACGTGGGTTTAAAGGAAAAAAAAAAAAAAAAAGCCGAGTGCTAAGAGAGTGACAGTCACTTGCAGGGGCTTGGGTGGCCTGCTGGGCAAGGTTCTCAGCGGAACACGCTGGCTTATCGGCCGCAGCTGGTGCGGCCGGGCCGGGGCTGGCGGCTAGCCCAGGTGGGCGGCAGCGGTGGCCCGGTGCCCCCGGCGGCGAGGGCGGCGCGCTGGGCCCCTCGCGCTCTCCTGGCGGGCGAAACGAGCCCGGCGGGCGGCCGGAGCTGCTCCTGCGGGCCCGGGCCCTCGCCCCCGCGGTAGCGGGAGGCGTCGCTGGGGCAGGACACTTTTGGGGGGCGGGGACGAAGCCGCGGCGAGCAAAGTCCACGTCCCGGGTCCCCAGAGCCCGCACGCTCCGCGGCTCTGCCAGAAACGCGCGAGATCCCAGGTGAAGGAGGAGGGAGATAATGGGGACTGTGGGCGCGGGCGGTGCAGTGGGACTTCCACCTGGAGCCTCCGGTACAGACCCGTGCTCCCGCTCAGGGGCTTCCCGCCTGGGGTCGCGAGGAGGCTGGTGGTCCCCTCAGAGCTGGGCCGGGTGCACTTGGACCTGAGGCTGTGGTTTCTTCCCAGGCTGAGATGGATCTTGAGGCAGCAAGAAACGGAACAGCTCGGCGCCCCAGGACAGTGGAGGGCGACTTTGAATTGGGCAGCAGCAGGTACATCACCAGTGGCCACCGGCTTTTCCGTTACACGTGAATCAGCAGGACAAATTCAGTCCTAGAAAGAAGTTGAGAAAAGTGGTTGATGCCTTTGGCCTTTGAGGAGGCTTCTTTGGAAGGTTATGTCTGAGGCTCTGACCTTGAAGCAGAAGTTTCAAGTGGCCTCAGGAATGTCACTGAGGCTCCTTTTGGAACAGGCTCAGAAAGAAGAGTTGTCTTCCTCTGTGCCAGGGTGATTCGATGAATATTGGTGGCGCATAGCATTTTTTGTGTTACTTAATTCGTAAACTTTTACAGATAACTTTCATTATGTATCATATGATTATTCATGCTTCTAGAGCATCGGACATCTGCTGTTGACAGTTGTGCTTTTTGAATAAGAGGATTGAGGCAAAATTTCTTCCCTGTTATTTCTCTTCCTCCTTGTCTCATTCCTCCCCCTCCTCCTATCCTAGGCCTTTTCAGTACTTCTTTCTGGGAGGTGAGATGGGGAGGGTAAACTTGAGCAGCCTTATTCTTCGGTAACCTTGTGCTTCCAAATCAGTTTTTTGTTCACGTGCAAAGGAAAACCTCAGCACTTCCATTACTTGTAGGTCTTTCTCCAACTCCATCTGGGTTGGTTCCCCAGCCCCTTATTAAGCACACTTTACAGGCTTTGGTAGGGACAGAAGAGCTGTGGTGTGTTTCTGTTTCCTCTTTCACTGTGGGAACAGTGAATCATTTTCATCTTTAGCCTCAAATAGTTTATGAGGCTGCTACAGTCTCTTAGTTCACACCAGGCCACCCAGAACTAATTGACCTGTGTCATGGAGTTATCACCCAGAGGAACAAATTTATCAGGTTCTGTAGTTGGTCCTCAAGCTGCAAGGGACCTGATTAGCTAACTGAAAATATGCCTATCTGATACTTAAACTGAAGCATTATTTTGGTCTATTAACTTGTTTGGACAGTGACTTGCCCTGTACCTTCTAAGTACTATGATATTTATTCACAGAAATTTTAGTTTTTGCCATATAGAATTGGAAAAATAGGTAGATAGTATTACTTCTAGTAGAAAAATGAGGTTTTTATCATCTGGCAATTTAGGCTGGGAATGACTGTGAATCTATTAATAGATGGTATTTTCATGAAGAAGGCTATTTATGTATTGCACTGGTTGAACATTTGATGAGTGCAAAAAGGAGCTCTCCCTGCAAAAGGTGTGAGAATACTCTGGAACCCAGGGAAATCCTCAGCAGAGAGGCTTATAGCTTTCTCTTAGAAAGAAGGAAACCACTCAAAGGAGAAATGCATAAAGAATAAGTTAAGGTTCTGAGGTTATGAAATATTACTGGTATTACTTTTATAAAAGAAGACTAAAGCTTATACATTCAAAGGAAGGTAAGGACATTTCAGTTATCTAGAGCAAAGTGGGGGTTAGTCGTATGCTTGTCGCAGTCATGCTGCCCACAGCCCCTGGCATTCTTTTGAATATATTTAGCAGCAGATGCTCCATCCAGTGATAGCAGTAAATATCATAAATACATAATTTGGGATCAAGTCTTATGAATAAAATTTTATCACCCATCTAGAGAAATGTTTCAGGTTAAAAAAAAACTCCAGCTAATGTTAGAATTAATGAATACTTTGAAAAAGTATTAATAAATATTAAGAAAATTAGGAGCACAAAGCAGAAGTACTTTGCAATTTTAAGTTGTCAGGTAGAACTTATTTTGAGTATTTTAAAAATATGTTTGTGATGTGCTGGGGATTAAACCCAGGACCTTGCACATGCCAGGTAAGTGCCCTACCACTGAGCTAAACCCTAGTCCAGGTCTTATTTTGAAGGCCATATTTGAGCAAGGACTAGAAAGAAACGAGAGGAAAGAGCTGTGTGAATCTGAAGGGAGAGCCTTCCTGGCAGGGTAACTGACAATGCAAAGTCCCTGAGATGGGAACATGTTTGGAGTGTTCATGTAGCAGCAGAGAGGCTGGAGTGACAGTGAGAGGTGTGGTCAGAAAGTAACAAGGAAATGGCATGTGGGGCCTTAGAGGCCAACATAAGGATTTTGATTTCTAATCTGAGAAAAATGGGATCCATTGTAAGTTTTTGAGCAGAAACGTAACAGGATATGATGATATGAATTTTTAAATAATGGTTACTAGTTGAGGCAGACTGAAGCAGGCATATTGAAGATGGAGTGACTAAGTGGGAGGCTGGTCTACAGGGGATAGCAAGAAAAATGGGGAGAAATTGTTAAATTCTAGCTGTATTTTAAATGTAGAATGAATAGGACTTCTTGACACCACTCTCTGAAAACCTCCAAGAGAATGGTCTTTATTATTTTTAGATCAACATGTACTTTGTTTTAGGAGAAAAATTGATTTGGCAGATATTATTAGCATATTCTTCCCTCTGTTGTAGGCTCTGTAACATAGACAACTATTTCTCTTTATCCATATGTCCTTGTAGTACCTTGGACAGTTACCTTTGCACTTGGCGGCTGCCTTACAGGGTTTGTTTAACTGGGTAATTTTGACAATTGTGGACATCACTCTTTTATATTTGAAAATACTATAATTTAACATCATAACTACTAATATTTATGCTCAATTGACTGTAAAATATTTCATAACCATTTTTAGTTCAAACAATTATATTTTTTACAGCAACCAAGACACACAAAAAATGAAGAAAGTGAATTTGATTGGACCATTAACATTGGTAAGCTGTGAAATATTAGATTGGAATAATCCTACCTTTCATTCATATTTGGGGTCATGAATTAGGAGCTGCAGAGCAAGTACTTTTTTTTTAAAGAGAGAGAGAGAAGAGAGAGAGAGAGAGAAATTTTTTTTAATATTTATTTTTTAGTTATCGGCGGACACAACATCTTTGTTGGTATGTGGTGCTGAGGATCGAACCCGGGCCGCACGCATGCCAGGCGAGCGCGCTACCGCTTGAGCCACATCCCCAGCCCCCAGAGCAAGTACTTTAAGATTGTCTATAAGCAGTGATAGATCTCTGCTGTACCTGTGCTGTCTTATGTTGGTTTATATGGCAATGGCCCACACTCCCAAGATGGATAATAAAGGAGAGAAGGGCAGACTGGCTATGCCACAGGGCAGAGATAAATAGTGTACAAGGGAATTAAAAATAGGAAGTGTATTAATAGCACCATAAAAACTTACCAATTTCAGGAAAATGTATCTTTGCTTTGCTTCACACCAACTCACCCCCACCACCAAAATATAGTTAGAGATAAGCTTGCTTATATGGAGGGTAATTGTAAACTACAGAAATTTTAATAATAATTAAGAAATCTATATCCACATTTACTTCCAGGAAAAGTGGTTAAATATAGGACACCTAGTAGGGATTCTAATTAAGACCTTTTTGTGTTTGTGTGTGGTTTTCTGCTGGTGCAAGGCAGCCAACATATTTTTGGAAAAAATCTAATCTGTTTTTCATTTGTAATATGTCTCAGAGAGGCAGTCCAAGAAAGTGTTTGCCTGCCATTGGTAAATAGGATGTGTTTCAAACTGACAGCCTTTATTTGATAGCAAAGATGTTAGAATTAAACAGCTTGTCAGTAGAAGCCTCCAACTTAGTAAGTAAATGGATAAAAAGACATCAAAATATCCACACATTTCTCATGTCACCACAAAGCCCCTATTCATTCTCTTCTTGCTTATTCTTTGTTGTTGCTTTAAAAGATTCAGTGAGAGTAAAAAATTGTAATTTAGTGTGTTGGAGAAAACAAAACTTGGTTTTAATATACAGGTTTTAAATCTGTCTCCTGTAGCAAAAAAATGCTCCACACCTTAGAGTAGAAACAGAAAATATTATTTGAGTTTAGAAGACTTAGTTAAATTGAATTTAAATTTACTCTTTATTCTGCCACCGAATAGATATTTTTTTGTCCTGAAAAAAGTTTAAGAAAAATTGTTGTTTTGTTAAAAAAAAATAGCTAAAAACAAATTTAGGTTTACTTATGATGTTGCTGTGAAATTCGCCCAATTTTGAACTTAAGCTTAAAGACTGTTAATTTTAATTCAATCAACATGAAAAGCATTAAAACATTCCTCAGTGTCACATAATGTCCACAAAAGAAAACACTACCTGTCAACCTGAGCCTGTTCTTTGAATTGAAACTGACAGATCTATTTTCTTTTGCCAGGAGCTACTAACCCTGGGGACAGTAGTCCCTTTTGTAGCAATTTTAGAAAACCTCTCCCACTTGCTCTTTCTTTCTTTTAATGGACTAGGTTCTTTTTTACTCTTTTGCTCATGATTTTGCTTGCTCCTTTGGTTTCATTCTGAGCTCCACCTGGCTTCTGACCTATGTCTCTTTCAGTACTCTTTCTTGTCCTGTGTGTTGATTTGACCCCCAACCCCGGACCCCAACTGAACTTCTGGAACTCTTTGAGAACAGTTTGCAACACACCCAATCCCAACCCTGTGCTTCCAACCTCAGATTCACCTAGTTATTGATCCAGCCTGACTCAACTTTAGCCCTCAGATTCTAATCTACCATCCTGACTCATTACCCACTCTGTCAATAACTGTTCTTTTTCTCCAAAAGGTTGGTGAATGAAAAGTATAAAAAGAGAGAAAAGATGCAAAAAATAGAGATTAAGCTATAGAAATGGAAGTGAAAGAAGATGTAGTTTGAAAGGCAGAGGAGGAAAAAAGAGCAAAGAATCATAGAGAGGTCCATCAAAAATATTGAGAAAAGATGAGAATGGAGAGAATTAAAAAGACAGAAAGAAACAAAGTGTTATGACACTGATGTGCAGTTAGCTCTTTGGGGTTGTGAAATTCACTGTGACAATTGGTGTCATCCCTCCTCTCTGTAGATAGTACTAAGTCCAAGATCTTTGCATAGCCCGGCAGGCCTTTTTATCTCTCTCTAATATCCTCTCCCAAGCCTTACAATATGATCTTCAGGAATTCCCTGCTCAGAGTTACGTAAACACTCCTGTAGACTCCAGTCATCTTGCTGTTTTAAGCCTAAACATCCCCTACTTCTGCCACATTCCGCAGTTGCTCATCCTTCAAGATTCTACACGGGCATCCTCTCCATCAGCACCACTTTCCTGAAGTCCACAGATAGGCTCCCCATTAAATGTGTTAGAACACTTGACTACTGAGCTGAATTAACCTTTTAAAGGGATCTAGTCCTCAAACTTGGAGGGTCTAATTGCTGTCTATTTTTAATCCTCTCTCTCAAAGATTCTGAATACTGTCTTAAGGATATGATGTGTGTGTCAACTTAATGTCTGTCCCTTGCTGGTTTAATTTATAACCTCAGAGGCTCTGGGAGATCAAACAATATTATTAATGCAACCAAACCTATACCTTCTGATTACGTTATAATCGTGTACCTAAATCACATACTGATTAAACAGAATTAGATTGATTTCTTCACCCAGTATAAAATAAAAAGAATCATGAACAGTTTGCAACACACCCAATAAAAAAGTATAAAAAGAGAGGAAAGATGCAAAAAATAGAGACTAAGCAATAGAAATGGAAGTATAGTCTCTTAATGATTTGGATTGCCGTTCTCTTTTTTTAAATGAAAATCCAAAGGGCATAAAATTGTGGAAAAAGAGAAAGTAATAAGAATTTAACAAAATCAGCATTGTTTTCTTTCTTTTTCTTTATTTTTATTTTTTAGTTTAGATACTCTGATTGGCAGGATAAATTGTTTATGTTTTGGGGAACCGTCATGGCCATAGCTCATGGATCAGGTCTTCCTCTCATGATGATAGTGTTTGGAGAAATGACTGATAGATTTGTTAATACCAATGGAAACTTCTCCTTTCCAGGTAAGTGTTTTGTGCTTGCTTGCGTGCGTGCGCTCTCTCTCTCTCCTTTTTTTTTCAATGTGTAGTATTTCTTTAACTGGGTGAGAGATTCAGAATTTATTATAATATTCATCATCTACTTGTTTAAAGATTTAGACATCTGAATGACACCAGATATTACCAAAGGAGTTGTAAAATTCCTAGAAAATCCCTCAAGTGCTCATTTAAATTTCAAAAAATTCATGTGTGCTGTTTGACTTTAATACTAAGTAAGGCAACACACAGGAAGATTTACATTTCAATAAATAGAAAAGTCATTCTACTTAAGGATGGTGGAATATAACAAAATAATCTATGTGATGTCCATTCCATCAGTAATTACTGATAAGTTACAAAATACATCATTAGCGTGACAGTACTTCTTAGTTATGTTCAGCTTGTATTATGTTTTCTGTTTTAATATTTTTCTCCTGCCCACCTCTCTTTAAAAAATTACACCCATTTCCTGTGTCCAGTTTTTTTTGGATCAATCAGAATTGGATATGACACTTCACTAAAGAGAAAATGGATTCAGTCTGAATCCAAAGGAATTCACCCAAATGACTATAGTTACTGAAAAGTTAACCTATGAATTAACATCATCTATAAAAGGGGCCCTGCCAACACTGTTGGAGTAGGGATCCAGAACTTATGCTTATTTTCATAATCTTCAAATTCAATGTTGAAAGGAAGATTTCCATGGTTTCTACCAAGCCTGATGGCTATTCCTCCAAGCAACCTTGAGGCCCCTAAGCTGTAGAAGACCAAGTAAAGCTTTACTGGCAGACAGATAGTAGAATTAAAATAAATAAATATAAATACATATGTATATGTATGTATGTATGTATGAAAGACAGCTTTTGTATTTTAGCAAAGATAACAGAAAAAATGTACTTCAACATTTAGATATTATTCCATAAGAATTCTTATTGTTCACTGATTAAGAACGATGTTTAGTTGCAGTCGTAAGGCATGAATATAATTATGTAAGAGAATACAACTGCTTGGTTATTAATATAGTAGGATATGTTTACATATATTTATACCTTTTAGAAATCCAGTTGTCCTTTGAGTAGTTAAAGCAAGCTCCTACAAAACCAGTTTCTTTATTCTCAAATATTATTATCTCTTAAAAGAATATCTTTATAACAACAACAACAAAAACAGTGTTTTTTCTTTGCATTTACTATGTGCTATGTCCTACACCAATTACCTTATATATAGTATTTCACGCAACCATCCTAAGAACAGTCTTACACAGTAGTTAATATTATTCTCTGATATATGAAGAAACAAAGGCTTGGAGGGGACAAATAACTTGTCCATAGTTCACCATTGGTGAGTTTTTTAGGATACAATTAAAACCCAGCTCTTTCTATCTTCCCAACCATGATTATGACCGTGTGTATTTTACCCAGGGGAAAAAAATGGGAAAGTTATAAATAGATTTCTTAGGCTTGACCAGTGACAAAAACCTTAATGTGAAGATGAAGTTGGAGTAGGAAAGGATAGTTTTAAAAGTCTTAAAGGATGGCTGGGGTTGGATCTGCATGGTACAGTGCTTGTCTAGCATGTGCAGGGCCCAGACTGTAAAGAGTCTTTAAGGAAGTGAGAGAAGTAGAAATTTTATGTTTTCTTTTTATGTTTCTTTTTCTTTTAGAAGATCTAGATCTATTACATATTAATTTGTACATAGGTATGTATTTGTGTGTATACACACACACACACACACACACACACACACACATACACATATATCAGAGTGATGCCAATAATGAAACCCAACTATTAATCAAAAATTTGTTTCTACTCAGAGTTTCAAAAAATCTGTTTAATGGATGAGTGGATAAATAAAATGTGGCATATGCAAATAATGTGATACAATTTACCTTAAAAAAAGGAAGGAAACCCTGACATGTGCTACAACATGAATGAACCTTGAGGACCTTATGTTAAGTAAAATATGCCAGTCAGAAAAAAGGCAAATATCATATGATTCCATTTCTATGGGATGTCTAGAGTGGTCAGAGTTGTAGAAGAAATGGAAAGCAGAGTGGTGATTGCAGGGGCTTGGGGAGGGAGAAATGGGAATTTGTTGTTTAATAGGCATAGAATTTCCCATTAGTTTTGCAAGATGAAAACTTCAGGAGATTGGTTGCACAACAATGTGAATATGCTTAATACTACTGAACTGCACACTTAAAAACAGTTAAGATGGTAAATTTTATGTGATGCATATTTTATCCCAATTAAATTTTTTTTAAAAATTAGATTAAAACAGTTCAACTCACTTATCACAAATCAGTTTGCTTTTGGACCAATTTTCTTAGTCCTGTTTTTGTTTTTACTAACACAAGAAGAATTCCACAACTTGTTTATTTGGAGCAGTTTGCTTGTTTTGCAATCGAATGGCTTTGAAGCCGGACCTGGCAGGCAGGTATTAGGTGGTATGCCCATGGGCAACTTCAAGGTCTTTCCAGGGAACTGCGTGAGTAAGTGATTGCTGGAGTGATAAACTCATGAGAGTTTCCAACTTTGTCTCAGCAGCCTCCAAATATACACTCTAGTTTATGAACCTTCACGCTCTGTAGCCATCTGGTCACTAGGCTGTCTTGGAAGAATTGGAATGGAAAGTCCCACAAATATGATGAATTTCTAATACCCATTCTTTGGTAGTTTGTAAAACTATTATTCTTGGATCTCTTTGCAGGAAATGTCTTTAAAGTCTACTCAGTCTAAATTCAGAGTGTTCGTTGGTATGTTTGGAGTTGCAGAGGTTAGAAAACAGCATGGGAGGTAGGAGCAGATAGGGTATTTTGCAGAGGCCCTAGCTCATCAAATAGGAATAAAGTTTATTTAGAGTCTATTCTTTATAGTTGTTGGATTCTTGGACAACTAGACTTAATGGAAGCCAAATGTGAAGAGAATGTTAGAAGAGGAAAAGGTTTAAATTACAAGAGGATCTGACAATGACTTACTGTGTACAAGCCCATCCTTGTCAACAGAATAAGAGCTACTCCATGACAGGGTTGTTCCCTCACAATGATTCAGTTGTTGAGAAACTATGCACAAAACATTTTGCATCCAAAACCTAAGAACAGAGTCATAGAAAACAGTTCATCTGCAGAGTCAAGAACTTGATACCTTTGATGCCAAGACTATGTGATTACAATAATCTAGAAAATCCTGTGGGGAAATGCACCCTGCATATCCTTGCATCAACTTTCCAGCTGAGGGAGAAAAGTCATGTTTGAGCTCCAGGTTACTTTAATTAACGGTTCATAGCGCAAAGATGCCTGAACAAACCCCAGCTCTATTTTTTTTTTTTTGCTGCTGAATAGTTCTATATAATTATATAATTTAATTAAAGAAGTCCTAGTCAGAATCAAGATAGGCAGGCATTGGTTTACTTTGATGTTCAAATGTAACAAGGAGGACTCTGCTTCCCTAATGCCCAATGTATTCACTTATTATTCAGAACTCATAATGTAACTCACTGTGTGACAATGGGAAAGTTGCTTAACCTCTACAATCCTTATTATTCTCATCCTTGAAGTTAATGACTTACTGATAGAATTAAATAAGGTGATTTGTGTAAAGTATCGGAGCATAAATGATCAGTAAATATTGGGGAAACTAGCTGAAAACTTGGTAATGAAACAATCAAACTAGGATTTTATTCTTCATGTACGATATGGATGGATTTTAAGGGAGCTCTCTAAAATGAATAGGTAATTTCAACAGTTTCCCCCATTTCCTTGTTATGGGAGGCATTCAGGTACTCTGGTGTGGGAATTTTCCATTTTGTCACATTAGAATAAACTGGGGTGCTTTTAAAGCATACTATGCTCTGAGCTCAGCCAGAGGTTCTGGTTTAATTGGGCTTGGGTAGAGCCTAGGTATCTTTATTTCTTTTTGGGGGTACTGGGATTGAACTCAGAGGCACTCAACCACTGAGCCACATTCTAAACCTATTTTGTGTTTTATTTAGAGACAGGGTCTCACTGAATTGCTTATCACCTTGCTTTTGCTGAGGCTGGCTTTGAGCTCATTATCATCCTGCCTCACCCTCCTGAGCCACTGGGATTACAGGCATATGCCATTGTGCCTGGCCTGGCACATCTTTATTTTTCCAAGGTTCTCAATGATGTCAAGAAAATCAGACCAGTTAACCACTTGGGGATTGTTTATGGGACTGAAGCATCTTAGGTGGCATCTGACAATACAGGTTCAGGCTCTTTTCATATATAGAATCCCTTGACTTTTTTTCTTAGTATTTTTTTAGTTGTAGTTAGACACAATACCTTTCTTTTAATGTGGTGCTGAAGATCGAACCCAGCGCCTCACACGTGATAGGCGAGCGCTCTACCACTGAACCACAACCCCAGCCCCATAGAATCCTTGACTCTTTAGAGTACCCACCAATACACATTTGTCTTGCTTATCTCTAAACACCAATACTCTGGGCTTCCTGGGGGATATGAGGTTGCTCTGGTTATTAACCCTAAATTAGATTGCCATTCTTGGCCTGGGACTCTTGAGAAAGGAGCAGGTCAAATCTAGAATGTTGATAGATTCTTATTTCCTAGGAGGGAGAGTCAACTTGGAATATGATATTCTTATATAGAGAATTAAAAATTTTGAAGTAGGTATTGGAAGAAAAAAATCTTAATTAAGTTCAGAGAGGAAAAACCCAACAATGCTTTCTACAAATGATAACGATAACTGTAGAATAGCTTCTCTGCCTATAATTCCAAACCCAGTTCTTATTTCCCATAGCTAAGAGCTCAGGAAGGAAATGGGCACACAGAACCAAACTAAACTGATAAGAAGATAAATAAACTAGGGTAGGATTCCTCAAGGGTCTGATAATTGATCAAGAGCTAACCAGAAACATTTCACATCAGTAGGAAAAATTATGGTACAATCTGGACCACTAACTGGCGATTAATACTGATGATAGCTTAAGTTTTAAACTAACTAAAAACTTATCTTTCTTTGAAAAAAAAATAAGGGAGAAACACATCACCGAGAAGACATGACCCCTAGGCTATTTACACATGTTAAAGGAACAAAAAAAGATGACTTTGTCTCCAGGGTAAAGGGGAAGTGCCTACTTGAGCATTTCCCCAATGGTGTGGTTTTGATTTGTCCTATTATGTCATGAATACAATAGATACCGGCATTTTCCTTTTTATTTTTTTTCACTCTGTGTTTTCTTAAGTGAAAGTAAGTCATCACCTCACTTGTCAAACAGTATAGCATAGTGTTAGAGCATAGATCAAATTGCCTAGGCTGAATTCAACTCTGCAACTTGCTAGTTGTGTGGCTTTGGAAAAGTTACTTCACTTCTCTCTGCTCAGTTTCCTCTTCTCTAAAGGGTGGACTTATCAAATAGTCCCACCTCATGAAATTGTTGTGAAAAATTAAATGAATTGATGCACATAAAACACTCAAAACAATGCCTGACGTCCAATAAGCATTCAAGAAATGTTAGCTGTTATTAAAACAGGCAAACCAGGAAAGGCACTGAGATATTTTTTATCAAATTAACAGATAATAATTTCCTTTCGATTAATACTGGTTAAAAAATACCAGAAGACAGTATGGCTAGGAAAGAAGACATAGAATGTAGAACTTGAGCAATTGCCAGCTATCGCTGTCTTATCTTTGAGTAATTCAGATATCTTCTATCTTTAATTTTTTGGATGTAATTCAACCTTTCTCTTACATACGTCATAAGGAAGCATGTTAAAGGAAAAGCAAAGATATAAAAATAAAATTTACAGAATCAAATACTTATAAAGTACTTTGAGCCACCAAGAAACAAACAAAAAAAGTGCCCCTTACATTTTGTTTCAATTTTAACCATTTCTTTTGGCCTCTTCTGCCATGTGTATAATTGTGTCCCCTGGCCTCCTGTCCTTCATCAGCCCCTCTAGGCTATCTTAGGAAGCTGCTTACCAAAGGTCAAGACCCCTAGGATGGCAAGAACCCTGGAGGGCTTATCTCCCACTCTGGGCACCTGATGTCCTGAACATAAACCCCAGGGCTGTGTACCTGAGTGAAGTGAAAAGTACACTTGAGTGTGAAGAGGTGAAGAAGAATGAGAGAGAGAGAGAGAGAGAGAGAGAGAGAGAAAGTTTATTAGAGCAACTTAACTGTAGCATCTTTTATATATGGTTTATATATTTATATTCTTAATAGATTTTTAAAATCTTTCAGTGCCTTTTAATCATTTAACTTCTAAAAAATGTTTTTTAAATTTTTTTTGTTTTCATTTAGTGAATTTTTCATTGTCACTGATAAATCCAGGCAGAATTCTAGAAGAAGAAATGACGAGGTAATTTATGTATACATACATATGGTATACTACTTTTAATGTTTCACTTGGAAATAATTCAAAACTATAGAGTTGTAAGAATACACAAAGAATATCTGTACTCTTAACCAAATCCACTTGTTACTATCATTTATGCCTCAGTCCCCAGTATCAACTAAGTTACATCCATCATGGCCCTTTACTTCACCATGGTACCCAAGAATAAGGATATTCTCTTATATAACTACAGTAAAGTTATAAGCATCAGTAAATTTAATATTCATATAATACTTTCTCTAATCTACTA
This sequence comes from Urocitellus parryii, assembly GCF_045843805.1. Classification (NCBI taxonomy): domain Eukaryota; kingdom Metazoa; phylum Chordata; class Mammalia; order Rodentia; family Sciuridae; genus Urocitellus; species Urocitellus parryii. The sequence goes on along the minus strand of NC_135533.1, from coordinate 24,590,380 downwards.
TTTGTATTTCAATTTGGCCATTTGATCCAACAGTGTCATTTATAGCATTTTCCCACTCTTTCAGTCTTCTCAATAAAAATCTCCAAAGCCTGTAACATAATATTTCTATGACTGCATATCAACTGATTTTGCTGATTAAAATGTGATCTATATGCTAAAGCAGGCCTGAAAAGCTTCTGTCTGGAAACAACTTGTATAATTAGATTAAAAATTGAGAGTGTTGAAACATATCTATTGTTTTTTAAATATTCTAACTTTCTACTTACTTGGTTAAACATCTACTCCAAATTAATTTGAATTCATGATGTTCTGCCCTATTATTTTAAAGAATATTTTTGTATTCTGTCAAAGAAGAAGAGATGCTTTTTGGTTATTTGTGTAAATGATATGGAAAACCATACTAAGTATCATTTCGCTTGCTCTGTTTATTTCTATATTTGCAATATGTAAATATGCTAGAACTTTTTCAGTATAATATAATATGCAAGCCTAGGATACAATTATGAAAGAGGAGTTAAATGGTATTTACAAATTATCATTAATTTAAAATGAATCATTAGCACCATTTGTTTTTGCAGTTAACCACAACGATTCATTTGTTTTAACTGGATAATAGTTTAAGTAAACAGACTTGCCATCATGAAGTTCCTCATCTTGTAATTTAAGAAAAAGAGGAAATTTAAGGATTTATTATAATGTCTTATGCGGTCTTCATGGTTAGTTAGTATACTGCTTAATTTTCAATTCTGAAATTTCTCTGGAAAGAAATGAATAAAGGACAGTATTCAAAAGAATCTTTCTAATTATTTTCCAGATATGCATATTACTATTCAGGATTAGGTGCTGGAGTTCTTGTTGCTGCCTATATCCAAGTTTCATTCTGGACTTTGGCAGCTGGCCGACAGATTAAAAAAATTAGGCAAAAGTTTTTTCATGCTATCCTACGACAGGAGATAGGCTGGTTTGACGTCAATGACACCGCTGAACTCAACACACGATTAACAGAGTAAGTGTTATACTTTCATCAAAAATTAACCACTAACTGTGAAAATTTGCTGGGGAAGGCTTATGTGGAAACAAATCACTAGATTAAGTAATTGATATAAATTGGAGATATATCATCTGATCGTCAATCCTGGAACCATCTACAGTCTGCCCCACCACATATTTCTCATATCCATTAATCTTCTTCACAATTGTATAAAAGGTTGACTTGAGAAATGAGTGCACATTTGAGCTGTTTGTTTCTCATGGAGTTTAGGGCCTGACAGGGGCTAGACCTTCAGGAATGAGGGTCATGTAGATAAATGAATGATTGCATTAATTCGCTAAGAAATTTGTTTTAGTAAGTATTGACTCTTCACTTTTTCAACATATATTTGAGTGGCTACTATACACTAAGCAGTGTTCTGGGGGCTTGGGGTATATTAGTGAATAAAGAAAACATCTCTGTCCTTTTGGTGCTTACATTCCAGCAGGGGGAGATAGAAGATAAACTTTTCCTGATGGAAATTCTGGCAAGAGCATCAGGAACAGTTGAGGTCAAAAAAAGGAGGGAAGATCAAGGCATCTAGAGTCATAGGCCTTAATAAGGGCTTTAGCTTTCAGTCTGGGAGAAATGGTAACCACTGGAAGTTTTCAGGCTGAGGAGTAACATGATAATTTTCAGAGGATGACACTGACTGGTATGAGAATAGAGTCACTGTCAGAAGCAAGGAACTCTTCTCTGTTATTCCCTATACTGTTGAATACCCCTTATCTCAAATGCTTGGGACAAGAAACATTTCATATTTTGGAGTATTTCAAATTTTGAAATATTTACCTAGACTTCACCTGCTGAGCATCCTTAATCCAAAAATATGAAATCTGAAATGTTCCAAATTTCTAAAACATTTTGGGCACCATCATCATGCTCAAAAATTTCAGATTTTGTAGCATTTAAATTTCAGGGTTTTTGGTTAAGGATGCTCAACTTGTAATAGGAAATAATATTTCCCTGTGACTACTGCTTGTTATTGCTGCAATCCCCTTCCTAAGTCCTCTTCTTAAACAAATTGATTCATGTGTTCAAAATGTTAATGCGCTTCTAATAGGATTACCAATTTAATACTATGGAGTTTAATAATACTAACTTCTTAGAAGCATGAACTAATCCTGAATTTCTTCCTTTGTGCAGTATTTAGGTGAGGAAAGTATCATTCAAGAGGCTAAGACTCTGAAAGAGGCTTACAGTAGTATGAACATGTTTTACTTATCTATGTGTTTGTTAAATGTCTTTTTCACTTTTCTAACTCAAGACCTCCTGCCTGTAACCACTTAGGTGTGATCTTTTTTAGTGACATCTCCAAAATCAGTGAAGGAATTGGTGACAAGGTTGGAATGTTCTTTCAAGCAATAGCCACGTTTTTTGCAGGATTCATAGTGGGGTTCATCAGAGGATGGAAGCTCACCCTTGTGATAATGGCCATCAGCCCTCTCCTGGGACTCTCTGCAGCTGTTTGGGCAAAGGTCTGTGAAGCCTGGGCATTTTCATGTGTGTTAACCCACACATACAGTTGTTTTTATTACCCAGGTGCTGGGACTTACACAAATCGGTGTTAAATGTCAGTAGAAACCACATCTAGAAGCATGTTGGAATATAGAGTTTTGATAAGGAAATTAACTTTTAATATCATTCAAAAGTCACAGTTCTAACCTCAATTACAGGCTTTTAGCACTGCTGTATTATTTCTTTAGCTAAATCTTCTGGCACAGTAGTCTAAATGACATGTATGGTTATATCCCTATTTAAGGAAACACTTTTAAATATAACATTCCTCCAAATTATTGCATGACTTCAAATAAAGTTGGTGATTTTTGTTCCATTTATTTTTAATTGTTACTCATGACAGTTGTGTTGCATTGTGCCAGTTTTGCCTTATGATAATACATATATTATATATATATATATATAATCTGCTTTACTTCAGCTAACACTTCAGAGTTGAGAAGTTTATTGGCAATTTTTGTTCATTCTGGGGCTGATGATTTACTTAGTGAACTACTTGTTCTCTCTATTTGGATTCTCCCTTTATTTTTCTCCTGAAATATCTTGTTTGGCCATCTTATTATTCAGTAGATTGCCCAGGAGTAAGTCTGAAATTATTCTCTTTGTAGATAAAAATCATGACACGTTTAAGAGAAAGCATAAGGTTTTAATTTATTTTACCTTACAATTAACAGTGAAAAACTAGAGTAGGTGTGGAATTTGACACTATTGCCAAAAACGCTATTTAGAGAATGATGTGTGGTTCCTTTTCCTGACTTCTCTTGGGAAGTCTGCCAGCTGAATCAGATCCAGCCTTTGTAGGAGGTAGAAGCAGCCAGTGGATTGTTTGACTTTGATGTTTGGTAAAGCAGAGGGTTTTGGAAGAAAAAGTAGGTAAAGAGTGACCCAGACTATCTTTTAACTTTTCTCCCACTACAAAAATCATGACTGTTTCTCTTCTGTCCAGATACTCTCTGCGTTCAGTGACAAAGAACTAGCTGCCTATGCAAAAGCGGGTGCCGTGGCAGAAGAGGCTCTGGGGGCCATCAGGACCGTGATAGCTTTCGGGGGCCAGAACAAAGAGCTGGAAAGGTCAGGAAGGTTCTTTGTCCACCAGTTCAAAGAACCCACTTTTTACATTTTGTTGCTCATTCTTTTGTGGTATGTGTTTGCTACTTTGTCTTTCCTGATATTAACCCTCCCTCCCCAGAATATAATCACCCTGTACTGTCGGCTGCACTTCGATGTCAGGCACACTCTTTTATGTTCCAGACTCCTTAGGAAGTCTGATGATGCCTATGGACTCCCTTCTAGGAATACTGTTTTTAAATGCATAAAACAGAATGTTTAGAATTACAAAGGACACCAATAATATTGTGGTGCAGTTATCAAAATTCTTTTTTTCTCTCCCTTCATGATTCTAAACTGGAATGTAGGAGAGGAAAAACCTGAGAAGATATGGACCTCCTACTTATAGTGCAGGATTTTCTGTAGGGCTGTATGAATCCTCCAAAAAGACAAGGTAAAACTTTCCAGCCTGACCTCTGGCTTTCAGTCTTAATGGTCCAGAATAAGCCCAGCAAACCCAAACTCTTCTCTATAGCTCTGTGTAAATGCTTTTAAAAAAAAAATCAATGCCACATGCCTGTAATCCCAGCAGCTTGGGTGGCTGAGGCAAGAGGATCACGAGTTCAAAACCAGTCTCAACAATGGGGAGGCACTAAGCAACTCAGTGAGACTCTGTCTCTAAATAAAATACAAAATAGGGATGGGGATGTGGCTCAGTGGTCGAGTGCCCCTGAGTTCAATCCTTCGTACCGAAAAACAACAACAAAAACCCCCCATTTGATTGGTATGTAAAACATTTGATTGATATATAAAGAGCTGTATATATTTCATGTGTACATCTTGATGAGTTTGGGGATGAGTATGCATCCATGGAAAAGAATTGTGCTTTATTTAAATATAACTCATGATTTAATATTTCCTTTAAAGAACAAAGTCCCCTAATATAGACAAAGTATGAATCCATGTGAAGAATCTTCTTTTTCTGTGTTGTAGGACTTCTGATACTCACGGCCCTTTGAAATAAAAACTCTCTGGAAGCTTTCTAATGTTGAAAAGCAAAGCTGCCCCCAACCTTTCTGTTTCATCTTCTCCCTTTCTATTCCTTAATCCCTCTTAAAAACCAACACGTTCCTGGTTCTCTAACCTCTTCCTTTTTTCTCTCTCACTGCTGCTTCCTGTACACAATAGTCCACACAGGCCACACTAACCCTCAGTTGGACCTCAGGATGTCAGTGTAATCAGTGCCGCTCCATTAGCCGCGGTAAGCAAGCCACCTAAGTGAAGGTAACTACAGTATGTCTGCCACTGTCACCTGAGCCCTGTGTCACACTGGGACAGATGTCAATCTTGCTGCACATGCTTTGAGGCTCAGCCATGCAGAAGTATTCACAGTGCTGGGTGTGGCATGTTAGCTGTCACCCCACAGAGGCAGCTCTGCTAAATTGATGTGGCATCCAGTATGGAGAAAAGTACTCTGAAGAGTTGGGCACTTTTACTATTTAAAAAGACAATATTTTTGGTGGCAGCATACTTTTTGTAAAAGCTAATTCCATGTCTCATATGGTTGAACCAAGAAAAAAAAGGTGGTGTTGCTGGTTTGTTGTTGTTGTTAAAAAGAGAAATACCCTAAATTCATATGATATTTCCCCCTGAAGCTTCATTGTATATCCATTGGATACCTTTTCAGATTTCAGGGAGCCCAAGTTAAATTTTACACACTCTCTGGATCTACTGTGGAAAAGCAGGCTTAATTTAACTTGATGTAAGAAAAAAAACTATAATTTAGCAGAATCAATCTAAACATTTGTATCTTTATATCAAATTATAGAACCAGTAATATGAATTTTAATTATTATTCAAAATTAAGAGAGTAATAGAATGAGCAAAATTTAGGAAGAAATGAAATTCTAATGATTATAGTAATATGAATAAGAATTAGCAGCTTTTGCCAATTATATGCCAAGTACTATACTATTTTTATGATTATGTATTTACCTCAGTTATCTTACTAAGTAGGCATTAACTCTTATTTTTCAGATGATGAAACTAAACTAAAAAAAATCTGTATCCCATATTGTGACCACTTTATAACCTTGAACCTAGCTGGACAGTTGAAAATCACCTTGATTTTTAAAAAAATCAAATCGAGAAGCCCAATTTTATGTCAAAAAATGTAAAATTTCTACCCCTTACCCACTAGAGCAATAAAGAGAATGTTTTCTTTTTTCTAGAGAAAAAAAAATTGACCTGAGTGAAAAATCTAATCACTTTAGAGTCTAGAATGCAATTTACATTTTGTCTCCATTCTTAGTTGGTTGTTCTCTTTTCATCCACCTTGACCCTGACTTGAAATGTTGGCCGTGAATGTGAAAAGTTCCTCATATCCCAGGAGTGACACTTCACTCTGGAACACCCCCAGGAACACTGGTTGACCTGATGGGGACTAAGGCAAATGGGTCCAGGCTAGGAAGGAGCAGACTTGGCTCTGTTCTAGTGTGAGCTGATCCTTCATGGGGTCACGTCTCAGCAAACCTGGTCTCACCAAGGGTTTGTTACTTCGGTAGCTTTGTTTCTTAAACCTCTGACTGTACAGGAGGTGAGTATGGCTCAGATTATGAATTGTTAATTCTTACTATAACCCTCATTTTCTGGTAGGTATCAGAAATATTTAGAAAATGCCAAAAAAATTGGAATTAAAAAAGCTATCTCAGCAAACATTTCCATGGGCATTGCCTTCCTGTTAATATATGCATCCTATGCACTGGCCTTCTGGTATGGATCCACTCTAGTTATATCAAAAGAATATACTATTGGAAATGCAATGACAGTAAGTAATTTTCCTAATATTCATGATGAATCTGAAAATATTATTTCTCTATATACCTTCTCTTTTCCTTCACATTCCTCATTGGGGAAGGATGAGCTGTGATTACAGGGTTTTCTCTTTTGGTTAATCTTTGCTGTGCTGTGAGCAGTGCTGGCTTTCTGGAACATACAAGTTATAATTCTGAGTTGGACAAAACAACAACATATGGTTAGATCATTTGAGAAACATTCAACACGTAAAGGTAATAAAAATGTAATGAATTTATGAATAAACAAACATCTATTAGAGTCAACCTCATTCTGTTATTGAGTTTCATGTATAAGAAAGTATTATTGTTATAAATAGAGCATTATACAAGAGAACATTAAAGTAATGAAACATCTACTATCTGAAATAGAAGATGTATTGGTTCATTTTTCTATATGAAAATACCTTCGTTTCATAATTATAAAAATAATATGTATTAATTATACTAAGGATTATAATACAGAATTCAAAAAATTAAAATTATTTATAATCTAATTACCTATATATATTTGATAATTTTTGGTGTGTATCTTCCAGATCATTTTCTACATATATGCACTTTTTTCTTTCCAAATTATAATCATATTATGTATACCTTTTTGTAATTTTTTTAATAAACTAGCAATACTCTGTGACTATATTTCTGTAACAGTGACAATCAGAACAACATGTAGCCATTTAGCCATAAAGAACACAATTATGCCACTTGTAGGAAAATGGATGGGACTTGAGAACATTGTGTTAATCAAAATAAACCAAACTCAGAAAATCAAGGGCCATATGTTTTCTCTCATAAGTGGAAGCTATAGAAGAAAATGGAAAAAGAAAGGTGTGTGTGGTGGCGGTGGGGTGTCTCATGAAAATAGAAGGGAGCCCAGTAGAATAGAGGAGAGGGACCAGGGCCAGGGAGTGGGGAAAGAGGAAATACTGGGGAACAATACTTAACAAATTATATTGTTATGTTGTGTGCATGCATGAATCTGAGTCTAGTTTTTCTCACTTGCATCTCCTCTCTGGTGTTAGTTGAGAGGTTTACCACCTTTCTTCATTTCCGTGTTTACTACTGAAGCTCTATGAAGAAGGGAGCTTGAATCCTGACTTTGCCATTCATTTTTTGTGATGAGCTTGTCTTCTGGGTTTCCTTGTTTGGAGTATGGGGACGATGACATCTCCCCTAGCCCCACAGGGCTGAGTCACACTAGCATGAGGGAGCTCTGCACGCATGGGCTCTGTTGCATTAACTTCATAGCACCTGTTTTGGTGGGAATTTTTTTTCTTTCATGTCTGTTTTGTGGATTGTGGACAGATATCTGACTGATTGGGATTCTAGGTACCTGAATGTTACTGCCTTTTGAAAAAAGCCAAACTATACACGGAAATTTCGCCATGCCCAGAGAGAAAGGAATAATCTATCTTCATTTATGTTCTTCTCAGTTAAATTATGCTATTAATCTAGATTCCTGAAACTAGATTCTGGGCTTTTCTCTATCAGTTTATCTTCCTGATGAAAAAGTATGAAGGGAAATATTTTTTGTGTTACAGTGCAGAATAACTAAGGGGATTGCTAACTGGTGAACATAGGAATGATTTGGTGTTTGATAAATGAGTGAACTGTTACTTTTTACATTAATAATCTTCCCCATCCATCAATCAATCCATCTATCCATCTGTAGTGGTGGTTTTTAAAGAAAATTCCATAGGCCCAAATCTACCAGGTTTCATATTGAACAGCCTGTCTAATTTCATGAATAATTAGAGAAAATCACATAGGACTGGATAATACCATGATGGAAAAGTGTTTCTCTCTGGTAGCTTTAGCTTCAGAATCAACAAAATGGGCTTGAAAAATCTTTCTGACTTAAATGTTCAGGAGAAGAGCAGGAAATTAGCCAAAAAGTTGTGTGTGTGTGTGTGTGTGTGTGTGTGTGTGTGTGTTTTGAGGGCTAGAGAAACTCATTGGGTAATGAATGCTATATTAATCATGTGAATTTTCCTCTTTACTAACATTTATTTTAATTTTTAAACTTTTTATTGAGATGTTAGAAGTGCTTATTACCCTGATTTGGTGATTACTCATTATCTACATGTATCAAGTTATTATAATATACCCAATAAAGATATACAATTATGTCTCAATAAAAAATTAGAATTCTAAACAATTTAAAATGACAAACCTAAACCAACCCTTCATGTAGTATGTTTCTAGCAAGTCATAATGCAGATAATAATGAATGCCAGAGGGTGATATGACTTTTCCTTATGTTCTTTTGCTCAGGTCTTTTTTTCAATCCTAATTGGAGCTTTCAGTGTTGGTCAGGCTGCACCATGTATTGATGCTTTCGCCAATGCAAGAGGAGCAGCCTATGTGATCTTTGATATTATCGATAGTGTAAGTAGTTTATAGTTTAATGCTGAAAATGTCTCTAAGGCTTAGATAATTAAATCGGACTTTAGATTACATTTTTTTTATTCAACTCTACTAAGTTATACTGACTCCAGCAGAATTTTAAAACATGAAATTAATGGCCTCCTCATAGTAATGATTGAAACAAAATGACCCTTAATGTGTACATAAGTTTATCTTTAGATAATATATCGGCACTAATTTTATTTCAGAGACATACATTTGTACTAGTGTGTTGTTATTATTACAGTGCAAACTAAAGATGTTTGTTTTCTTAGTTTTTCTCTCTCATGCTATAGCCAGATTGAGAATATTTTGATTTCTATATAGGATGGAGCAGCTAGTAGATAAGTTATTGATAGGACTAAAATTGACAGTTTGTTTTGCTTTGATATGTCCCCCCCAAAATTATCACTGCATTTTTATAAGATTTTGAATCAACTGTATTGAGTTGAGTGTACCACTGTGATAAAACCATTTTTGACATACTCAAGTGTGAGACTACATTTGCACAAATAAAATGCAAGTAGATCACTGAAATTTGATAATTTAATCCAAGCAAAACCTTTTATTTCATTGATCTAAATCTTGAAAAAAGTGCTCAGTTTCTGAATACATTGGAAATTTACATGGTTCCTAAACCATGTTGTAATCATTAATTATTCAGTGAGTCTTCTCAAACTAATCCATTACAGTTACTACTTAGGAAAAAACTGATTTTCCCTAAATGCTGAAATACCTGGCCTTATCAATTATAGTATGTTTTGTTTTTGCAGTTGTATAAGTATGCATATACCTGAATGTTTAGAACATTTATGAAAATATACCAAAACAGAAAGTAAATAGTGCATGAAATGACATTAATATTTATTATGTGCTTTTCAGAAAAAGCCTGTTTTCTGAAAAAGAATGTTTCCTGAAACTGCACGTATAGGTGCACATGCACGTATACACACACACACACACGCATACACACACACACACACATACACTCTCTCTCTCTCTCTCTCTCTCTCACTGTGGGTTATGTCTCATATTATGGATATTGTGCCATTTCAGATTCTATTTTGGAACTTGCTGAATCATATTCCTAAAAATTGTATTTATTTGTTTATTCTATGATGAAATAGTCATTGAATTTTGTTTTATTTAGAATCCTAAAATTGACAGTTTTTCAGAGAGAGGACACAAACCAGACAGCATCAAAGGGAATTTGGAGTTCAATGATGTTCACTTTTCTTATCCATCGCGAGCTAATGTCAAGGTACTGCACTTGTAGGAATTCCTAACTCAGGTTGATTATTTCATCCTCTTAAGATAAAGTCTCTGTTATTTTGATATTAATGTGCTTTTTGATTTAAGATTTTAACACCTTTGATACTTTTTTTTCCAAATTCTTTTTGAGGGCTTTGTCGTGAAATATGTTCTTTCTCCTTTTGCCTCAGATCTTGAAGGGCCTCAACCTGAAGGTGCAGAGTGGGCAGACAGTAGCCCTGGTTGGGAACAGTGGCTGTGGGAAAAGCACAACAGTCCAGCTGATACAGAGGCTCTATGACCCTGATGAGGGTACGGTAAGTGGGAAGAACCAGGTTCTCAGAAGCTGGGTACAGACTGGCCCTTTGAAGTTGGTTTTCTAGTATCAAATTTTCATGTCAATCCAGTTTTAGCAGAGGGGCTACAGAATTGCGACACATTTGGATAATCATACACTTTTGGTCTTGTTTAACAAATGTATTCAATAAAAGCCATAAAAATTACAGAAGCCAACAAGGCTCTTTTTTGTTCCAACTGATCTTTTCCTAGCCCCCTAAATTACTGGAGGACAGTCATTCAGACCGTCAACAGTATTACTTCCAGTGAGTTATTGGGTTTGGTCAAACATGTTCCATGTAGCAATTGTTGACAGTCTGGTAACCAGGTGTCTTAGAACAGCAATTAAATTCAGCAAAAACAGCTGAATTTTCTTAAGCTTTGGAATATCTAACGGGGAAAGTGAGATAGTGTCTGAAGAAATTTAAGTCTCTTAAGAAACTTATTGGGCATGAGAGATATATATATTTTGTCCTTTACATTTTTCTTATGAATTTAAACTTTCAGAAAATTGAAAGCCAGAAACCCACATATACCCTTCACCTAGATTTACCAATTGATTATATTTTGACCCACTTTCTTTATTCTCCTCTCTTTTTCTGTGTATGTATCTGTGTATTATATTCACACGTATACTTTAGAATATATTTCTTAAGAAGGATATTCTCTTATACAAACACAAAACAATGATCAAAAGCACTAAATTACCATTAATGTAATATTAACCCACAGTGTACATTCAAACTTTTCTTAGTTGTCCAAATTTAAGGGTATTGGGTTTACCTGATATTAAAATGTATTATAATTTAATAATTATAAAACAAAAGATTATAAAATAAAAACAACTAAAGCAAAAAGAATATTAAAAGGTATAAGGATGGAAAAGAAATCTTAGCAAAATACAAATTTTCTAGGATAACAGAAATTATTTATTTAATTAATTTGATAAAATTAGTAAATATTTTTGAAAAAATCTGATATTAGCAAGAAGGAACAGAGGCCCATTCTCATTTACTAAAGTAAACCCTAGTTTGTTTAAGTGTAAATATTGTTTTTTTTAAAGAATCTAGTAAAATACTAATCATTGAGGATAAGTGATCTAAAAATATTCCATTTTAAAATTATTAATGGAATAACATGTTTTTTAGAAAATATGAATCAGTAGAAAAAGAAACTCTTCAGAAATTTTAAAATTCATTGTTCACTTTATAATTTAATAATTTTCTTACTATTGAAATAATAGGAGAAATACTTAACAATAATTTGATTGATTCAGCTTTTCCTTAAACCCTGCTCCAATAAAAATCAATAAAACTAAGGTAAAAGAAAGCAATAAATTGGAACAAAATATTTGATATATATAAAAGATATCATATTTAATATCTGAGAAATTAATAGGAATCTATGAAAGCCATCCTGCTCAGCATGGGATATAAACACAAAAATCTTGAGAATAAATAGATATTTGTAAAAGTTTCAAGAAATGGTCAACTTTATTTATAAATATATAAAAATGAAAACAGAGATAAGCTATCATCTCACACCTATCAATTTAAAAAACAAATTAAGGGAGGCTGCAGTTGTAGCTCAATGGTAGAGCACTTGCCTAGCATGCGTGAGGAGGTGGGTTTCATCCTCAGCACCACATAAAAATAAATAAAGGCATTGTGTCCATATACAACTAAAAAAAATTAAAATAAGGCCCAGTGCTAGTAAATTACAGTGAGGCAGATACATTTATACGTTCCTGCTAACATTGTAAATTGTTAAAATATTTTTAAAGAGTTGTTTAGGCAGCCTTTATTCAATAAGCATTAGATACCCAGAAAACAGCAGTCATTGGACAGGTAAGCAATTATTATTAAAGGAGAAAAATAAAGCATACTCTTCAAGTTGGTGATTCTTTGCTTTTATAGTTACTTTTAAAGGAAGCCAAATATCTGAAAGGTGAGAAATGCTGATGTAAATTATGGTATGTCAAATATATTAAAACACCATAATGCTGTCAAAATGGTAGATAACCTAGGTAGATAAGTGGACGTTTTTTTAAAATTTAATATTGGTAAGTAAAAATAATAGCCTGCCAAAAACATATAACCAGTAGCTTAGTGTTAGAGCACTTTGTAAGCAAAAGGCCCTGGGTTCAATCTCCTGCACCAAAATGCCTTATGGAGAATAATCAATAAAAAAGCTATATATGGGAAAAAATATCAAAAGAGAGAATAAACATTTGATTTTAATTCTTGTATAATACTATTTATTTCCAACTATCATTTCTAATTGCTGAAATAAGTTCAATATTAGCTAAGATTTCTTCATAATAAATTAGAATCTTAATGCTTTAGATATCGGGTGGTTTAAAATACTTAATAGGAAATATTTCTTCCTTTCAGATTAGCATTGATGGGCATGATATTAGGAACTTTAATGTAACATATCTGAGGGAAATAATTGGAGTGGTGAGTCAGGAGCCAGTGCTGTTTTCCACCACAATTGCTGAAAATATCCGTTATGGCCGTGGAAATGTAACCATGGATGAGATAAAGAAAGCTGTCAAAGAAGCCAACGCCTATGAGTTTATCATGAAATTACCACAGGTAATGATATAATGTAGTTGTTCTCAAAATTAGAATTTCAAGATGTGGAACTGAGTCCTTACTTTAAAGGATAAGCTTATGCATGAGATGCAAGATTGCCCAACTTTGCTGGGTAAATCCCTTAAGTTATTTAGTAATGGATTTCAAGAGTATGTTCTGGTACAAAAATAAGATTAAAATTGTATACACAATATGTAGTAGTTTTTTATAACTCAGTGTTCATTATAATTTATGATACTTGATGATAGTCAAAATGTATTTTGTCATCATGTATTTCTACAGACTCCCTCTGCTTTGGTATTTAAAATGCTTCAAGAGCTCTTCTGTGTTTTCTGTTGCAGAAATTTGACACCCTAGTTGGAGAGAGGGGTGCCCAGCTGAGTGGGGGCCAGAAACAGAGAATCGCCATTGCACGTGCTTTGGTTCGAAACCCTAAGATCCTCCTGCTGGATGAGGCCACTTCAGCCTTGGACACAGAAAGTGAAGCTGAGGTACAAGCAGCTCTGGATAAGGTCAGTAGATCCTGAACACCTGAGGGACAAGCAAATTGAAACTGTATTGCAAACTCTCGCCAATGCTTTGAGAATATGTAATGGGAAACATGCACAGAAGGACAAATCAAGCTGTCGCATGAGGATTTACTGATTTTTCTTTTCTGTGGAACTAAATTTTCTGCAGAGAAAGGTGAATGGCCCTGACTTTCTTTTACCATGGTGCATGAATCTTGATCCAGGTCTATGCTATGAACCATTTAGCTTTGTTTTATTCTTGCACATGGACTACACTTGGATTAAAAGTAGTTGTGTTAAAATATACAAAAAAATTAATAGAAAAATAGAACTACCCAATCATTTTTCTATGACATGAGTTCTAATAATAACAAATGTTCCTTTCTTTGTTTTTCTGAAATTTATTTAAAATTTTAAGCCAGAGGTGGTAGTGTATATCTGCAGTCTCAAGTCCTCTGAAGTCTGAGGAATTGAACCCAGGGGCACTCTATCACTAAGCCACACCCCTAGTCCTTTATATTTTTTGAGACAGAGTCTTGCTAAGTTGTCTAGCCTGGCCTTGAAATTTCGATCCTTCTGCCTCAGCCAACTGAGTAGCTGAGATTCCAGACATATGCCACAGTACACAGATGTACTGATCTTTTGACATGGTGTTAACCTAATATTATAATGGTAATATAGCCATTATAAAAATAATGAATAATGATTGTTAGCAATTTATTCATCACTATTAACATCATTAATATAATTAGATTGATTAATTTATTTCTTATGTGTGTTATTATGTGGACCAAGTCATGAAATTTTCATATTTGTGAAAATTTGTGAATACTGTTTGGAGCTTGTATGCTCAAAATCAAATAATCTTAAGTGTTTTGTACAAGAGAGATGTTAGTGTCTGTTTGTCTCTTATGGTTTTACTCATTTGTATTTACTTAAACACAATTGATTCATCTGAATTTATTTTAGTGTAAGGGCTAAAATAGAAATGCCATCTTATTTATTTTAAGTGGCTACACAATTATCTTAATAATATTTATTGTATAATTCACCTCTTCCCTCCAGAGAGACGATACTATATCATATACCAAATTCTTTTTGTATGTGAATGTGGTATGGGGCATTGAACCCTGAGCTACATCTCTAGCCCTTTTTATTTTTTATTTTGACATGGGGTCTCACTAAATTGCTGAGCCTGGTCTAGAATTTGTGATCCTCCTGTCTCAGCCTCACAAGTTGCTAGGATTATAGGCATGTGTGCCAGAGTACTTAGGTCATACATTAAGTTCTCAAGTGTTTTGTTATCTATTTCTGAACTATTTTGCTCTGTTAATTAATTGTTCATTATGGGCCGGGGATGTGGCTCAAGTGGTAGCACGCTCGCCTGGCATGCGTGTGGCCTGGGTTCGAATCTCAGCACCACATACAAACAAAGATGTTGTGTCCGCCGAAAACTGAAAAAATAAATAAATAAATTCTCTCTCTCTTTAAAAAAAAAAATTAATTGTTCATTCATGTGCTATCTTCCCCTTGATTGTACTGTTTCAATTGCTGTTGCTTTTTTTAAAAAAAACTATTTTGTAGAGATTTTCACTCGTCATTAACTTTTTTTTCAGAATTTGCATGGCTACTTTTTAAAAATATAAATGACATACAATTTGCCCTTTTTAAATGTACAGTTCCATGCCTTTTAGTGTGTTCATAAAGTTGTGCAATCATTGCCACTGTCTTATTCCATTACATTTTCACAACCCCAAAAAGAAACTGTTCACTCCCCATTCCACCCTCACCCCAACCTTTGGCAAACCAAGAATCTACTTCTGCTTCTATGGATTTGCCTATTCTACACATTTCATATAAATGGAAATACACAATGTGTGGTCTTTTATAACTGACTTATTTCATTTAACTTGGTGTTTTCTAGGTTCATCAATGTTATAACATCCATTAAACTTTATTTATTTTTATGATCCAATAATATCCCAGTCGTGTGAATATACTGCATTTTGTGACCATTCTTCAGTGGTTAACATGATGAACATTTGGGTTGTGCCCGCCTTTTGAGTTATTGTGAATCTGTCCTCTAATTTTTTTAATTTATATTTCAACTAACTAGGTGAATTAAGCTATACTCTGATAACCATCCAAATGATCTATTGTAACACAATGGTGCTAAGGAGCTCTTGGCCTAATAGGGCTAATAAGAATCAAAAAAAGTAGCTATTGATATTACATTAATAATTTTATTATTTAAAAAAATATTTTGTGTTAGTTGTAGTTGGATACAATACCTTTATTTTTTATTTTTACATGGTACAGAGGATCGTGTGCATGGTAGGTGAGTGCTCTACCACTGAGCCACAACCTCAGCCCCAATAATTTGATTATTATCTTGGGTATAAGTCCTGATTAAATCTGGCAAACCAACTTGAGATCACTGAACTACTTCCAGCAGTGATTTGTAGCTGTTAGCATATTAAAAATCATGTGATGTGGGCTGGGGTTGTAGCTCAGTGGTAGAGTGTTTTCCTGGCACTTGTGAAGCACTGAGTTTGATTCTCAGCACCGCATATAAATAAATGAATAAACAAATAACAGTATTGTGTCCATCTACAGCTAAAAAAATATACATTAAAAAAATTATGTGGGGTGCTTGTTAAAGAATAAAGTTACTGGTCCTACTTCGGAGATTGGGATTCAGAAGGTCTTGAACTCTCCTACTGCCAAAGTACCTTTTCACCTAAACTATGGTCTTGAAGTTCATCAAAATAGCAGTTACCTTGGCAATGACTTCCCCCAAGTGTTTCTACCCATTTCTAGCACACCATGTGTCTCAGAGCAAGGGCTTGTCAGGCAAGTGTGAAAAACACTTGAGAAGGGTCGAACTTTGCTTGTTTTTCTTGAGGAGCATTGACTCTGTGGTAGGCTTCCAGAGCAATCCATAGTCATACTGAAAGGGCTGGCCACCTGTCTGGTCCAGAACTCGAGTCTGACTTTAATCTTTCATGGAAGAGTCATGCCTGTACCCTAATCACACAGAGCACTGAAGTATTTGTGTTAGTCGTAGTTGGACACAATACCTTTACTTTTTATTTTTATGTGGTGCTGAGGATAGAATCCAGCACCCCACACGTAATTATACAATTACTCGCAAATCAATCACAAACAGCACCCATCCAAGGGCTCAAATGTGTTAATTCACAATTAACAATTGTCAATTCTTAACCTGATGTGTCACAATTTTGTTCTGTTTCCCTTTAGGCCAGAGAAGGCCGGACCACCATTGTGATAGCTCACAGACTGTCGACAATCCGAAATGCAGATGTCATCGCTGGATTAGAGGATGGAGTCATTGTGGAGCAAGGAAGCCACAGAGACCTGATGAAGAAGGAAGGGGTGTACTTCAAACTTGTGAACATGCAGGTAACTGCTGCCCAAGATTTTGCACAATAAATAACCTAAAAATGTTATTCTATGACTGTGATTCATATATGTGTAAAATTATGCAAGTTTGCTTTGACGTAATCATAATTAGTATATACACATATATTTTTGGGTTTTTTTCAGTTAACATTTCAGATATGTACCATTCAAATACTATAATTTTAATTACTCAGTCATAGTAAGAAATGTGTGAAAGTAGTCTAAAGTTGGATATTTGTTTTGTTTCTAGTACTTCTCTATTATAAATATTGCCGCTGTGAGTACAAATAGGCCCCAAAAAAAGTTAAGTAAAAATTTGCCTGACAAGTAGCTTACCTCTGCTGAGCTTCAGTTTCCACAGTTAGAAAACCAAACCTGCCATGAGAAGTTGTTGTAAATTTAAAAAATAAGTATCTTGCACAAAAAGACAAGTACTACTTGTTTTCACTTAGAAGCTAAAAAAAAAAAAAGTTGATGTTAGAGAAGTAGAGAAGAGAGAAATGGTTACTAAAGGCTGGGAAGTGGTGGGGAGGGATAGAAAGAAGATGGTTAATAGGTGCAGCTACATAAAAGAGTAACTTCCAATGTTCTGTTGCATAGTGGGGTAACAATGGTCAATAAACATTGACTGTATATTTTTAAATAACTTAAAATAAAGAATTTTGAATGTTTATAACCCCAAGAAATGATAAATGTTTGAAGTGATATGCTATTACCCTTATCTGATCATAACACATTGTTTACATATATTGAAATATCATGCTGTACAGCATAAATAGGTACAATTACTTTTCAATTAAAACAAATGTTAATATATTACACATATAATACATATATTAATATATTAAACATATAATACATGTATATCAATATATTAAAAAGAAAAAATAATGAAATAATCACTTTAATATACTGAAGTGTTTATAAGGATAAATTTATGATATATTAATTATGTCTCAATAAAGCTGGTTTTTTTAAAGGACCTGATGCAAAATAGATACATGATTAATAATTAAAATTTGAAAATTCTCCAAAGTGAAGATATAAAATGAAACTCTATCATTTCATTTGATAGAAAGTTTTATAATTGGTCTTGCATTTGCTAGACAATGTTCACCAGCGGAACAGGATCAGGCATAGTTTCTTTACCAATCAGTTAGTTCTACATGACTTAGGCACCATAAAATCTCCTTACTACTTCACTAGTTAAAAATATATAAAATGTTACCTTAAATCTACTTTAGTTTTAATTTCATTAGTGGTTTCCAAGGCTCTATGATTTTCATATGATAACATGTTGGATCCTCAAGTAACACTTTGACTGTCCTCCTGCTGTGTTTCCTGTAAGAATGATCTTCCATCCCATAAAGACAGGGTGGGAGACTGCCAGACAGCTCTCATCTTTCTATATCATATTCTTTGGATTTTCTTTCCTAGGAAAAGTTGTACATTTTCAGACTGAATGGTGACCTGGTAGAACAGAAAAGGCCCTTCACCAACTAGTCAATCACTTTGGGCAAGTCACTTAGCCAAATGGGTTTTGGTATCCTCCCTTGTTAAGTGAGTAGAAGCTTGCACTAAGATGACCTCAGATACTTCTACCAGCTCTGGAATTCTGATTCTTAGGTCCTTGGGATGTTTTCCCCTTCTGAATTGGTTTTTGCCCTCCCAACTACTTGTTGGAGAAATGGTGGAAAGAATCATGGTGAACCTGAGGGTTCACCGGATGCTCAAGATAATGCTGCTTCCTTTTCTGCAGACTACTAAGACCAGCCTAGTTTTAATTCAAGTTTGTCTTTTTTTTGCTTCTAATAAAAACTATCTGTGCTTCTCCATTAGGTAGATTATTGTTTCTTTAAATATACCTTAAACTTTTTCTGATATATTCTTACTTTTTAAAGTCTAAGCATTTTTAAATATTCAAACCTATATCTCTTAGAAATTTGAAAATCACCATAATCTAAACCCTACAAATAGTTACTGACAGTTATTTAGAATTTATTTCTCATCTTGTTAGCTTAAAAGAGCTAGACACTACCTCCCAATTTCTTCTCCTATTCATAAATTGAGCATCTTTTCACATCTTCATTTATATATATATATCTTGTATTAGACCATTTCTTTCCAGTTTTCCTTTGTTATATGTTTGGCTGCAGTAAAGAAGCTTTAAAATTGTATAAAATCAAATTATCTATTTTTTTTCTCCATGCTTCAGAATTTCAGGTTTTCTTAGAAAGAATGTTCACCCATATTTCCTTTCAGCATTAATTGTTCTACTTTTTAAAAAAATATTTATTTTTTAGGTGTAGATGACACAACACAATGCCTTTATTTTTATGTGGTGCTGAGAATCGAACCCAATGCCTTGTGCACGCTAGGCGAGCGCTCTACTGCTGAGCCACAATCCCAGCCCCTAATTGTTCTACTTTTTACAATTAGATTTTTGAGCCATTTGAAATATGTTTGAATATAAGAAATGAGGGCTATTAAAGTCCTTCCCAGACAAATGCTTACATAGAATGTCCTCAAAACCAATCATTCTCTACTCAAAGACTGGACAGCATTTGACAGACTGTGGGAAGCCCAGGACTTGTCAATAGAACTCTCACACCTTAGTGGAAAGAACTGTGGTAGGTGGGCGGGGGATAGAAAGGGGAAATCCTATGAAATGATAGTGGCCAAGTTACATTGCTATATTGTATGCATGCATGAATGTGTAAAAATGAATCCCACTTTATGGAAAACAATAATAAGCCAATAAAACAAAATATACAGAAAAAAAAACAAAAAGAAGAAGAAATGAGGGCTACTAGTTTTAAACATATGCTTTGTATTACCTGGTGAAAAGTGACCATCCTGACTTTGGAGCTTAAAGACCTCTTAACTGAAACATCCAACACCAACTAAACCGAGTGCCTTAGATAGGCACAAGAAAAATATTGTGAGACAGGTGATGGTCATTTGATCATAGAAGGAGGCTAAGATCTGAATAGGATTATTTAAAGAATTGTCCATTGAGATGGACTGCCCCTCTTTTTTTTTTTTTTTGATACTAGAGATTGAACCCAGAAGTGCTTAACCACTGAGCCACATCCCCAGCCATTTTCATTTCTTATTTGAGACAGAGTCTTACTAAATTGCTTAGGGCCTCTCTTAGTTGCTGAGGTTGGTCTAAAACTTGCAATCCTCCTGCCTTGTCTCCTGAGCTGCTGTGATTACAGGCATATTCCACCGTGGCCAGCTGGATCTCTCTCTCATCTTGATAGCCTGGATAAGATTACAAAAGGAGGGAAAGATAAGGGGAGGCAATCAAGAGAGGTGGTCCAGTTTGACTTGCCATGAACTAGATTTTGGAGGCTCTGACTTGAGCAGGTAGTGGGAGGGTGTGATTGATTTTTTTAGTTGTCCTTTAGGAAAATGAATATGATAGCAGCATGAGAGTAGATGGAAGTGAGATTGCAGTGGATTCATTAATTCTTTAGCCCAGGTTGGGTTTTGGCTGGGAGACTGTAAAAAAAAACATTTCAGCAATGAGTGAGTAAGGAAGTTCACCAAGCAGAACATACTCCTTTTTAGTTCAAGGCAATATATAATCGCATGCATAATATTCTGTCAAGAGTCAAAAACACAGCTGGGAAGCGAGGATAAGAGGTGATGAGAGACACGCTACTTCAGGTGCAGTAAGGGGCTAGCCAAGCATTGGATTTGAAGCAGAACTAAAGGGGAGGAGCAAGAACAAGGTACTTGTATGATGACTAAAGTCCTGGACAAACTATTAAGATGTGTACTTGGACATGAAAGAAACAAATAGGGAACAAGACCCAAAGTCCAACTCCAGCCAGGTTGGCTGTTCCTTCACCAGGCTGTGAACTAGAAGTCCTTAAGAATTGATCTGAAAGCAGTCAATGAGGCTGAGCCTGCCCATCAGTTCACCTGGGGTGAGGTGTGAGTCAGAGCAGGACTGCAAAGGGGGAAGGAAGATGACTGCACTCAGCCAGGTGAGGACAGCAGTTTTAATTGTCTCCCGTGAATAGTGACCAGGCCCTTTAATTTAATTTTCCTTTTTTGGAGCTTTTATAATGAGTCCTGGTAATGCTTCTATTTATTATTCTTCCCTTTTATGGTGATTATGACATGTTTTCTGGATTCTTTCATATTGAGGAAATTTCTGAACACCTGCTGGATTACGAAAAATGTATCTTTAAATTTTTAGAAAATATTCATATGCTCTAATGCTCATGTTATTTATATTGAGTTTAATGTTTCATTTTTAACCTTCTCTGACTGTTGCAACACTTTTAAAATTATTATTATTTTAACTTTTTATTTTTTTGCAACACTTCTTTATAGTTTCCCAGTGAACCTTGATTGAGAAGCTGGTGTGGAATCTAAAACTCTTGACATGTGTAATATTTATAATTGATTTATGGCTCTGAATTTGAAGGTTACATCCATTTTTATACACAAACACATGATTTAGTTAGTATTTTGTTTTTCTTTCAGACATTCGGAAATCATATCCAGTCAGAAGAATTCGTAGTTGAACTAAATGAAGAAAAGGCTAACACTGGTATGGCTCCAAATGGCTGGAAAACTCGCATATTTAGGAATTCTACTAACAAAAGCCTCAAGAATTCACAAATGCATCAGAATGGCCTTGATGCAGAAACCGATGAACTTGTAAGTTGTTTTTCACTTAAATTAAGTCTATTACTTTATAATTTTGCTGTTAAACTTCTTAACCTCGCAAATATTTTTCAAGCACAGATAATTCCTACAATGAGCCATACTCTTAAGCAAAAAATAAAAAAAAGAAAGAAAAGAAAAAGGAAATTTCACATTTTAAATGTAATTGACCAGTGAATGAGATTCCAATCAGAAATGGGTTTTTAAATGGAAAAAACAAATCAGAAAATGTAGTCTTTGGGGCTGGGGTTGTGGCTCAGCGGTAGAGAGCTTGCCTAGCATGCACAAGGCATTGGGTTCCATCCTCAGCACCACATAAATGTAAAGTAAAGATATTGTGTCCACCTAAAACTGAAAAATAAATATTAAAAAAAAGAAAGAAAATGTAGTCTTTGTGCTGAGAGGCTTAATATTAAAATTAAATATCTCATTCATCTTTGAGACCCAGAGATAATAAGACGAGTCTAAAGTAAGAAGTCCTGGTATTGGCATCATCTGTTAGGTATGATTCCATTTGTTACAGGTAAAAAGCAAGGTCCAAAAGCTTGTTCCATATTTACTGGGGACTTAGGCTCCTTTCATATTTATCTTCACTACCCTGACACATAGCCTCCATCCTCAGGACACTTCATAATCTATGATGGCTTCTGAAGCTCTTAGTCATCATCTCCACATTCCAGATAGCAGGAAGGAACAAAGATATTTTCCAGAAGTACTTTCACTTAGAAGTCATTTGTCATCAATTAAGCATCTGGCCATACCCAGCTACAAGGGAATGTGGAAAACTGTATCTCTTTGCCATATGCATTGACACTTTGAATTAGCTGAGAATATTCTGATTTAAATAAGAGAATACTCTTATTTAAATCCAGAAATAGCAAAATTATATACTCTGCAACACTCCCTACTTGAAGACTTAGGATATTATTAAGTGAAATAAGTTTATAATAGGAAGGAGATACATCCTCAGAAAACATATTTCCTTAACTCAAGTATATTTCTGGTGTAGTTTGATGCTATTTGTTGATAAAGGCTGAGTTTATTTTTACTCTTGTGTTAGCATGAAGACTAATCCTACCAAGAGTTCATTGCATTCCTATCTCTCTGCCCACATGTTACATACTGAAGAAATTACAGGAGCCACTCAGAGGTCTTATGTTTGGTATGTTTACAGAAAGAAGAATGAATGATGGTTGTATTATTGTGGAGATTCATTATCATAAGGAGGATAAGCAATTCCCCCCTTTGGGCTATGAAATTATCTACTTTTCATTTCCTTAGTTATTGGAAGAGGCATTTTGCTAAATATTTATAAAGGCCAGTATTTTAGAGGAGCACATCTCTTAAAGAAATGCACAGAGGAGAGAGGAGGAAAAAAAAAAGCCACGTTCAACAAGATTGTCCTAAATACCATCATAGAAGGATAGATAATATCCAAAGGAAAGGGAGAGATGAAGTCTGACTAGAGGGACCTGGGAAGGCCTGTTTGTGTGCAGTAAAGAAGAGCACCAATCTGAGGAAGAGACTCATTTATCATACTGGAGAGCAGGACTTAAAGGTGATTGTAACTAGGAAGGGAAAAAAAAAACCTCTACAATACAAAAATAGAGAAAATGGGTAATTTGAAAGAAAGGAGCTGAGTGGAATCTATTCTATATTCTCTGTTTCGTAGACATAAATAAAATCAACTAAATGACCTTACGGCCATGGGATTTAATCTACCTGTATCTCTAGTTTAATGTTAAACTGCTTCTGCAGTCAGAATATTGTTTATGAGTCCTAAATCCTTCATGCTGGACCAGACATTTAGCTAAGCATTTGCTAAGATATGTTCCAGGAATTGGATTAGTTTCTAGGAATATAAAGACATAGTCCTCACTTTTTAAATATTCACATACTTGCCAGGTTCGGTGGTGCAAGCCTGTGATCCCAGGGGCTCAGGAGGATGAGGGAGGCAGGGGACTGGCAAATTCAAAGCCAACCTCAGAAACTTTTCAAGGCCCTAAGCAACTTAGCAAGACCCTGTCTCAAAATAAAATTGAAAAGGGGCTGGAGTTGTGGCTCAGTGGTTAAGTGCCCTTGGGTTCAATCCTTAGTATAAAAAAAAAATAGAAAAGGAGCTATGTAAACAAAATGAACAAAAAAATTACACCATAAACTAAGCTATGAAATAGGAGGTATCTGCCCAGGAAACAGTGATAAAAGAAAAGGGGCAAAATTAATTTTTTGTTGTTTTTGTTTGTTTGTTTTTGAGTTGGGAAGCATGTACTGGGCAGGGTTCTGTGGTGAGAATACCAAGCCCGTGTTCTTTGGTTAATGAATAATGGTGTCCTGATCTGGGAGTGATAATGCATACCGGTAATCCCAGGTACTTGGGAGATTAAGGCAGGAGGATCACAAGTTTGAGGCCAGCCTAGGCAACTTAGCAAGACCTTGTCTCACAAAGGTCTGAAGATGTAACACTTGCCTAGCATGTGCAAGGCCCTACATTTATAAGGACATTGACCCATGTTCTCATGTGTATTGTTTCCTTTGACTCTGAAGCAGGACTGCATAATCATTATGAAAAAACTGCAGTTCCGCTCATGTGGCCCAGTCATGATAGTCACCTGGACCCAGAGTTGTATAAGTTCGGAGCTAGTCTTGGATTCCAGGGCATGTTGTGCCCAGATCCTGCTACCTGTCAATCTGTTGAGAGGAGGAAAGAAAATTAGTCATACTGTAAAGATTGCCTGTCAGGTGAACGATTCATGCTCAGCTGGTGCTGTGTCCTCAGTGGGCTATGTTAATATTTTGTAACATACCATCTTACTCTCTATTATTTCTGCTGGTCATTTTCTACACTTAGTTTGCAAGATCTTTGAGGACAATGTTCATGCTTTTTCTATGTCTCCAAAGTCCAGTAACTGCTGTGTTATCACAAGTTTGTCCTGATATTTATATATTCTAGGGTGAAAATGTGCTACCAGTGTCTTTTCTGAAGGTCCTGAAACTGAATAAAACAGAATGGCCCTACTTTGTGGTGGGAACAGTCTGTGCCATTGCCAACGGGGCACTTCAGCCAGCATTTTCCATCATATTTTCAGAGATGATAGCAGTAAGTTTGAAAGCATCACATAACAGCTTTAATTGAGTCAGTTTATCAGCTGCTCCTCATCCCAACCTCACCCAACTGGCTCCATTCTGGAGTCAAGAAGCCCTAAATTAAACTAAGACAAAATTCTTAGCTCCTTTTTGAGGTAGGCTCTAAAAGAAAAAGAAAAGTAGCCTTTGAACTGTTCTAAATCATGATATAAATGAACTTATAAAGTACAAAATCAATGCAGAGGCATTCTAATTAGCTCTCTTCATTTGGGTGAAACTGGTGTCAATGATCCTCATTTGCTTGTGGAGAGCTGCTGGCACAGATCTCCAGGGAGTTGGGAGGGACTGGAGGAGAAGAAACATTCAAGTCACAGTGTTTAATGAGTCCAGGCTCTGGGGGTAGTCTGGCCCTGCCATTGAACATGTGGGCAAACTCTGGTGAGATGCTTTCCCTGAATTTTTTCATCTATAAGATAAACCTACCTCATGGGATGGCTGAAGGTTAAAAGAGATTATATAAGGAACTAGGTAGAAAGCACTTAAGAGTATCTGTCTGGTGGTAAGTACTCAAAGTGAAAGCTACCAAATCACTATTTTAGCAATCCTTCTAAGACATGGGAAGTCCAAACTAAAAACAAAACCTCACTATCCAATCATTGCATTCACAGGGTGATACTTATAGGAAATTATCAAAATATCTTGTCTGTGTCAAATACAGGATTTATGCTGTATAACTACATTAGTCAAACTCTAACCATCATCAGAGAGACATGTTGGTTAAGGATGAATCATCCTCCATCATGTTAAGAGTTTGTTAGTCTTGTGACATTGGACATTGGGTCTACAATTAAGACCATAAACCAAAAAATCAAGAAATGAGAAAGCACTCTCCAGATCCTATTAAATTTCAAAACAAAGAAGTCCCTGGCTCTCTTGCAATTTAAGAGCCACTATATTTACATTTTTGAGAATCTCCAACATGGCAGGTGCTTCTCTAGGCACTAGAGATATATAGTGCTACACAAAATAAACCAAGGTGGCAGATACGCAGCAAATACGCATACACAATATACCTAATATGTCAATGGATTACATATGTTTTAAAAGGAGAACAGGAGGACAGAGGAGCAGAGAAAGGGTGCTCTTTCAGATGGCATGGTCAGAGGAGGCCCCAGGGAGTGACATGGAGGGTTGGAGACGGGGCTGGGCCTGGGCCTGAGCCTGGGCCTGAGCCTGGGGCTGGGCCTGGGCCTGAGCCTGGAGGCAGGGAGGAGACAAGCAGAGGGAGCATTGAGTACAGAGGAAGAGGGACAAACACTAAAATGTGGAAGCACTCACAGTACACAGCCCATGTTAATCCTCTGTGCTCAAATTCACAGAGCTAAGGAGTAAAAGGTGGTTTCCAGGGGCTTTGAGAAAAGAGAATGGGGGGGGGGTGTCACTGTTTAATGTGATGATGAAAAATTCTGGAGATGGAGGGTTGGGAAGGCTGCACCATGTGAATGTTGTAATGCCTCTGAATTGTACACTTTAAAAATGGATGAAATGCTGGGCACAGTGATGCATGCCTGTAATCCCAGCTGCTTAGACAGCTGAGGCAGGAGAATCACAGATTCAAAGCCAGCCTCAGCAACTTAGCAAGACTCTGTCTCAAAAAAAATTTTTTAGAAAGTGCTGCAGATGTAGCTCAGTGGTTGAGCACCCCTGGGTTCAATCCATGGTACCAAAAAAAAAAAAAATTGGTTAATTTTATATCTATTTTATCACAATTAGAAAACTCCCACATTCATATTCAAAACCTACTTTGAAAAATGTGACACTCAAGCCATTATTTAGGGGAGGAATAAGCAAGTGTCCATCAAGTCATCCAAATGGTTATTTGTAATGTTCTTTTATAGATTTTTGGACCAGGGGATGATGCAATAAAGCAGCAGAAGTGCAACATGTTTTCATTGCTTTTCTTAGGTCTGGGAATTATTTCATTTTTTACTTTTTTCCTTCAGGTAAGTACCCATAATTTGCCCTTTTCATCAAGTCTGTAATCCAATAGAAAAATTATGACCTGATGGAGCCTCCAAATCCTTAGACTGAAGTAAATTGCAAAACAACTGGCACAAGCCTGGTTTAGAGGGAAGACTCCTTACCAGGAGGAACCCTGACTTCTCTGTGCGCTGAACTTGCTACATATTTGCCTTCAGCAAACTGTTCATTATCAAGGAAGCAGATGAGAGCTCATTACAGAACCTAAGAACCACTTAAATGCAACTAGTTGCAAACTGGGGGAGGAGAGGAGGCAGTCTTTTCTTTTCTTTGTAGGATATCAAGTAACTTTAATTTGTCTTACTTAGTGGATAAACTATTAGAAAGAACACGCACATTGCATTCACATAATGCACACTTGGCCAAAAAGAACTAGTCACACCTGCTGCATTTGTTCATTTCTACCTAATAACACTTTTACCAAATCTCTTTTTTCTCAATTAACCCAGTGGGCGTCCCATTGGCCTTTCAAATACAATCCATTGAATCAGTAAAATAATGTTTCCTGGTTGCGCCCCTCATGCTTCTGTCTTATCATTGTTGAACCAGTGGTGATAGTGAGCCAAGCTTTTTATTTAGAAATCATTGCTTTGCTGGTAGCATCTCAGTGACCTCATTCAACCCCAAGCCCTGGCACATCAGGGAGTGGAGTTTCAAGGACTGCAGAACAGTGGGCTGAAGCATAGCAATCTGCCAGTAAAAAGCAGGAGAGGAGGAAATAGTTAAGGAGCACATGGGTCAGCCTCATCCCACACTCTGATTCCTTGCTTAGTAAAGAGTTCTGATGTGTAAGAGTGTCGTCCACTTGCCTACCTTCCCACTCACAGCACAGCTGGAGGCCCACCCATCCCACGTGTCCCAGAAACAAGCCCAGCGATAGACACCTGGGCTACTCTGCAGTCCATATGTGGTGTTTAGGAAGAGGGAAAGTGCCTGACAAGGAGGCTTGGGAAGAGCAATCTTACCGTTCCCCAATCTGAAAGCTGGTGGAGCTGTCACAGGGAATCAGAGAACTCATTGGGAGTTTAATATTAAGGACATCCTCCCTCTGCACCACATGAGTCAAAATGTATTCCTATATAGAATTGCATTACTTTCATTTTCAACTCTTGTATTGAAAGTATTAAGAACACACCGAAAGTTATATATGGTAACTTTGTCACTGAGACGTTACTCTTGAAAGTTTTTTTAAAATAAGCCTATTTAGAATGGTTTAGAGCCAAAACTACAGTTTTATGGTTTTCAGTCATATGAGTCTAATGCATACTAGTTATTCACCAGTGCATGCATTTTAATTTGGGACTTTGAATTAATATTTGGTCCTAGGCTTTTATTATTTGAATGTATTAGTTAATGTATAAATAATACAGAAATCATTATGAATATGTGCATTCATGTAAGAATGCTAGTGACAATCAAAAGGGTCAGAGCGTTTTCTTCCCGCCCAGGGCTTTACATTTGGGAAAGCTGGAGAGATCCTCACCACAAGGCTGCGGTCCATGGCTTTTAAAGCGATGCTAAGACAGGTGAGTGTGTGTACTGGCGAGTGCCTTCTGGGTTTTCAGAGTTCTTTCATTTTAGGCCTCTTCCAGTTCTTATTGGCACACTGATGTGCATATTTCCTCCACTGCATCCATGCAAAGATTGATCAGAATCCTGCAAATTGTCCCAGTCCTTCAATATCTAGATATTCAGGGTCTTCATGGGAGTAGTCTTAATTTCAGTAGATTTTTTTAACTAATTATCTCTATCCTTGAGGACATTATCATTTCAAGACTTGTATCTCTTCTGTGGACCCCATACCCAGCACTGGTCAGTCATTGGAGACTTTAGGGTGCCTTTATACAAAGGAAAAGGTAGTTGGTAGCTTGCATGTTCATGTACCACAACTGATCATACTAACTGTAGGTTTTCACAGTTGGTACTCAAGTTTTGTTTCTGGCTTGACATTAATTCACTTGTTAATTAATTCAAACATCACTTACCATGTACCAGATAGAGTGCTGATACACTAAAATTCACTCTCTACTTTTTTGGTGAGTTTGCATTCTAGTGAAGGATGTGTGGGGAAATGTGCAAACATGAATTCTGTATTTGGATAGAAAGGACCTAAGAGAGGACTATCTCCAGTCCTATTGACCAGAATTGATTTTCTTGTTCACACAAGCACACGTAGCAGGTATTACATTTTGAGCAAGTCTGAGTTGATAAATCTTTTTCTTCAGCATCTTTTAAACTCTTGTTAGGTAGAGAAAATTCTTTCATATGAAGGTAAAAGATGCGGTGGGTGAGTAGCTTATAATTGAAATCAAATCTAAGACACACTCTTAAAACAAAAATATGGTGAGAAACTAGGGCTTAATTTCTACTGCCTGGAATTTATAAGATAGGCATTTCCCACATGACTCTACCACTCTTTATGACAGAGGACCCTCTATTGAGGCAGAAGTGTCCATGGTACAAGTTGTGATGATTGGGTGGCTAAAATGCCACATGGTGAAGCTGGCAGTGGATGAGCCCTGCCACAGATGTCCCAGTTCACCAAAAAGCTACTGGGAGGTGGGGCCTAGTGGACTGTGTGTGAGCAAGATGTGCTCAGGGTTGGACAGGACTGCATATCACAAGCAGGGTCTCCCTTAAAATTCAGTACCCAAGTCCAATGTGGATATTTCTTCTGCATTGAAACTTTGGGAGTTTCTTTTTTATCTGATCTTCTTTGCTTATTTAATTTTGACCTAATTTAAAAGTATATTTTGTACCGTAGGACATGAGCTGGTTTGATGATCACAAAAACAGTACTGGTGCACTTTCTACAAGACTTGCCACGGATGCTGCCCAAGTCCAAGGAGTATGTAGTCTATACTTTATTTGTATTTTTCCTTAAAAACAAACAAAATACATAAAGCATAGCTACTACATCTGCTAAGATGATTTCTGCTGGAAATAGAAGAAAACCCAACTCAAACAGGCCTAAATAGTCAGAGGAAGGTTAGACTTCTGGGTTAATTGATCCATCAGCTCAAAAACCTCATCAGGAACCCAGGTTCCTTCTGTCTGCATGGTCTGAGTTCCCTCCTCAGTGTTGACTTAGTCCCTAGGCTCATTCCCTTTGGTCATAGATTGACCACCAGTAGCAGTCTTAGAGCTATGGTCTTCCTTATTCTCATGCAGGGAAAGAGTGAACAACTGTCTCAACCTCCAAATAAATGTCCTCCCTTTAAACCTGATTTGAACTAATTTGGGTCACATGTCCAGCCCTGAAACAATAACTGTCTTCAGGGGAAGGCTATGCCCTGACTGGCTTAGGTCCTGCCATGGAAGCAGAGGAGGGCTACTCTAAAGGTAGCTGTTGCCACACAATAGAAGAGAGGAGAAAATGTATGCCAGTGAGTCCCCTGCAATGGTGACAAGTGGCCCTCATTTTCTGAGTGGTACACTAATTTGATCTTATACGTGCTCTGTGATAGACAGTCTCTTAGAATATGTGTGCTTTGTAACATGGTCTCTGGAGGTGTGTTAATTTCTGTCATTCACATTTGAAGCAAATGGCCTTTAAAATTACTAGAGTATATTGGAGTCGGCTTCCTCTTTGAATGGTGCCTTTGTGAGAATGTTCATGTGTCCCCACTACCCATCCACAGCAGAGCGGTAGATAACTTGGTGCTATAATGTTGGTCACATGGGAAAAGAGGAACAAGCTAGAGGATAACAAAGCTGGCCTGTAGAGCATCGTGAGTTAAGCACAGGTGTTTGGGATTATTGGAGAAAAAGAGGGAATGTTAGTGCAGGCACAAAACCCATGCACCATGCTGACCATGGACTTGGAACTTCACCTACAATGTTCTATTCCTCTTCTCTTCCAGGCCACGGGAACCAGGCTGGCTTTAATTGCACAGAATACAGCTAACCTCGGAACTGGTATCATCATATCATTTATCTATGGTTGGCAATTAACCCTTTTGCTGCTATCAGTTGTTCCAATTATTGCTCTCTCAGGAATTGTTGAAATGAAAATGTTGGCTGGAAATGCCAAAAGGGATAAAAAAGAACTGGAAACTGCTGGAAAGGTGGGTTAAATCAGGTTTCAATTAGTGAAACTATTGTTTTTATACATTCCATTTGAATTATTACAATACACATATTTTAATGTTTGTGCTCACTAAAACTAGTCATTTTAAACAATTTATGAAATATTTTACCTACTAACAATGCCTAGAACTCGAAAATGAGATTACTATAAATCTTTTAGCTTGTAAAAAGCACTTAACATGTGGGTTATTATAAAGAACTGAATTTTCAAAATGCATTTCATTTTTACTTCAAGTACCCTTGATGAACCCAGGGGTATGTAATGACTGAGTTACATCCCCAGGCTGGTTTTGAACTTGTGATCCTACCTCAGCTTCCTGATCTGCTGGAATTACAGGCATGTGCCACCATGCCTGGCCTGATGCCATTCTTAGAACAAATGTCACCCTGTTTTACAGAAAAAGAGACTTTAAAGCAGTGAACAGAAGGGAATTGTTGAAAGTCAGACATTCTGCTGTGCTTAGGAGACAACTGTTCTTCTTGGCTGTGATTTCTATCTTTAAGGCTGGAAGCCACCAGGTGGCAGTAATGCCTCAGGTTTGTGGTTCTAACTAGTGGGGCAATTGGGCTAATATTACTTGAGCCTTACTGTGTGCCAATTACTGTCCTATTTATATGCACCAACTCATTCCACCTCCTTATGAAGCAGGTGAGGATAATAACATGTTTTTTTTAAACATTTCAAGCAGAAGTTAGAGGCATGGGATTGGGGTGTAGCTCAGTGGTAGAGTGCTTGCCTAGCATGTGCAAGGCCTGGATTTGATTCCCAGTGCAGGGGGTGGAAAAGAGGTGGAGGTAGGATTCAAGTTTGGTTTTCAAGGTTTTGAGATTTTTTTGTTTTTGTTTTGGTACTGGGGATTTAACCCAGGGGCGCTTAACCACTGAGCTATATCCCCAGCCTTTTTTATATTTTATTTAGAGACAGGGTCTCATTGAGTTGCTTAGGGCCCACTAAATTGCTGAGGCTGGATTTGAACTCGCAATCCCCCTGCCTTAGCCTCCTGAGCTGCTGGGATTACAGGTGTGCACCACTGTGCCTGGCCTAGTTTCCAAGTTTTCTCTCTAGTCTCTTTATAGGTGTTTGAATGGGTCTAAATCTACAAGTAAACACTGATTTGCCCAGACCTGCATTTAAATGCTCAAATGTAGATGACAATCATAAATATTTTTACTCTTATGGATGTAAATATTATCTTTTATTGAAACATTAGGAGGTAAAACAGATAATGAATATAAATTGTAATAGTTTCTAAACACCACACTTAAAACCCTCTCACGAACATTACTGCAACCTGACCTTTTCTACAGTTATGTGAGGTGGGATACTGTCTGTATCTCCACCTTACAGGGAAGAAAGCCTCCAGGGTTGCATGTCTTGGGCCACATGGGAGGCATTAATGTGAGTAGAATTAGAACCAAACATGTTCTGACTAAACCAATTAGGTCCCATTAACCTTTCGCCATCGTGACCTGACACCAGGGCAACTCTATGCAGCATAGGTATCATCTCAAGGTTTCAGCCAGAGCACTTCCATTTGCACGTTCTGTCCTTTCCTGGAGTCAGAGTTCTCTGGAACAGTGTGTGATTCCTGTGTGTGAATCCCTAAGTGTTCCAAATTATTTGAAGATCCTCTTGGTTGTTTTGTGGGTGTTTTAAGGCATTACTTTCTTCACTTCCATGTGTCACAACTAACTGCTAAAAAAAAATACCCTATTGTTTTGTTCCCTCCCGCACCATCCCTGATTGTTCCCACATTTCAGAAGGGAAAATGATCAGAATGAAAATAACCTTTCCTTAGACAAATTACAGAAAAAGAACACATCTTGAGTCTAGTTCACATAATAGTCTTTAACTGTTAAACATGGTAATACTGAAAATTGCTAAAATTTTGGCAGGAGTAAGTCACATAGAAATAAGCAGAATTAAGCAGTATTGCAAACAGAACAAAACAAAATACCTTGGGTTGGTAGTCTCAGCTTAGTTGTTCAGTGTATGGTGCTGAAGAAGATCCCCAACTCTTCTGGCCCATACTCTCTAACTTAGTGAAATGAGAAATTGTGTCAGATATTGGCCAAGTTCCTTCTTGAAACTTATTTTATGGATCCAGGAATGAATAACTCAGACTGACCAGTCTAATTTTTTAGTAGCTACTTTAACCTCACAGGTAAAAATGTACAATGAGAGATTGAATTGCTGGTAATTAACATTTAAAGTTTCCAATCATAGTTCAATATTGTTTTCTTAGCCAACTGTTAACTGGCAGAATGGGGGTTAGACATTTATAGAACACCCCTGCCATCACTCTTTGTTCAGAAAGAAGTGCACTGATTTACCTGGGGTGCAGATTAATTTCAATTCTTCAAAAAGGTCTTGGTAATGAAGGTATGGATTGCTGGGTGATGAGAAAATGGTGGGCCTGCCTATGTGTAACTTGATAGTCTCAAAGAGATATGAAGTGCAACTAGGCACAGCCTACTAATTGATTTCCCCAGCCTTGTTCCTCCTAACTCTATTTAGTGAAAACAGCCTCAACTTTTTGTAAGTGTCTTGATCCAGACCTAGTTGCTGAGATTAGAAGGCCTACCAGAGCTAGTTCACAAGCAGTTAATCCTTGACCAGAAAGTCCAGATTTGAGTATCAAGTTGTTCACAACTGCTTTCTCTTTGTGTAAATTACAAAGTAGGAGCAACACAGTATGGAGGCTAAGAACATAGACTTGGCAGAACATGGCCTGGTAGGCAATCCTTGTGCTCCTACTTATTTACTCCAGAGGTTTGAGCAAATGGGAACCTTCTCTGTACCCCAGTTCCCTAATTTTAAAAGTAGGAATAATATGTACCCTACAGGGTTGTTGGGAGGCTAAATGAGATCATGCCAATTCATGAAGCAGTGTTCTGGCTATTACTACCTGTTAGATCTTTCATTTATAATATACAGCTATTCAGCCCAAAGTCTTTGATATCTTGCTTTTATTTGGTTATAGAATCACAACTGAGAGAAGTCTTAAAGCTGATAAGACAAAATGTAAAATTAAGATCTTATGCTTCCTGGGCTGATGGTTTGGGCAACTCAACTGCAGAACTGATTTAGACTCAGTAGTTAAGTCACAGACCACGTTCAATAAGGGTGATTTGCCTGTAAGAATCAGAAAACTGATCTGGCTGGTTTGTGTATAAAACGGTTTGGTATAGAAACCCCAAAATGCAGGAAGTATAGACAGATGATATGAACTGGCTCTTTGAACCCCGAGTTCTGTTGTCTGAGTCTTTCCACACACTGTTCCTCTAAAGTGCTCTATATTCAGACCAGCTTCCTACACCCACATGGTGACATTTCCCTCTGGCACCACAGTTCAGGTACTTGCCTCTTGGTCCAGGGAACCAGATCTGATTGACCCAGATCAGTCAAGTGTCCTTGGTTTAATTAGGGATTTAAAGCAAGGTCAAGTTGTTCACAAAGGTGACGCCTCCCCTCTTGTGGGTAGACAGCTTCTCCAAGGAGAGAAAATGACTGGCATCTCCAGTGAACGTTTAGAAACCACAGCCTAATCCTCTCTTCAAGAACTCGACATGGTGAAGAAAGAAAAGGGGTTGTAGCCGAGGTCAGTCATGTATCCACTCTCTGGCAGGACTAGGAACAGATCCAGGCCTCTGGTGCCCAGGCCATTGTCTCTTCTGTGAGCTGTTGGCCTCCCTGAGCATACAAATACTTACCTACTATACTTAATATGACCAGAAGTACCAGTTTCATCCTAAAACTGGTATTGAAGAACACTTTCTGCCTTTTGCTTTTAACTGAAGGAATCTAAAACCCTTCAACTGAACCCTCAGGATACTTTTGACAGAGCCCTAAGCCTTATATTTTTAATTATTTCAGAAATTAAATTGTCTCTTCTAATGAAAGTCTGTTCTGTTACAGATTGCAACAGAG
The DNA here is from genome assembly GCF_045843805.1 of Urocitellus parryii. Classification (NCBI taxonomy): domain Eukaryota; kingdom Metazoa; phylum Chordata; class Mammalia; order Rodentia; family Sciuridae; genus Urocitellus; species Urocitellus parryii. The sequence goes on along the minus strand of NC_135533.1, from coordinate 24,555,578 downwards.
GCAATAGAAAATATTAGGACAGTTGTATCCTTGACCCAAGAAAGAAAATTTGAAGCAATGTATGTCGAAAAATTGTATGGGCCTTACAGGTAATGAACAAAATATTACTAAGAACCCAGTGCTTTCCCAAAGGCTGAATCAGTGTGCCCAAAAGATAATTAAAAGTCTGCTGCTTCAAACAATGACCATAAGATGACCTTTCTCCAATAACTATCTAACTGAAAATAAGTGGCTTAGGATTAGTGTGTGAGTGTGTGTGTGTGTGTGTGTGTGTGTGTGTGTGTGTGTGTGTTGCTGGGGATTGAACCCAGGAGTGCTGAGCCCTTTTAATTTTTTGAGACACGGTCTCAATCAGTTGCCAAAGCTGGTCTCAAACTTATGCTACTCCTGCCTCAGTCTTCTGAGTTGCTGGGATTGCAAGTATGAGTCACTGCATCTGGCTTGGAATTAGATGTTTATACCTCTTATAAAAACAGTAAGATTATGTCTCTAAGAGTGAAAAGGTACAGAGAATTGCATAACAGCTCAGTCATTTGTGTAGGCTACATAAATAACCCATATAGATGATTCAGGATGAACATTCTCTTAAGGAATTGCTCAAACTTTTATTTTCTTTGGAGTGGGTAAACTGATCCAAAGATGAAATTTGTTATTTGGTGTATTTCAGAGAAAGGTATGCCATTTGTTCTCTGATGAGGACCCAATCCAACCTACATTGAAGACAAAGACACACAACTAATTTCACTAGCTTACAGCTGAACAATTTTCAAAAAGCTGCCAGTTGGTCTGTGTGGTGCTTGTCTCCACTGTGACCTGATTTTATAAATGAATATGCTGTCACACTGACAAAGCTGAACACAACTTAGATTACAACTTTGTAGTCTGAAACAATTTTTGGACTACAGTTAGTGTGAACACTTGCAAATTTAAAAAGGATTCTTGAAATTTAAAAAGGATCCTTGAAATTCTTGATTAGTTCCATTTCTTCAGTTATGTATAGTTTGTATAATACTATAAAAGAATATGCAGTTACATTTTTCTATCCATTCAATGTTGGACATATGTATGTATGCACCATTACCTATGACCCTACCATTTATTTTGAACTTCAAAGAATTAAGGAGGAAAACAAGCTGAAGCAAGTTATGAATTTGTTTATAATTAAAGATTCAATAACCTTGCAAATTGTTCAGTCATGTGAAATGTTGCAACAACATGCTCACTGCACTTATGTTATACTGTCCAAATCAGGAACACTATGGGTTTGAGAGTAAATAAATTAAGATTCCTTTGGAGGTTTTGGAAGCCTAAAGTATAGCATGAAGTCTAATTAGAAATGATGAAAATGAAATTATATATGAGGTTGGCAGGATCTATTTGCAGGAAGGACTTTGGGTGTGTGTCTGTATGAACTTCAAACACACGACTTTTATGGATCTGAGACATCAATTTCAACATAAGAGATGACAGCTATATACAAGAGACCAGATAACAATATTAAAGAAATCACCATCAGATGATTCAAACTTTAGTTCTGTATTTGACATTCTGCGTATTTTTGACATAACTATGTTTACATTTTTGATACAACTATGTTTATTCATTTACATATGTGTAATAATAGCAGTAGTGACTATCATTTGACCAACCACTGTGAGCTAGGCACTACAAAAGACATTTATATTGTTTTACTGAATTTAGTTCTGAAACCATTTACTCATTATAGCTATTATATCCACTGTACAAATGAGAAAGATTTGTATATTGAAACATTTACCAAACTCCTATAACCAAAGGTAGAATTTAAGCCCCAGTTAGTTGATTCTTGAAGCTGTGTTCTTTCTACTATACAATACTAAGAAAGTCTGAATAGATGGCTATGAATATACTAATTATGCATATACTTACTTGCCTTTCAGGAATTCAGTGAGGAAGGCACATATCTATGGAATCACTTTTAGTATCTCACAAGCATTTATGTATTTTTCCTATGCTGGTTGCTTTCGATTTGGTGCTTATCTCATTGTGAATGGACATATGCGCTTCAGAGATGTTATTCTGTGAGTAGCTTTAAAAATATTAAGATTATTCTATATTAACCCTATGATAAAGTTCCAGTAGGTTTATGCAAATATTTGTAGTAAGAAAAAAAATCCCATTTGTCCAAAGATGATATCAGGGAGTTAAATTTACCGGAGTTTTCACCCTGGCAGGCACAGAAGTCTGATCTTGTCAACACTCCAAGTGCAGTTTCATCATCCCAGTGGACTGAAATTAATCAAGCTTGTGAAAATGATCATAAAGCATAATTTTGGTTATATGTGGAACCCCAGTCAGGAGGGCAGCAGATTTTCCCTTTGCAGAATTTAGGCAGAAAGAAAATATAACTAGAAAGTCGACGATGACCATGGACTGAAAATAGAGGGTTAAATAGCTTGCTGTTTATCTGCAACCAAAGCAAGGCCTGGACCATGGGATGGGAGTGCTTGAGTGAAGTCCAGCAAAGCCAGGTTCTTCCTAACCACGCCTGGGCTCTGCCAACATTTTTCTTTTAGCCCCCGCCTTTCCCTTGGTTCCAAGGCTAACCAAATTGTTTCTGATTGCCACATTCTTCTTTTTATAAAATGCCAAGTACATCTGATTAGATTACACTTTGTACTTGAAAGAAGAAAACCACTCCTTTATGATCATTAGGCACATTTCCACTCTGATGGGATGATTTTAAAGCAATTGTGAATAACCTTTTTTTGAAATAAGTTCAAGAAAAAATGAAAATATTTAAGAAAGAGCTCTTCTTTTGTTTCATCCAAAATTAAAATAAAGCATGGAAAAAAATATATACCTAATCTTTGTATCAATCAAGATCCTGGCAGGAGACAAAATGGCAGCTTAAATGGGGTAATTAAGGAGTTCCATGAAGAATCTGTTAACAGAGGTGTGAGAAGTGTGAAGGTACATAGTACCCAGGAGTAACCAGTTAGAAATTGTTGCCACCACAAGCCCTAAAGGACAAGAGGAGGTAAAGACCATAACATTCTCTTAAGCATGGAGCTCTTCCTCCATCTTTGGTGGAGGGACAGCCATCATTCAAGCAATCCTTACAAGAAAGGGACCAAAGAAACAAAGAGCACAGCCTCATTCCTTCAGCAATCCCATGCCCTGCTAGTGCCTTTCCTTGTCTGCCTTATCAGGTCCAGAGGACAAGAAAACCTTTTGATGTAGTTCAGCCTCCCAGGGCGGGGAGTAGATTGGTACAAGGTGGTGGCAAAGGGTAGAAAATGAAAACTGATTTTGGAGAGACAAAGGTAATATCAGCTGGGAATGACATCTCAGAGTATAGCTTTTATTGTTTAGAAATATATCACTGAAAAAATGGTTGCTTTTTTTTTTAATCATTGAAATGTTAAATTCTTGGTAATTGGAATACAGCTTTTTCATTTTTCATGTTAAAACTAGATAATAGCTTGTGTAGAGAAAGTAGGCAGCCATATGTGGGTTGTTTATCACTTTATAATAGTGATTATAATAATAAGTTTTATAATAAGTTAATATTTGGGGGACTGGGGTTGTGGCTTAGCGGTAGAGTGCTCACCTAGCATGCGTGAGGCACTGGGTTTGATCCTCAGCATCACATAAAATATAATAAAGATATTAAAAAATAAGTTAATATTTGGTAACTAACCTTATCATCAAGGGAGAGCCTTAGTACACCCCCATCCATACCTCCAATATTTTGAATTTAGAAATTATGGAGGTAAAAACTTAAACAACAAACAAACCAAAATAATGACACCCCAACCTCTCTCCTGGGAACTCTTGTATCAGAAGTAAATTGCTTTGTGGAGATGTAAATCAGGATCTTTAGCCCTTCCTAAAACTTGTCATATTCAATATATATATTCCTTAAAGAGCATATAATTGGTCCTTCAGTTGAGAACAACTATCTTTTGAGGGTAATTATTTTAATTACAGAAGAAAAGCTACTTCTGGTAAATGCTTACTTCCCACAAATAAATGCTTTAAAAATTTTTATTTAATACATATTGTACATATTAATAGAGTTCACTGTGATATTTCCATGAATGTATATAGTGTGCATCGATCAATTCCAAGTGAACTTTTTTCTCCTCCTTTCCACCATCCCATTTCTAGTAGTCACTATTCTACTTTCAGGTCAACTTTTTTTTTTTTTAATCTTCCACATATGAGATACATGTGGTACTTGTCTTTCTTTATGTGACTTATTTTACTTACCATAATATTCTCCATTTCCATAAACATTGCTGTGAATTGCAGCAGTCTTGGCTGGGCACAAAATCCCGAGCCACTCACAGCTTTGTAGATTCAAACAGCAATTCTTTATTCCCGAACTCACACCGGCCCTCTACAAACACGTTCTGGGGAAATCCAAGTTCTGCCGCCGCACAATTCACGTCCCAAATACTTTCTCAATTCCACGAGAACTCAACAGGAACTCAGGCAGCAGGATACGCCCTATTCCCAGCAGCAATAATCTTAAACCTGGAACTGCCTTAAACCCAGATTGTCTTAAACCGGGAACGCCCTAAACCCAAATTGTCTTAAACCGGGATACTTCCTAAAACCTGCAGGATACACCCTAAACCTGGATTCACCCTCGTCCTTGAGCAGGGTCACCTTTCTCAAACACACATGCAATGTCATAGCGAATTTCCAAGGCAAATCCATTTAACATGGGGTACGCTGGCAAGGAAATTTCGATGCGTCATTCCTACTTGGCAATGGCCCTCAGCATCTCCCCCCTTCTGATTAATTAAACAACAAGCAATGTGGCTTAAGGACCGTGCCTGGTAGGTTGTCCAATTCAACATATGGTTCTTACCCGTCATGGGAAAACTGACCTCTAGGCGTCAGCCTCCTGTCTTAGGTTGATACCACTGCAATCGGATCAACCCGTCACTGACTACTGGTCCAGCATTCAGCCATACTTGTGGATAGGCCTATGCACCAGTGGGGGGGGGGGGGTGAGGTTCTTGCCTCACCTCTGTTGGCCCCCAAATTTAGCCTTGGTGCCAGTGGGGGGGTGAGGTTCTTTGCCTCACCTCTGTTGGCCCCCAAATTTTAGATCATCACTAGTAGAAGGGAGGAGGATACAGAAATGCCACGACAGCAAGCCAATTGACGGCTGCTTTGGAAAAATTGCGTCACTGGTGACACCATCAGCAAAGATATGCCAGCACTACCACAATTAACATGGGGTGCGCTGGCAAGGAAATTGCATCACTGGTGACACCATCAGCAAAGGTATGCCAGCAGTACCACAATTCGCTGCACCAGACGATAGTTCACAATGCATACAACTGATATATAGTCCAGGCAAGTTCTGCAAGCAACTCAAATTGGAGGAGTCTATCAATATGTCCATTTCCTCCCAAAGTAAATTGAGTCCTTGATTGAGCATTACTTGTTGAGTTATATTCATTGATGCATCAGTTTATACAGTTTACTGTGATAGCTATCATAGAAGCTGTAGTTTGGTTTTATCTTAGTCTTCACCGGCACTGGGATGGAGATGGGAATTCTGGCAATGATGCTAAAGAGACATTATCCTGAACAGAATTATTAAATATAATGAGAAGGAAAGGTGAAAGTAAACAAACAGATCTCTTAACCTCCTTTAAAAACAATCCTTAACAGCTGTTTACCTAATTTAAATTAGTAAACAAACAGATCTATTAACCACCTTTAAAAACAATCCTTAACAGCTGTTTACCTAATTTAAATTAAACCATTTAAATCACGTGAATAAAAAAAAATTCAGATCCATTTTTTCATGAGTGCTCCTCATATATGAAATATGGACATACACATATACAGACATACAACACAAAACAGAAGTGTGCACACATAACATACAACACATAAGACAATAAAGGCCTTGTAGTTTTACCTAGGTGAAATCTCCATTGCAATGTTTAAAAACTACACAGTCAAAAAATAAAACTGATCAGAAAAACATTAACCTAGGTTTGTTTGAGCTCAAAAATAAAATAGAACTTTATGATGTGGAAAAAATGCAATAATAAAATAGATATTGAAAAAAAGACCAAGGAGATTATTAGTAATTTTTTCAAAAAGCCCATCAATTTTAATTTTTGGTGGTGCAGAAATTACAAGTCTCAGATGAGGGTGTTAAAATTTATAGACAAGAGCCAATTTAGAAAACATTAAACTAGAAGGAAATTAGTTTAAAACCACATCAAAAAAATTAAAAAGACTAAAGTAATTCTAAAAACTAAGGCAGAATGCTTTTGAAAGACTTAAATTTAAAAGGATATTTAAGGGGTATATATCTCCCAAAGATAAACTTAAAATAACCCTTTTTACTCTAAACTTTTTAAATTTGGATTCATCAGGACTTAGTGCTGCGGAAAGGCATATATGTCCAAAAAATGTACATAAGCCTAAGGTACTTTGGAAAGATATTCTAACAGGACAATGGAAAGGTCCCGACCCAGTGATTGTCTGGAGTCGGGGTTCTGTTTTTGTTTTTCCACAGGGAGAACAGCAGCCGATTTGGAAGTGTTAAGATTCTATCAGGTGTAATTTATATACAAAGAGTATAAGAAGTTTCAGTTGGGTTTCAATTACAATATTATAGTACCAAAAAAAACATGAAAGTATTTCATCTTATTAAAGTGGAGTAATTTGTCTAAATTCAAAAATTTTATAAGGGTTGTTTCAGAATGTGAATTTATAAAAAGAGTTTATGGTTAAAAAAGAGATATAAAAAGATTCAAGATGTGAAAATATATTTTAATATAAAAGGTTAAAGGAAAAAGAAATGTTTCTAGATGAGATAATCTCTGTGGGGTAAAGTAAAAAGTTGTAAAATGCCATTTAAAAAGATTTTGAGGAAACTAGATTTACTTTAAAAGCTTGAGAAAGGAAGAAAGAAGAAAAGGGTATTTGTACATGGCAGATTGAGACAAAGCTTCTTAATGGAGTAAAAAAAAAAAAAAAGCCTTTGGTTGAAGGGCAGCCATGTAAACTAACATTAAAGCGATTTCAACAGAATCTAAGCCTCGTTTAAAAGAGTGAAGCTGTAGGTGGTGAAAAAGTACATTTAAAAGTACAGTATAGATGATAATTGGAAGGCTTTAAAAGGTTAAATTGAAGGTGGTCGAGATACCTTCATGGCGGAAAAAAGATTGCTTTACTCATCAAACTATTAAAATGTACTTATTAAACCAAAAAGAGGGAGATGAGATAATCTTTGTGTGGTAAAGTAAAAAGCTGTAAAATGTCTAAATAAGTTGCAAATGGCTTTAAAAGGTTAAATTGAAGGTGGTTAAGATGCCTTCATGATGGAGGAAAAAAAAACCCATGAAAATGGGAAGATAATAGGATAAAAGATATTTAGATAAAGAAGATTAAAAATTTGAAGTGAAAAACTTTAAAGACAGAAGTATAAAAAGTTAAAAAAAAGATAAAGAAGATGTAGTCAGATAAAAAAGATGTAGGAAGACAAGAATTTTAAAACCACAAAATAGGAAACAAAAGAAAACTAGGAGGAAAAAAAAAAGCAACTAAGGGTGAATGTACAAACCTTAGAAGAAAACTAGAAGATAGAAATAAGATAGAAAATGGTTGAAAATGTCAAATAAAGGTATTTCAGATAGAAAATGCAAAAGGCTAAGATGACTATTAGATACAGACATTCAAGATAGAAAAAGGTAGAAGAGAGAATTTTAAAGTCAAATATTGGGTAAAATAGAAGAACAAGGAAATTTTGATGCGTCATTCCTACTTGGCAATGGCCCTCAGCAGTGAATGGCAGGATTTCATTATGGTTTATGACACTGAATAACACTCCATTGTGTATATGTACCACATTTTCTTTCTTTTTTTTTTTAATAAATCTTCACTTCTTTATTATTTTTTTTAAAGAGAGAGAGAGAGAGATTTTTTTTTAATATTTATTTTTTTTAGTTTTCGGTGGACATAACATCTTTCTTTGTATGTGGTGCTGAGGATTGAACCTGGACCGCACGCATGCCAGGGAAGCACGCTACCACTTGAGCCACATCCCCAGCCCATAAATCTTTGCTTCTTCTTTTTTTTTTTTTTTTTTTTTTTAGTGAGAGAGAGAGAATTTTTAATATTTATTTTTTAGTTCTCGGCGGACACAACATCTTTGTTGGTATGTGGTGCTGAGGATCGAACCCGGGCTGCACGCATGCCAGGCGAGCGCGCTACCGCTTGAGCCACATCCCCAGCCCCGTGTACCACATTTTCTTTATCCATTCATCTGTTGATAGGCACTGAGGCTGTTGGATAGGGTAAATACAGGTGCAATAAACAAGGGCACTCGAGTGTCTCTTGGATTTGCTGGTCTCACCTCCTTTGTATGTTTACACAGGAAAAAAATAGCTGGTTCATATGATTGATCTATTTTGAGTAACCTGTATATATTGGTATATTGACTGCAATAATTTACATTCCTATCAACAGTATATGAGTTCCTTTTTCTCTATATCCTTGCTAGCATTTGGGTTTTTTGTTCATTAATAATAGCCACTCTAACTGGGTGAAATGGAATATCATTGTAGTTTTGACTTGCATTCCCTGATGGTTGATGATATTGAACATTTTTTCATGTTTGGTTATTTTAATTTCTTCTTTGTAGAAGTGTCTTCAGGTCATTTTTCAATTTTAAAAAGTAGATTACTATTTGTTTGTTTGTTTGTTTGTTGTTTTAGTTTTTGAGTTCTTTTTTTATTCTGGACATTAATCCTCCATCAGATGAACACTTGGCAAGTGTTTTCTCCCTTTCTGTAGATTCTCTCTTCACTGTTGTTTCCTTCATTGTGCAGAAGTGTTTGTCAATTTTTGCTTTAGTTTCCTGTGCAAACTATCTAGAAAACCATTGCCTGTACCAGGGTGTTGAAGTGTCTCCTCTGTTTTCTCCTAGAAGTTTCAGAGTTTCAGGTCTAACATTTAGGCCATTGATGGATGAACTGGGAGTTGATTTTTGTACAGAGTGAGAGAAGGGGATCAAGTTTCAGTATTTTGAATGTGGAGATCCAGTTTTCCCTGCACCATATGTTGAAGGTGCTGTCCTTTCTCCAGTGTATTTTTTTGGTGTCTTTGTTGAGATGCAGTTGGCTTTGGATGTGTGTTGATTTCTGGGATCACGATTCTTTTCCCCTGATTTATGTGTTTGTGTTTATTACAATACAATGCTTCTGTTACTAAGGCTCAGTAGAATGTCTTCAATTAGTTGTTATGTTGCCTCCAGCTTGATTCTTTTTGCCCCAAATTGCTTTGACTATTCTGAGTCTTTTGTGCTGCTATATGAATTTTAGAATTGTTTTTGCTGGTTCTGTGAAGAATGCCATTGGTATTTTGATGGAAATTACATTGAATCTTTAGATCTCCTTGAACTGCTTGGACATTTTAACAATATTGATTTTTATAATCCATGAGCTTGAAGGCTCTTTTCTTTTTCTTTTATTTTATTTACACTTTTTATAATAAAAGCTTTGTAGTTACACATAGTAGTTGGGTTTATCCCAACAAACCTGTGCATGCATGGAAATCTATTTCAGTTCATGATACCCCACTTTTCCCTCACCTCCCCTATTCTCCTTCCTCTACTAGACTTCCTTTCGATCATCTGTTTATCTATATTTGATTAGTTCCTTTTACTTCTGCATAAAGGTGAAATTCCTTGTGGTATACTTATATATGCACATAACATGATTTTTAAAGAAATCATTCTGCATTGCCTCCCCTTTCCTATCCCTCTGCTCTGAGATCTATCCATTTTTTGTGTGAATCTTCTTCAATTTTGTTCATCAGTGTTTTTGTTGTAGAGAGTAGGAATAAACTTTCTTGGTCTAGTTTATTCCTAGATATTTTATTTTTATAGCTACTGTGAAAAGGATTGTTTTCATTATTCTTTCTTAGTGTATTCATTAATGGTGTATAGAAAGCTATTGATTTTGTGTGTTTGTGTGTGTGTGTGTGTGTGTGTGTGTGTGTGTGTGTGTGTTGCTAGGAATTGAAATCAGGGACTATGTGCATGCTAGAAAAGACCTCTACCAATAGGCCTGACAAGTTACTGATTTTTGTACATTGATTTTTGTGTCCTGCTAGTATACTTAATTATTTATCAGTATAGTACTTATGGTGGAGCCTTTAGGTTTTTCTATGTATAGAATCATATCATCTGCATACAAGGATAATTTTACTTCCTCCCTCTTTATTTGTATGCCTATTTCTTTCTCTTGTCTAATTGCTTTGGCTAAAGCTTCTAGTACTATACTGAATAAGTACAGTGAGAGGCCTGGTGTAGTGGTGCATGCCTTTAATATCAGCAGCTTGGGAATCTGAGGCTGAGGGCTCAAGAGTTCAAAGCCAGCCTCAGCAACTTAGTGAGGCACTAAGCAACTCAGTGAGAACCTGTCTCTAAATAAAATATAAAAAAGGGCTGGAATGTGGCTCAGTGGTTGAGTGCTGCTGAGTTCAATCCCTGGTACAAAAAAAAAAGCAGTGAGAGTGGACACACATGTCTTGTTTCTTCTCTTTGAGGAAGTACTTTCAGCCTTTCCCCATTCAGTATCATGTTGGTTGTGCTGTGCTTTCGTCATATATATAGCCTTTATTGTATTGAGGAATGATCCTTCTATACCTAATGTGTTCAAGTATTTTATCATGAAGCAACACTGAATTTTATCAAATACATTTTCTGGATCTATTGAGATAACCAAATGACTTTTATCCTTCATACAGTTGATGAGATATATTATGTTGAACCATCCTTGCTTCACTAGGGTGAAACAAGTTTGATCATGGGGTACAGTCTTTTTGATATGTTGTTGAATTTCATTTGCTAGTATTTTGTTGAGAGTTTTTACATGTATGTTCACTAGGGACATTGATCTATAAGGTGTGTGTGTTTGTATGTGTGTGTGTTGTGTCCATGTCAGGTTTTAGTAACAAGGTAATGCTAGCTTCGTAGAATGAGTTTGGAAGAGTTCCATCCCTTTTAAGCCCATGAAATAATTTGAGAAGAATTGGTGTAACTTCTTTAAAAGTTGGATGTTTAATAGCAAAGCCATCTAGCCCTGAACTTTTCTTTGTTGAGAGACTTTCTATTCCTAATTCAATCTCATTACTTGTTATTGGTCTATTCAGGTTTATGTCCTCTTCGTTCAATTTTGATAGAACCATACATATCCAGAAATTTTCCATTTCTTTTAGGTTTTCCAATTTGTTAGCATGTAGTTTTTCACAATAATCCTTTGTATTTCTGTGGTATCAGTGGAAATATCTTTTTCTTAGGCCCTTTTTTAAAAATTCTTGGTTAATCTAGCTAAAGTTTCATCCATTTGCTTATCATTTCAAAGAACCAACTCTTTGTTTCAGTGATTTTTTTTCAGTCTCTGTCTCATTTATTTCTGCTTTGACCTTTCTTTCCTTTTACTAATTTGGGTTTGATTTGTTTTTGCTTTTCTAAGTATTTGAGATATGTCAAGTTTTTATTTGAAATGGTTCTATTTTTGATGTAGACACTCAGTATTATAAACTTCCCTCTTAGTGTTTTTGCTGCATTCCAGAAATTTTGGAAGGTTGTGTTTCTATTTTCTTTCTCTTTGCAAAAATTTTAAATTCCCCCTTTGATTCCCTTGATGACCCATTCTGAACAGTTCAAGCAAGAGTGCTATTCAGACTCCAGGCATTTGTATAATTTCTAAAATTTCTTTGGTGTTGACTTTTAGTTTTATTCCATTGTAATCAGAAAAGAGATGATGTCATTTTTCAAAACTTGTTAATTCTTGTTTTGTGTACTAATGTATGGTTTCTTCTAGAGAAAGTCCATGTACTAATGAAAAAAATGTATTCTGCAGCTTTTAGATGAAATTTTCTATAAATGTCTTCCTGATAAAAATTATTTAACTACAGTGATTATTATTATTTATATTGTAGTATTGAAGAAACCTTAAACTGGAAGTCAGGGCTATAGATTTAGTAGGGAATAATATTCCTAGTGTGGAATTGATGGAGCCCCTACAGTATTTTGTACTTTAGTTCCTTCCACCCAAAAAAGAAGGTAAAATTGAGATCACAATCAGATTTGGTTATTAGTCATTTCCTGACAGTGAAGAACCTTGGATGATTACATTAACTCTAGACAATCAGGGGCTCCTATAGAAGTTGGAAAGTGAACAGAGAAAAAAAGCAGTGGGTTTTGTTTTCATCTGGATTTCTTCTGTTACTGGAATTTCATGGAAAAGTGGGTTGGGGAAGAGGATTGTTAAGGAGTAACAAGATAAATACTAGTGAGTGATACGTCTTTGGGCTTTCAAAGATTGTGGGGCTAGTTTTATAAGCTAACTTTTTAATTCTTCTACTTCCATCTAGGGTATTTTCGGCAATTGTGTTTGGCGCAGTGGCTCTAGGACATGCTAGTTCATTTGCACCAGACTATGCTAAAGCCAAACTGTCTGCAGCCCATTTATTCAAGCTATTTGAAAGACAACCTTTGATTGACAGCTACAGTACAGAGGGGCTATGGCCTGTGAGTTTTCTGCTGTCTGATAAATGCTTAATTTTTTTTTCTGTCTGCTAGATTGTAACTGCATGATAAATTGGTGGTGGTTACACTAACATATACTTATTTGTGCTGTTTATATGGCTAATAGTTGGCCACCTTTCCTACCATTTCATAGGTTTCAAGGATTCTGAATTTTAGCATATCAAAGCTTTTTAAAAAGTAAAACCAGATATACTAGAACCAAATAATTTTGACAAAAATGTAGTAATCATTTCTACATGAAGGAATAGGCATAAATACTGTCATGTTGATATGATTTGCAATTTTAATTTAATCACATTTTATAATGGCTGAGTTATAAGTGGTAAGAAGGTCACTTTATTCACAATGAAAGTAATAATCCTATTTTAGAATCTACAAAGAGTGTTCTTTGTGTCACACATGCTGCTGTGAGCTTGATGTCCAAGAAGCAATGTAGGTAAAAGATTGGAGGTTACCCAATCCTTTGGAGACTTTACAAGGTACTTCATGTTCTAAGAAAACTGCTGAGCCTGTCAAGTGAGATGAGGAGAGTGAGATAAAGAAGCTTCCAGGATTGAGACAGGAGCTGTCTGCTGAAACTCTGTATAGATATTGTTGTTACATTTCTTAAGCTTTTGAACCTTTGGCTATGGGCTTAACTGCAACCTCAGAACAACAGTTGGGAAAGTTACATGTTTGTCTTAAGTGAACCAGAAATTGAGTTTAGACAATACTTTTCTGTAATGATGTGTTGCCTAATCTGACTATACCCCTATTGCCCATCTTGGTTTTATATAATAACAACTTACTATCAATATAAACTGATGCCATTGTTATATTGGATATACATTTCATGTTTTTGTAGCTACAGTTTTGAAATCAGTAATTATCAGACCAATTATCCTTATAGTATTGTAAAAATTTTTAGGAGAAGTTTGAAGGAAACGTGACATTTAATGAAGTCGTGTTCAACTATCCCACCCGGCCAAATGTGCCAGTGCTTCAGGGGTTAAGCCTGGAGGTGAAGAAGGGCCAGACACTGGCCCTGGTGGGCAGCAGTGGCTGTGGGAAGAGCACAGTGGTCCAGCTCCTCGAGCGGTTCTACGACCCTATGGCTGGGACAGTGGTGAGCACATTCTCTTAATAAGTAGATTTAAGGCTGTATTTTACATAGTCAAACCAATATTGTCAAAATAAAAACAATTAAATAAGTGAATATCTATAATCATATTTAATACAATGACTGTATTGTATAAGACCCAAATGGGCTTATATATGGGGAAAATAGGATAGACTATCTGAAACTTAATCTAGTTCAGAAAATACTGGATATGAGGTTGACCTCTACCCTCCCATGGGCTTTTTGAGTCAGCCTGACAGCTAAGAACAAACTCACTTCTGAAGCCAGTGAGGAATGCCATACCTCCTATGCCTCCACAGGGGCTATGGCCTGTGAGTTTCCTGCTGCCTGATGAATGCTTAATTTTTTTCATAAAGGTTTTCTGTAAAATGAAAACAGTCCTCCCCAAAATACTGCACTTTGTAGCTTTTCAACTTCCATTGAACTTTCTTCTTTAATGCTGTCAGAAAAGAAAAGCAGGAGAAATTTGAGTCTGGCAGTTCTCAGGGAAGAGAGGGAGGGTAGACCTGAGTCTGCTTTGCTATTCTCTCTAACTCTGTACTGTAGGCTCTCTGACTTTGACCCCTGACCTCCAGCTCATTTGTGTTTGGCTCTTGTCATTGATTTCTGACATATAGTTCTTGACTGTCTCCCTTGAATAAAGATCAGAGTGCCTGCATCTGCCTTTACCTTGGGATAGCACCTATAACCTAGCCCTGTGAATCTATCTTGAATTAGATGGTCACCAAAAGGGGAAGAAGTTTATGGCTGGCAGCTCTCAAGGAAAAGAGAGGGAGGAATAGGACCAGAGTCACCCAACTTTCAGAATCAGGCTATGTTACTGATCATCTTATTTTTCCTGGTATGCCTATGGAAGAGGGCATAGGTCAAGCTGAAGGGTTGGTATCCATCTGGGGACAGTAGATCTGAGTGGAATACCTTGATGCAGATTCTCTAAAAGGCAGAGGATGACATAAATGCCCAGTGGAGGGCAGATAGGGACAGAGGCCTGTGGAAGGACAGGACCAAATATTTTACCATTTTTCCATCTAGATCTAGATAAGGACAGCCTAGTCACCATAAAAATCATCTTGTTGGATTTGAGCAGGACTCCTGGCTCCCAAAACCCAAAGTCCAAAGTTCTAGCCACACAGGGCTCTCGAGCACATTAGCAGAATCACCAATCAACACATCTGCAGATCTGCAAGTCTTTGCTCCACTCCCAAGCAGGCCACTTAGCTGCTACCTACCCACAGCACAATGTCATCACCCAGCTCCCCCATCCCACCAGACACCTTGACACTGAAAGCAGACTGCCTCCATCTTGGCTCAACATTCTCGCCATATTAGATGGGGGCAGCTCCCAGATCAGATCTTAAGTGGCCAGGAGAGGTCTTGGAATCCTACAAGAGCACTACAAATCTATAGGGTAAAAACAATAACACCTCAGACCCACAGAGCTGGAAAGGAAGACACCTGAGCAACATGAAAAGACAAGGGAAGAAAGTGCCCCAAACAAATCAAGATACCACATCATTAGAATCATTGGCAGCCACAACAGAAGAAAAGACATAGAAGGAGTTCAGGATGTACATGGTTAAAATGTTCTGTGAACTGAAAAGTATAAGAGAGCAAATACAGGCAGTGAAAGATGACTTCAACAAGGAGTTACATCAACAAATACAGGAAGCAAAAGATCACCTCAACAGAGAGATAGAGGTTCAGAAAAAACAAAACACAGAAATCATTGAAATGAAAGAAACAATAAACCAAATTAAAAGCTCAAATGAAAGCATCACCAACAGAGTAGACCACTTGGAAGATAGGACATCAGACAACGAAGACAAAATATATAATCTTGAAAAGAACATAGACTACATAGTGATAATGGTAAGAAACCACGAGCACAACATTCAAGAAATATGGGATAGCACAAAAAGACCAAATTTAAGAGTTATGGGATAGAGGAAAACATAGAGGTCCAAACCAAAGGAATGAACAATCTATTCAATGAAGTAATGTCAGAAAATTTTCCAAACATGAAAAATGAATTGGAAATCCAAATTCAAGAAGCCTACAGGATGCCAAATATACAAAATCACAACAGATCCACACCAAGGCACATTATAATAAAAAATGCCCAACATACAGAATAAGGAAAGAATTTTAAAAGCCACGAGAGAAAGGAATCAGATTACATATAGGGGAAAACCAAGTAGGATAATGGCAGATTTTTCAACACAGACCATAAAAGCTAGAAGATCCTGAAACGACATATATCAACTCTGAAAGAAAATGGATGCCAACCAAGAATCTGTACCAGCAAAATTAAGCTTTAGATTTAAAGATGAAATAAAAGATGATAAACAAAAGTAAAAAATAATTTATAGCTAGAAAACCGGCACTATAAAATATTCCATGAAAAGGAAATGAAAAACAGCAATGAAAATCAGCAGAGGGAGGTAGTATCCTAAAGGAAAAACTAATCAAAGAAAAAAAATCAAATCAAGTTAAATAACAAAAATAAACAAATATGTCTGAGAATACAAACTATGTCTCAACAATAAACCTGAATGTTAATGAATTAAACTCACCAATCAAAAGACATAAGCTAGCAGCTTGGATTTTAAAAAATACTCAACAATATTCTGCCTTCAAGAGACTAATCTTATAGGAAAAGACAAACAGACTGAAGATGAAAGGTTGGGAAAAATCATACCACTCACATGGACTGCAGAAGCAAGCAGGGGTTTCCATCCTCGTATCAAATAAAGTAGACTTCAAGCCAAAGTTAATCTAAATAAATAAATAATTAATTAAAGATGGACATTACATACTAATTAATGGAACAATACACCAACAAGACATAGCAATCATAAATATATATGCTCCTCAAAATGGTGCGCTATGTTCATCAAACAAATTCTTCTCAAGTTCAAGAGTCAAATTGATCACAACACAATAATCTTAGGTGACTTTAACATACCTCTCTCACCACTGGATAGATCTTCCAAACAAAAGTTAAATAAAGAAACTATAGAACTCAATAATATAATCAATAACTTAGATTTAACTGATATATATAGATTATTTCATCCTGCATCAAGCAGATACACTTTGTTCTCAGCAGCACATGGATCCTTCTCTAAAATAAACCATATAATATGCCACAAAGCAACTCTTAGCAAATACAAAAAAGTAGAGATACTACCAGGTATTTTATCAGATCATAATGTAATGAAATTGGAAGTCAATGACAAAATAAAAAATAAAAATTATTCCAACACCTGGAGACTAAACAATATGCCACTGAAGAAGACATCAAGGAAGAGATTAAAAAATTCTTAGTGGTAAATGAGAACATAGACATAACATATCTTAGTGCTTTAGGTACTGATAGGAAAGTTCATTGCATGGAGTTCATTCCTTAAAAGAAGAAAAAGTCAACAAATAAATGACCTCACATTAAATCTCAAAGCCAAAGGAAAAGAAGATCATATCAACAGCAAAAGCAGTAGAAGGCAATAAATAGTTAAAATTATAGCTGAAATTAATGAAATCGAAACAAAAGAAACAATTGAAAAATTTGACAAAACAAAAAGTCGATTCTTTGAAAAAATAAACAAAATTGACAGACCCTTAGCTATGCTAACGAAGAGAAGGAGAGAGAAAAATCAAATTACCAGCATACATGATGAAAAAGGTAATATCATAATAGACACTACAGAAATACAGAGGATAATTAGAAATTATTTTAAAAACTTATACTCCAATAAAATAGAAGATATTGAAGGCATTGACAAATTTCTTAAGTCATACGATTTTCCCAGATTGAATCAGGAAGATATACACAATTTAAACAGACCACTATCAAGTGATTAAATAGAAGATGCCATGAGAAGCCTACCAACCAAGAAAAGCCCAGGACCAGATGGATACACAGCTGAGTTCTAGAAGACCTTTAAAGAACAACTAATACCAATACTCTTCAATTTTTTCAGGAAATAGAAAAAGAGGGAGTACTTCCATACTCATTCTATGAGGCCAATATCACCCCTGATTCCAAAGCTAGGCAAAGATACATCAAAAAAAAAGAAAACTTCAGACCAGTATCTCTCATGAACACAGATGCAAAAATTCTGAATAAAATTCTGATTCTGGCAAATTGAATAAAAAACATATCAAAAAGATCGTGCACTATGATCAAATGGGATTCATCACAGGGATGCAAGATTGGTTCAACAATCAATAAATGTAATTCATCACATCAATGGACTCAAAGATAAAGTCAGATGATCATTTCAATAGATGAAGAAAAAGCATTTGACAAAATATAGCACCACTTTTCATTCAAAACACTAGAAAAACTAGGGATAACAGGAACATATCTCAACATTGTGAAAGCTATCTACCATAAGCCCTAGGCCAACATCATTCTAAATGGAGAAAAATTGAAGGCATTCCCTCTAAAAACTGGAACAAGACAGGGATGCCCTCTTTTACCACTTCTATTTAACATAGTTCTTTAAACACTGGCCAGAGCAGTTAGACAAAAGAAATTAAAGGGATAATGTATAGGAAAAGAAGAACTTAAACTAACACTATTTGCTGATGATATGATTCTATACTTAGAAGACCCAAAAAACTCCACCAGAAAACTTCTAGAACAGTAAATGAATTCAGCAAAGTAGCAGGATATAAAATCAACATCCATATATCAAAGGCATTTCTGTATATCAGTGACAAATCCTCTGAGAAGGAAATGAGGAAAACTACACCATTCACAATAAACTAATTAAAAAAAATAAGATACTTGGGAATCAACTTAATGAAAGAGGTGAAAGATCTATACAATGAAAACTACAGAACCCTAAAGAGAGAAATCAAAGAAGAACTTAGAAAATGAAAAGATCTATCTTGCTCTTGGATAGGCAGAATTAATATTATCAAAATGACCATACTACCAAAAGCACTATACAGATTTAATGCAATTCTGATCAAAATTCCAATGGCATTCCTCATAGAAATAGAAAAAGCAATCATAACATTCATCTGGAAAAATAAGAGACCCAGAATAACTAAAGCAATCCTTAGCAGGAAGAGTGAAGCAGGTGGCATCACTATACCAGTCCTTAAACTATACTACAGAGAAATAGTAACAAAGCAGCATGGTATTGGCACAAAAACAGACTGGTAGACCAATGGTACAGAATAGAAGACACAGAGACTAACCCACAAAATTACAATTATCTTATATTAGACAAAGATGCCAAGAACATGCATTGGAGAAAATATAGCCTCTTCAACAAATGGTGCTGGGAAAACTAGACATCCATGTGCAACAAAATTAAATTAAACCCCTATCTCTCACCATGCACAAAACTCAACTCAAAGTGGATCAAGGATTTAGGAATACAAGCAGAGACTCTCCATCTAATAGAAGAAAAAGTAGGCCCTAATCTCCATCGTGTGGGATTAGGCCCCAACTTCCTTAATAAGACTCCTGTAACACAAGAATTAAAACCAAGAATCAATAAATGGAATGGACTTAAACTAAAAAGTTTCTTCTCAGCAAAAGAAACTATCTGTGAGCAGAAGAGAGAGCCTACATCTTGGGAGCAAATTTTTAGCCCTTACACATCAGATAGAGCACTAATCTCTAGGGTATATAAATAACTCAAAAAGCTAAACACCAAAAACAAAAACAAAAACAAAAATTAACCCAATCAATAAATGGGCCAACGATCTGACAGACACTTCTCAGAAGAGGATATACAATCAATAAACAAATATCTGAAAAAATGTTCATCATCTCTAGCAATTAGAGAAATGCAAATCAAAACTACTCTAAGATATCATCTTACTCCAATCAGAATGGCAGCTATTATGAAGACAAACAATAATAAGTGTTGGCAAGGATGTGGGGGAAAAGGTGCACTCATACATTGCTGGTGGGACTACAAATTGGTGCAGCCAATCTGGAAAGCAGCATGGAGATTCCTTGGAAATCTTGGAATGGAACCACCATTTGACCCAGCTATCCCTCTCCTCAGGCTATACCTAAAGGACTTAAAAACAGCATACTACAGGGACACAGCCACATCGATGTTTATAGCAGCACAATTCACAATAGCTAAACTGTGGGACCAACCCAGATGCCCTTTGGTAGAAGAATGGTTGAAAAAAAAATGGCATATATACACAATGGAATATTACTCAGCAATAAAAGAGAACAAAATCATGGCATTTGACAGATTTGGAGAAGATAATGCTAAATGAAGTTAGTCAATCCCAAAAAGATAAATGCCGAATGTATTCTCTAATATAAGGTGACTGACTCATAGTGAGGTAGGGAGGGGAAGCCTGGGAGGAACAAACGAATTGTAGATAGGGCAGAGACATAGGAGGGGAAGAACGGGGGCAGGGGGTTTAGCAATGATGGTGGAATGTGATGGACATCATTATCCAAAGTACATGCATGAAGACATGAATTGGTGTGAACATACTTTATATACAAACAGAGATATGAAAAATTGTGCTCTATATGTGTAATAAGAATTATAATGCATTCTGCTGTCATGTGTTTTAAAAATATAATCAATTTTTTAAAAAATCATCTTGTTGGCCATGTTGGCCTCAACAGTATGAGTCCCTGCATCGTGAGGCTTGGTATTTCATAACTACTGATGCCACATACAATAACCCTCCAGGAAATTTAGTTACTTATTATTCAGGGGCTTTTTTGTCCCCTTTTCCTTTTTAAAGCCACTTACAGTTTGTGATCTTTGCTTTTCAGCTCCTCGATGGTCAAGAAGCAAAGAAACTCAATGTCCAATGGCTCAGAGCTCAACTTGGAATTGTGTCCCAGGAGCCCATCCTGTTTGACTGCAGCATTGCTGAGAACATTGCCTATGGAGACAACAGCCGGTTCGTATCACAGGAAGAGATTGTGAAAGCAGCCAAAGCAGCCAACATACATCCTTTCATCGAGATGTTGCCCCAGGTGAGTTAATCAGTAAGAGCTGAAATTGGAATACACTACAGTTTTTATCTCCAAAATGATTCCCAAAGTTTTACCAACTGGCTAGTAACAAAATGTATTGATTTATTAGCATTTTGACACTTTTTAAGGATAACAGGTTTTTTAATTTGCAAATCGGAAGACCTTATGCCCACCTTATACAAATGTAGTGAGAAGCAAATGAGGTGGCGCTAAGGTCAAAGCAGCATACCTCAGGTTGCAAACTGGTTATCAAGGGCTAGACTGAAGTCACATTGTCTAGACTGAAGTCACATTTTGTTTAGCTCACATGCTAATTTTTTAAAATTTAAACCTTTTATTTTGAGATAAGTATAGACTCAGATGCAATTATAAGGAGTACAGATATCTTATGTATTCTTTGCCTAGTTCTCTGCAAAAATAATATTATAACTAGGGAATTGATATTAATATGATCTATTGCTCTTATTTGGACATTGTGAACATTACTTGTCCTTACTTATGTACATGTGTATCTAGTTCCATTAATTAGAGTGCCAGTGTGGTTTCATGTGTCCACTATCATCAGGATATAGAACATTTCCATCACTGTCAGACCCCTCATGTTGCCCTTTTCTAGTCACAAACCCCTTCTTCCAATTCTCACTGTGTTTCCTAAACTCTGGCAACCACCTGTTCTCCATTTGTACACTTTTCTATTTTAAGAATGTTATATAAAAATACAGACACTTATATATACTTCTGGGATTAGTTTTTTTCACTTGGCATAGTTCTCTGAAGTTGTGTGTACTTACAAGTCATTCCTGCTCCTTACTCAATAGCATTTCATGGTATCAATGAACCACAATTTAACCTTTTCCCTGGAAAAGGTAATAATGTAGGTTATTCCCAGTTTGGGGCTACTATAAATAAAAATGTTATAAATACTAGTATACAGGTGCTTGTATGAACCTAAGTTTTTATTTTTCTAGGATAAGCACCCAGGAGTATAATTCCTGGGCCATATGGTAATTACATATTTAGTTTTATTAAAAATCTCTGAACTGTTTTTCAGAGTGTTGTACCATTTTATATTCATACCAGTAGTGCATGCATGAGTGATGCTGTCTTTGAATGTTTACCAGAATTTATTGCTGCCACTGTTTTAATCGACACTATTCTTATGAGTATAGTAAAATATCATTGTGGTTTTAATTTGATTTGCCTAAAGGGAAATAAAATTGAATAGTCTTTCCATTTGCTTATTAGCCATTTACATATACTCCTTTACAAAAAAACTTATCCATTTCTAATTACTAATTTTTAATGTTTAATTCCAACAGTTTTTAAAGTTTGTTTTAGTTACTCTCAGATATGTAGTTTGTAAACATTTTTTCCAGTCCATAGCTTGTTTTTCTACCCTCTTAGGATCTTTTGCAAAGAAAAAATTTAATTCTGATGAG
Organism: Urocitellus parryii; assembly: GCF_045843805.1. Classification (NCBI taxonomy): domain Eukaryota; kingdom Metazoa; phylum Chordata; class Mammalia; order Rodentia; family Sciuridae; genus Urocitellus; species Urocitellus parryii. The sequence continues at coordinate 24,533,454 of NC_135533.1, read as the reverse complement.
GTCTAATTTATTTTTCCTTAGACTAGTCTAAGGGCCAGAGATTTTCTCCATTTTCAAAAGTTTTATTGTTTGCCCTTTTACATTTAAGCCTCTGGGCCATTTTGTGTCAATTTAAGCATGTGTGGTCCTAGAAAAATAACTTGACATTTCTAAAGGTGATGATAGGAACAATTCATTTATGTTATTCATCTCACATTTAGGATTCCAGTGGATTAAACTGAAGTACAGCTTAATTAGTTTTGCTTTTATATTCTGCTACAATTAGAAATCACTCACACAAATAATTTTAAAATTATGTTGGTTAGCCTTACCAACTTTTAAGAGATGGGTGTTGACTTGAATCAAATATTGAATTTTATATAAACAGAAAATCTTTAGCCTTCAGTTTCAGCTGAACTTTAGGAAATTAATTCACATGATGTATATCACAGCCCAGGCTCTGCAAACTTATCCAACTCAATTTACAGCTTTTCACTCTCTCCTAAGCCTAGAAATTTTTCTAAAAATCCAGCTCCAAGAAAGTTCTATACAAAGATTTTTCTTTCTTCTATATATCTCACTTTCTTCTCTCTCTTCTACCTTGTCTCCACAATTTATCTATATTTTGATCTTTCAGACCATCTTATGGATACTATGAATTTGGTCCTTTTCCCTTAAACTAAGTACTGTATACAAATATTTTCTCTGTCTGTATGAATTATTTTGCGGAAGGAACAAAGCTGATTTTATTTGATTTTCCACAGTTTAGGCACAGCAGATACTCAGTAAATATTTAAGTGAGTATTCATTATTATAGTATTAAAAGAGAATAAAATAGGACTGGGGCTGTAGCTCAGTAGTACAGAGCTTGCCTAGTAGGTGCGAGAGCCTAGATTCAATCCCTTGTGGGGAAAAGGATGTCTCCACAGGAGTCATAGGAACATTACAAATTTTTTAAACTTTAAAATTCTTAGCATTGGACCTTTTGAGAACTCCATGGATATCAGATCAAATGGTATTATAATAATGGTAGTAATTCAAGAACTTGTCCAAATTTCCGTCACAGAATATCATTGAGAATGAAAGTCATTAGTTTTCTAGTTTAATTTTAAAAACAAGACTTTTATTAATTTGAAAATATATTGACAAAAGTCTTACTATAAAAAAGAGCTGCGGATGTATCTTGATGATCGAGCATCCCTGGATTCAATTCCTCTATCACACACAAAAAATTTATACACACCATAAAATTTATACACACACAAAAGTCACACACACACAAATCTCTCTCTCAACCCCCCCTCCCCACACACCAGTAGCAAGTTTTCTCGGTTGGGACTTTACCAAATTTATTAATGTCTAACTTGTAGAAATATGAAACCAGAGTGGGAGATAAAGGAACTCAGCTCTCAGGAGGTCAAAAACAGAGGATTGCTATTGCCCGGGCACTCGTCAGACAGCCTCAAATTCTGCTGTTGGATGAAGCGACATCAGCTCTGGATACTGAAAGTGAAAAGGTTTGGCCTCCACTTTATGCCTTATGAAGTTAATGAAATGGACATTTTTAAAAAATCTCAGCTATGAAAAAAAGAGGGGGAAATTAACACTGAAATTTAGACGATGGTTATTTTGAGATAGTAAATATTTCATAATTTTTAAAAATGATCACATATTACTATTATAAAAAGAAAACAAGCATTCAAAAGAAAGCTGAATTAATCACTTTTTAGCACATTAACTATACAATGAAATATACTCAAAAAGGAACCAAATAAAATGATATGGAGATTAATTAGAAAATTTAAGTAATTAATATTATTTAAATCATGGGAATCCATTTGTAATTAAAATGTAGAACATAACTATATGTAGATTAATATCAAATACGTAAAACATACATGAATAAAACCAAAGATGCAAAAAGAGTAGAAAATAAATTAAAATAGTTGACTTGCTAGAATGGCAACATTTTAAAATGCCCTTTAATGTTAAAATTTGTACAATTTTCAGGACAAGGATTCTGTCTGATTTATTGACAGGTTGTCCAGGAAGCCCTGGACAAAGCCAGAGAAGGCCGCACCTGCATTGTGATCGCTCACCGCCTGTCCACCATCCAGAACGCAGACATGATTGTGGTGTTTCAGAACGGCAAGGTCAAGGAACAGGGCACACATCAACAGTTGTTGGCACAGAAAGGCATTTATTTTTCAATGGTCAGTATCCAGGCTGGCACACAGAACTTATGAATTCCTGTTATAGTACCTCCTAAAAATAAATTCAGATCATTCAACAACTTTCTGACTTGTAAGAGAAGTTTCTAGTTTAAGTCATTAAATATAGGTTTATTTTTGCTTCACATCAATTCAGATTATCCAATTTGGTGTTCAATATTACAGCATCTGAAACTTGAGAGTTGGAAGTAGCAACTGTCTTGAAGTATAGAACAGCAGCTTAGCTTAACCTGAGTTATCAGTCACACCAGAGGGAAGAACAAAGTTCAGTGTAGAATTAACATGTCACAGAAATAGGGAAAATTCCAAAGGTCCTGAAGAGGTGAGTAGATGACAGGGTTGTTTGGGAAGAAGTTTTTCAAGTACAAAGGAAAAATAAATTGCTCAAAAGCCTAATCATTCTTTTATATATTTTCAAATCATTCCATTGTAGAATATAAGGGCTTTTATTTTCCATTTTTTTTGTTAATGCATGTTGATTGCACATATTAATGGGGTTCACTGTGATATTTCCATACATATATGCAATGTGCATGGATGAAATTCAATCAATCACCCTGTTCCACCTACATCCCCGCCACAACCCTTCCCAATTCCTAGTGGTCATTATTTTACTTAAAGGTGTACTCTTCTCACCTTCATGTGAGAGAAAACATGTGGTACTTGTCTTTCTGTATGGCTTATTTCACTTCACATAATGCTCTTCAGTTCCATAAACATTGCTGCAAATGGAAAGATTTCATTATGGTTTATGGCTGAATAATACTCCATTGTGTATATGCACCACATTTTCTTTATCCATTCATCTGTTGATGGGCATTGAGGCTGATGGACAGATAAACACAGGTGCAATAAACATGGGCACACGAGTGTCTCTTGGATATGCTAGTCTTATCTCCTTTGTTTGTTTACACAGGGAAAAGGTAGCTGATTCATAGGGTAGACCTATTTTGAGGAAACTCCATATAGTTATCTATAGTGGCTGAAATAATTTACATTCCTACCAACAGTGTATGAGTTCCTTTTTCTCCATATCCTTGCTAGCATTTGGGTTTTCTGTTTGTTTATAATAGCCATTCTAACTGGGGTGAGATGGAATATCATTGTAGTTTTGACTTTCATCTCCCTGATGGTTGATGATATTGAGCATTTTTTCATGTTTGATTATTTTAATTTCTTTTTTGTAGAAGTGTCTTCAGGTCATTTTCCAATTTTAAAAAGTGAATTACTGTTTTTGTTTGTTTGTTTGTTTAGTTTTGAGTTCTTTTTTTATTCTGAATGTTAATCCTCCATCAGATGAACACTTGGTGAATGTTTTTTTCCCATTCTGTTGATTCTTTCTTCACTGTTGTTTCCTTCATTGTACAGAAACATTTGTAGATTTTTGCTTTTGTTTCCTGAGTTTTTTTCTATCCAGAAAACCATTGCCTGTACCAGGAGGTTGAAGTGTCTCCCCTGTTTTTTTCTAGCAGTTTCAGAGTCTCAGGTCAAACATTTAGGCCACTGGTATACTGGGAGTTGATTTTTGTACAGGGTGAGAGAGAGGAATCAAGTTTCAGTCTTCTGCATGTGGAGATCCAGTTTTCCCTGCACCATATGTTGAAGGTGCTGTCCTGTCTCCAGTGTCTTTGTTGAGATGGAGTTGGCTGTGGATGTGAGGTGATTTCTAGGATCTATATTTTGTTCCACTGGTTTGTGTGTTTGTATGAAGAATTGGTATTTTGATGAGGATTGCATTCAATTGTAGATTACTTTGGGTAGTATGTATATTTTTAGCAACATATACATACTAGTTTTTAAAATTTTTCCAACCCACAAACATGGGAGATCTTTCCATTTTTTTGTTTTCTTCAAATTCTTCCATCAGTGTTTTATAATTTTCATTATAGACGTCTTTCACTTCCTTAGTTTACTCCTAGGTACTGTATTTTTTAATGAAGTTATTGTGAATGTGATTGCTTCTATGATTTCTTTCTCAGAAAATGTATTATTAGTGTATAGAAAAGCCAGTGATTTTGTATGTTAAGTTTTGTATCCTACTTAATTCATTTACAGTCTGATAGTCTCGTTGGAATCTTGAAGTTTTTCTGTGTTTAGAATCACATCATCTGAAAACAAGGATAATTTCTTAAAAAAATTTTTTTTAGTTGTAGTTGGACACAATACCTTTATTTTATTTATTTATTTTTATGTGGTGCTTAGAATCAAATCCAGGGCCTCATGCATGCTAGGCGAGCACTCTACTGCTGAGTCCCAACCCCAGCCCCAAACAATAATTTGACTTTCTCCTTTTTTTATTTATATGCCTTTTATTTATTTCTCTTGACTAATGTGCTTTGGCTAAGACTGCTAGTACTATACAGAAAAAGAGCAGTGAGAGTGGCATCCTTATTTGCTCCTGATCTTAGAGGAAATGTTTTCAGTGTTTTCCAATTCAATATGATGTTTTGTGCATTTGTCAATTATAGCCCTTATTGTGTCAATTATAAGTATAGATCCTTCTATGCTTAATGTGTTCAGGGATTTTTATCATGAAAGGATGTTGAATTTTATCAAGTGCTTTTTCTGCATCTGTCAAGATGATCATATGATTATTATTTTTTATATAATTGATGTGATGTATTAAGTTCATTGATTTGCATATGCTGAACAATCCTTGTAACCCTGGGATGAAACCCACTTGTTAATTGGTAAGATCTTACTGATGTGCTGTGAAATTTAATTTTCTACTATTTTGTTGAGAATTTTTGCATGTGTGTTCATCAGCAATACTGATCTATAGTTTTTTGGTTGGTTTGTGGTGTCCTTGTCAGGTTTTGGTAACTGGGTACTGCTGGCCTCATAGTTTCATTCTTGGATGAAACCCTTCCAATTCTATGAAATAATTGGCATTAATTCTTTAAAATTCGATAAAGTGAAGCAGTGAAACCATCAGGTCGTGGGCTTTTCTTTGTTGTGAGACTTTTTACTCCTGATGCAATCTTACTTGTTATCAGTCTATACAGGTTTTTTTTATGTCCTCTTGGTTCAATTTTGATAGGTCATATGTGTCTATAGAGATTTATCCATTTCTTCTCAATTTTCCAATCTCTTAGCATATAGTTTTTTATAATGATCCTTTGTATTTAAACAGTATCCATTGTTATGTCTCCTTTTTTATCCTCTATTTACTTGGGTCTTCTCTTTTTCCCTGGTTAGTCTAGCTAAAGATTTCTGGCTTTTGTTTGTCTTTTCAAAGAACCAATTATTATCTTTTGTACCAATTTTAGTTTTTCATTTATTTCTGTCCTGACCTTTATTTCTTTCCATCTGCTAATTTGGAGTTTGGTTCCTTTTTTGCTTTTCTATATCCTTGAGATACATCATTAGGTTGTTTATTTGAAATATTTCCATTGTTATTGATGATGGCACCTATTGCTCTAAACCTCCCTCTTAGTACTGCTTTTGGTCTTTTGTGTTTGTTATCATTTGTTTTAAGATATTTTAAACTTCCTCATCTGACATTTTTTTGCCCATTGTTTGTTCAAAAGTGTGTTGTTCAGTTTCCATGTATTTGTGTAATTTGTAAAATCTTTTGTTTTTGACTTCTAGTTTTATTTCATTTTGATCATAAAAGATACAAGAATTCATCTTTCTTTTTAATTTAATACTTGTTTTGTGGCCTTATAGTCTATTCTAGAGAAAGTTTCATGTGCTGATATATTTGTATTCTATAACTGTTGGATGAAATATTCTGTAAATGTCTATTAGGTCTATTTGATCTATGGTATAATTTAACTTCTGTTTCTTTGATTTTTGGAGGGTGAGGTCTGTCCATTTGTTTTATGAAACTGGGTTCTCCAACATAAGGTGCATATAGATTTATGATTATATCTTCTTGATAAATTGATCCCTTGGTCATTATATAGTGATCTTTGTTTCTTCTTACAGTTTTTATTTTTAAGTCTATTTTGTCTGACACAAATGTAGCTACTGCTATTTGCTTTAGGTTTCAATTTTCTAGGAATATAATTTCCCATCCTTTCAACTTTGTCTGTTTTTACTGGTGAGGTGAATTTGTTGTAGGCAGTATATTATTGAGCTTTGTTTCTTATCCATCCAACCAGTCTGTATCTTTTAATTAGAGAATTTCACCTATTTAAATTCAAGGTTATTATTAATGAGTAAGGACTTACTCCTGTCATTTTGTTGATTTTCTTCTAGTTGTTTGAATATTCTTCATTCTTTCTCTTCTATTCATTTTTGTGTGTGTGTGGTTCAGTGGTATTGCTGATGCTGGATTCTTCTCTTTTGTGAATCTACTTTTCTAGTGGATTCATATTTTCACTTGCTTTCATGATGGTCATTCTATTTCTTTCACTTCAAATTCCCTTAAGTAACTTTTAAGTCTTGGTCTGGTAGAAATGAATTCCCTCAGTTTTTTCTTATTAGAAAAACTTTATTTCTTTATTCCTGAAGGTTAGCCTTGTTTGGGATAGTATTGTTGGTTAGCAGAAATTTTATTTCAAGACTTATAATATGTTATTCCTTTCCCTCCTGGTCCTTAGGATTTTCACTGAGAAATTTGCTGTTAGTCTAATTGGAATACCCTTAAATGTGATCTGGCATCCTTGCAGATTTTAGAATATTTTTGTCTTATACTTTTGACAGTTTGACCATAATAACTTTGAGTAAATATCTTTTCTGGTCACATCTATTTGTCCTATAAGCCTTTTTTTTAGAGAGAGAGAGAAAGAATTTTTAATATTTATTTTTTAGTTTTTGGTGGACACAACATCTTTATTTTATTTGTATGTGGTGCTGAGTATCGAACCCAGCACCTGGCACATGCCAGGTGAGCACGCTACCGCTTGAGCCACATCCCCAGCCCCCTATAAGCCTTTTATACATGGATGTCCATATTTTCCCCAAGATTAGGGAAGTTTTCTGTTATTATTTCATTGAACAGTTTTTCTATGCTATTAAATATTTTGTCCTCACCTTGAGTTATTCTAAAGAGGTGGATTTTTATGGGCTGGGGCTGTAGTTCAGTGGTAGAGTGCCCGCCTCACACATGTGAGGCACTGGGTTTGATCCTCAGCACCACATAAAAATAAATAAAGATATTGTGTCCAATTACAACTAAAATATATATAAAGAGGTGAATATTTGTTTAATGGAGGGAAAAGGTCTCAATTGTTCCTTTTTCTTTGGGATATTGCCAAAGACCTGTCTTCGAATTCAGATATATTTTTTTTTTCCTTCTGCTTGACTGTTAGTGAGGCTTTCCACTGCATTGTATTATTTTACTTACTAAGCTCTTCATTTCTAAGACATCTGCTTGGTCATTTCAAAATCCCTTTCTGGGGCTGGGGTTGTAGCTCAATGGCAGAGCACTTGTCTCTCATACATGATGCACTGGGTTCAATCCTCAGCACCATATAAAAATAAATAAATAAAATACAGATATTGTGTCTATCTACAACTAAAAAAAATTTTTTTAAATCCCTTTCTGCTGAGTCTCTTATTCATTTCCTGTATTTTCTTACTAATTTCATTTAACTGTTTATTTTTAATTCTCTTGGGTCTCACTGAGCTTTTTTAAAAATAATCACTCTTTTAAATTAATCCATACTGAATTCCTTAGAATCTTTTGCTAGAGTCATGTTCTTCTGGAAACATCATTACTTTTTCATATTTCTTATGCTTCTACATGGAGTTTTGTGCATCTGATGAATTGAGCCTCTCTACCACTTTTAGGGGGTAGCCTTCTTAGTAAGCAGGTTTCTCCTGAAGATGTGTTTTGGGGTGTCAGTTTGTTTTGTAGCTTTATTGTTACAAATGTTAGCTTTATTTCCAGATGAGCACATTGATGCAATATTCGAATAGCTTCTTTGGCTGTGATTAGTAACTTTGGGTATAGTGTGTCTGACTCCATCACCATTCATACTATCTCTACAGGTCATACAAAAATGGACACACTCTAGTGGTTCAGAGAGCTATCAGGTGTCATGTGCTGTGTGGCTACCCCTACAGTGGGAGTGGTGGCCCTTACCAGTTGATGGGGATTTCCTCAGGCAGTGTTAATGCTACCTTCTGCTACTAGCAAGGGCCTCTGCCACTGGAAGCCCCAACTGTAGAGAGACACCTGAAGCTTTTGTCCTCTGATTATTTAGTGTTATAGGCCCAGTTGCTGCAGGATGAGGTGGCAGCAGAAACCATGGTGTTGAGCTCTGCTGGTTTGGTGATAGTACCTTCCTAAAAGTTGGACAAGATTGGAGCTGGGAAAAATTGCACTCACTATGCCCAGTCTGGTACAGGGTGACAGAGCCAGAGTTGCTCAATGCCCGTCAGTATGCACCTGTGGACAGCACAGTAATGGGAACCACTGTGTAACCCTGCTCTGTAACAGGTCCACAGTATGGCACAGTGAAACTACACAGGTGCCTGCCTTCAGTCCTGGCATTGGCACAAATCTACATGTACTGGCCATGGCTTGGGTCTCAGAGTTCAAGTGTCCTCTTCTGATTTTCCAGGGTGGCACCCTCCATGTATTTATGCCCATCTCCTAGAGCTTACAGAGTATCCAGCAAGCTTAGGTTAGTCACTATGCTGGGGCAAATTGGGTTTACAAGGCAGTTTCCCCAAAAACCAATGCAGGGAATATTTGTGGAGTCCCAAAGATGGGAATATGCAGGTCTTTTAGACCCCCTGAAACAGAACTCAGAAATAGGTTTTGTTTTGTTTTGTTTTGTTTTTTTGTGGTGCTGGGGATCGAACCCAGGGCCTTGTGCATGGAAGGCAAGCATTCTAGCAACTGAGATATATCCCCAGCCAAATAGTTCATTTCTAAAAATAGCTCTTGGCTACAGTGCCCTGAGGGTACCCTGGGAAATGACATGAGATCCTTTTCCAAGGCAAGGCAACCGTGTAGTTTCAGGTTGTCCAAGTAGGGTGCAAATCTGTAAGGACTGAAACTTTCCAGGAACTAGAACAGCTAGTATCTGTACTAACACTTTACTGGAGTTTTTTCATCCTTACCCCTGCAAAGGAGACTCCCTAAATTCACTAATTTAATATGTACATATTTTTTCTTAGTATAATTTTGAAATGTTAGAAATATATATTATAATATATCAATTATAAATGCTCAATATTTATAGCAACTGTATTGTTCCTCTTACAAATATCTTTTTCCAGAGAATTGCCCATTTTCCTATAACAAAGAAAGGTATGTTTAGATGGAGAGCAAAAAGAAATATTTTAGGAAACCCTTGGAATCTAACGACAGTGAATTTTTTCCGCATTTTTCATTTTCCTTATTTTCTACAGCAATATCAGTTCTTATGGACACCACAAGTTATTTGGGTCAATAAACTTTCAAAACCAAGTTTTCTATCAGTAATAAACCAGATACTACCAAAGAATTATTCAAAGGTGAACATATATATGAATAAATTGGATTTTAGTAGACAAGAGAGGGACAAAGAATACATTACTTCAGTGACTCAAAGTGAGAAGTATCCAATTTTTCCTATATAATTATTCCTATACTTAGAAGGATCTTGAGGCATCTGACCCTGAAAATTGATTCAGTAGGTCTGTGTTGAGACAGGAATCTGTTTTTAAAAAGCAATCTGGGTGATTTCAACTTCAGGCAAGTTAAGGAAACATGTTAAAGCATGGATGAAAAGGTGTGTCTGCATATAGCTTCCAAAATACCCAACTTGTTAGACATATTTAAAACCAAACAATTCTAGAGAATCATGGATCTGGAGAACTAGTGGAGCAGAGCCCCACTGCTCCTGTCAGTATGCAGCTCCAATCTGTCAAATTCACAATCAGAAACACACACCTTTCTAGAAGTGAAGTTGACCCCATTCTTCACAATCTCCAGTCCAGGGCTGCCCTGGGAGAAACTTTGCACCTTCTTTGAAGTTTTGAAACTGAACTAGGAGAGAGACCATACTCCAGGGGATCTGCAGGCCCTGTGATGTCTTCTAGAGCTTTTTGCATGGGGAAAAAACAAAACAAAATGAAAATGCAACATCCATAGGAGCCCTCCAGAATCCTGCAAATTGTCTGGCAGTAGGGTTCACAGTTTCTCCTAGCATGACCCTGCGCTCATCAGCAACTATAAGAATTGGCTCCTGTGTGTGACACTGTACTGCTGGAGCCTGATCACAACCCACAACTACAGTGTTGTCACAGCTGCTGCCTCTACTTCCACCTCTGTGATTTCACAGCCATGAATCAACCACAGTGCTTCTACAATGAATCTATCACTTTCTATAACTTCAGTGGAAAGTATTTTGCCAAAAAATGAAACAGTTGGCAAGTTGGCAATGGGACTTAGATTCTAACTGTATCTTCATTTTGTTGGCCAACCTACTAGTCATGGTGGCAGTTTACATCAACCATTGCTTCCATTTCCTCTTCATTACTTAATGGCTCATTTGGCTGCTGCAGACTTCTTTGCTAGGTTGGCCTATTTCTACATGATGTTCAACACAGGTCCCAATACTCAGAGACTGGCCATTAGCATGTGGCTTCTCCATCAGGGCCTCAATGACACCAGCCTGATAACATTTGTGGTCAACCTACTGGCTATTGTAATCATGAGGCACATTTCATTTTTCCACACGGAGTTCTATACATGGATAAGAAACTGGCAGGTGGTAGTCGTCATTGTGGTCATATGAACTATGGTCATCGTTACAGTTGCTATGCCCAGTGTGGGCTGGTGACCTTTGTGGTAATGGTGGTTCTCTATACTTGCCTCTTTGGTTACATTCACCAGAGAATGTATTAGACTGTCTTGGCACAGTTCTGGATCCTAGTGGAATAAGAACATCATGATGTCTTCTGAAGACTGTAGTAATTATGCATAGTGCCTTTATCATCTGCTGAACTCCTGGATTGGTCTTGTTACTGCTAGATGTGTGTTGTCTGTAGGGCAATGTTGAGAATGTCTGTAGGCCTATGAGAAATTTTTCCTCCTCCTTACTGAATTCAGCTCTGCCATGAACCCCGTCATCAACCGAGACAAAGAGGTGATTCCCACCTCAAACAGATCCTCTGCTGCCAGCACAGGGAGAGCACCAACAGCCCCACAGAAGGTTGACTGTTCTGCTTCCATCCTCAACCATACCGTCTTGGCTGGAGATCACAGTAATGGCTACTCTGTGGCTCAGAATGGAAACTAAGATGTGAAGCCAGCTGTACCTATGGAGAAATGAACTGCCTCCCTCCACCTAGTTACCAGCGCAAGGTGGGGAGTGAGAAAAGAAAAAAAGAAACTCTTGTATTTAAATGTTAGCCAATGGCAGTATTTGTTCCTAGACCCCTATGAGACTTGATATATGTTGAAAATTCTGACAAATTGAGTCCATAACTTCATTTTTATACCAGCTTTTAAAAATTTTTTAACAATGTTATTTAATAAGCATGTTTATGTCTTTTTAAAAAACACTCAAATGCTCTGGCTCTCTAGACTATGAAACTGTACTAGTTTAAAAAAACAAAACTACTAATGAAGTAAAAAGTTCATATTTCTTCTATTGAGAGTAGTGTGAAAGATGTATCAAAGGCCATAGGCACCAATTTTGAATGTTTTCACAAAAAAAAAATCATACTAATAATACTTCTAAGGATAGTCTAGCCCAGTGTAAAGAGTTTAAGCGTCAGTTGTGATAATGTTGAAGAAATGATAAACAAATGTTTAAAAGGGGAATATATACAACCAGTGCACTAAGTATACTGACATCTATTGCATTAAACTATGTGGTAAAGTGTTATAAAAATTTCCACCAGTAATTCATGCCCTCTGTGCCCATTCTTAACAAGATGACTTTGTTCTTATTGAGAGGTGAGACTTTTCCCCCACCCCTAGAATCTGGACCTCCCTTTTGAGTTGTGACTTACCCAACAGAATGCAGCAGAAATGACATTATGTAACTTCAGAGTCTAGGCCTAAGAAACCTTGCAATTTTCACCTTTACCTCCCAGAAGACACCCATACCAAGTGTGGACATCCAGTCTTGAATACTGAATGATCACAGACCATATAAGGAGACAGTCCTAGCCACAAAGTTCCAAAGAGTAGGTAAGGCCACCTTAGACTTTCTAGCTTCAGTCCTAGCAACCCCATGATACAGCCATATGCACAAATTCAGGCAAGACCAGCAGAATTATCTAAGTGGGCACAATCAACTGATAGTTGTAAGAAAGAGTAAGTTGTTCTAAGTAACTAAATTTTGAGTGGTTTATTATGCGGTAATAAATAACTGAGATCAGAAAATACAAAGCAAACAGGAATGAACCATTTTTTCAAACACAAAATAAGTTTTATTTTCAAAAAGCAGAAACTATAAAATCAAGTAACAAGAAAGAAAAACTATAAAACCCTGAGATTGATTCACTATTTAGCCAACTATAACAATTTTAAATATAAGTGCTTTATTTTTATATTCATAAAACTAATTACAACATACCCTAATTTTGTTAGAATTTTGTGTGTGAGTGTGTGTGTGTGTGTGTGTGTGTGTGTGTGTTGGAGAATGACTCCCTACAAAAAAAGCCCAATTCTTCTGTCTGTTCAACAGAAACTATTTTAGCTCACTATTAAATTGTAGTGGTTTCCCCCATCAAAAATGGACTCATATCCCTGTAGTGAATGGGAAAGCCATTGATTTTAGGGAAAATTAGCATCCAATCATGAATTTCATACCCTTTGGCAATTATAAAGTGTTAAAGTGCTTGAAAGATGGACTTTCTAATGATGTTGAGAGATATATACAATTTGTATAAGTATCAACAAAAATATTTAAAAATTAGAATAAGATTTGCATTGTTGAGGCTTATCTTAAACATTGCATAGTTTTATATCACTATTATAATTTGCATTGTTGCTGCATCAGAGGAAGCTCAAATTTACTACCTTCTGTGGTAGAATAAAAGTATGATTCTACTTAATTTCTACATTTACCATCTCATATCCCCAATCTATTTTTAGTACCACTTTAATGATCTAATTTTAGGAAGTGCTTAGTCTCTAAAGACGAGCAGTGCTCATCAGCTGTATCATATCATGGAAAGCATGAAAAATCAGCTGAACTAGTTTTTCCGCATCAGTCTCCGGACATGATTTCCAGGCAGAACAGGCCACAAAAATCCTGTGAAGCACAAATAATGAATGATTATACAAAGTACTCCAAACTGTGATGGTGGCTAGAGTCAGAACCTTTATACCATCTGGCTGTACATGAACTATGAATTCTTGCTGACATTAAGTATATGTAATCTGACACAATTACAACTGAAGGAAAAGCCACATTATAAATAATACTAGGGAATCCCTAATTTGCTACCTGACAGCCTGAGGGCAAAATCGTACAAAAAATTAGAACCCAAATATGTTCTGGAGCAAGGTCTTACCTTCAAAACAGAACATAAAACTCTTCCTTAAAAATGTCATTGGAATGAATTGGAATATGAATTCATGTTACTGTCTGCAGTGAAATTCGAACTATTTTGAGGATAGCAATTGAATAGCATTTAAGGAAATAAGAAAAAATAGCTTTTATCACTTCTTATCAGTATTTCTAGAAGAATGAAAGAGAAAAGCTCTCTTGAAGCCAAGTCATCCCTTCTACCATGTCCTTCTAGATCTTCATGACAGAAAAATCCTAAGTAAGAATGTGGTGCCAGGAAGAAGTTGAAGTATATGAGATAGAAAATGGGTTTCTAGTGGACTCAGAGTAGATAAATGGGCTCCTTTCATGGAACTAGCCTTCTTCTTTCCAGACCCTCAGAAGTTTTTAGGAAATACACAAATAAAGATCAACATAAAAGTACATTGTAAAGCTTTGAACTATATAGCCATGTAATTTTCACATTGCTGAAAAAGAGAACAAATTATGATTTTAATATGAGCTTCAGATAAAACATGAAATAAAAACATGCTGTGGCCTTGCATATAATGATGAAATCATCTTTTCCCCAGTGCTGGGAATCAATGTCAGACCCTTGTGTGTACTAGGCAAGTGCACTACCATTGAGATACATCCCCAGTCTACTGAAACTAATATTTAAGTGATTTATATTTGCTGAAAGATAAATGGGAAACTTTAGGAAGAACTGCCTTATATTCACCTAATGATTCATGATCACAAAGGTAATTTTCCAGCTATATTACAAATGAATTCTGAAAGTTTTAGAAACATCTGTTAAATTTTTTTAAAAACTGTTATCCTAAAATTGTAAATATAACCATTCCTACTTCCACAAACAATTCACCAAATGGAAGCCAATAAACCATGAAAAAATTTTCACTTCATAACCAAACAAAGAATTCAAGTTATAGTATTATCTTTGCCTATCAAACTAGTTAAAATATAGAGCCTAGAGTTGACATTAGTGTGATGAAATGAGAAAGAATACACTAATAAATGTTATTTGTAATGATGAGAAATGAGTGAGAAGCAATTAGATCAATTATGGAAATTTAGCTTATGGAAGATGGAAATTTCCAATCCTTAAAATACCTCAAAGCATATTTAATGGCATTGGAAATGGCTTGAAATAAGTTGGAATGAAGTCACAAAAAGGAAAAAATTACTATATGATTTAAATTAGTATAAATCATACACAATCTATATACATTACAGATTGACGGCACCATATAATAAATCTTGTGACTTGCACAGAAAGTATAATAGCTTTGCTCATACTTTTTCATATTTTACAAGTTTTTTACAATGGGAATATAATACTTTTAATGAATTAAATGTAGTACTTTTAATGATACTTTAAAATAAACCAATACTCTTTAAGTCACATAATTTTCAAGTTTTAACAATGAATGGAAAAAATTCTCTTCCAACTTCCAGGTATTTAATTTGAAAATTTATTTTTAGTGTATTATATGACTTGTAAATGTACGCCTTTAATTCTAAGAGCACAATGCTCATATATCCAACTATCTGCTGAAATAGCCTCTTGTGTATAAATATAATGAACTCCTATTAGCAGAACTCTCCAAATCAACATGTACAAAACAGTTCTTGATTCTACTCAAGGCTCCAAAGCAATTTCTCCCCTAATTTTCTCCATTCCAGTAAATGTCACCATCAGAATTGGTAGTTCTACTAGTTCTAATTCCAAGGTACATCTCAGATCTTCCACTTCTCTCTAACTTATTAACAACCTTGTACAAGTTATCATCCTTGCTTCTTGGTATGGTTTGGATGTGGTCTGTCCTTTTAAAAACTCACGTTGAAATCTGGTCCCAATGCAATAGAAGTGGTGGAACCTTTAAAAAGTGATTAGGTTGTTAAGAGGAATTAATGCCATTCTTAAGAGACTAGATGGGTTGGGGAAGTGGCTCAGTAGTAGAATGCTGTGCCTTGCATGCATGAGGCCCTGAGATCGATCCCCAGAACCACCACCACAAAAAAAAAAAAAAAAAAAAAAAAAAAAATCAAAGGATGGTAATTATAAAGGGAGGGTACCCGTTGTATTCTACATCTTCCTCATATGCCACTTGCCTTTCCACTTTCTACCACAAGTAGAAGCAGTACAAGGTCTTTACCAAATGTGGCCACCTGATCTTCTCAGCCTCTAGAACTGCGAGCCAAAACAAACCTTTTCTTTATAAAGTACATCATTTTTAGGTATTCTATATATCAACATTTTACAAGTTTTCAGCCCAGAAGTTACATGTAAAAGGATCATTGGCTGTTATAAGGAGTGTAAATTGGGTGGATAGTAATATGGTTAAGAATCGAGGGAGATGAGGGAAATTAGGAATGTACTGGTTTTGAGGATAGTATGATAACCTAAACAATGTTCTACATAAAAACTCCTGAAGACTGATATCATAAGTGTATCAAAAGCAAGACAGAGAAATATAAATACACATTAAATACCTAAGAGGCAAAAACAGTTACTTATGTAGCCAGTGACAGATGACAACATAATTTAAGATAACAGTGTAGGAGAAAAAACATTCAAATAATAAGAGTAATACCTTTCTTATTCTACCCAATAAGAATAAAAGAAAGCTGCCTCACCTGTCATCTCTGATATGGTAGAAAAATCCATATCCATTATGTACCATGGGAACCATTACTCCCTGGATTCGTAAATAACCAACCAGACTTGTTGAGAGAACAAAATTTCCACCTCCTCCACTGTGTGGCACAAAGAAAGGATGTTTTACTAGGCCTATAGGTGTTTATATTGTTTCTTAAGAACTTTCAAAAAATAAACCAATTGCCTCAATTAAAAAACATCATACAATATTACCTTCTGGAGAAAAGTGGGTCTGTGAAGAGCTCTGGAACAGGGAGACCTTCCTCTTTTGCTATGAGTAAAAGACCTAAAAGGTGACGGTCAAATCCTGCAATGAAACCCCAAAAAAGTAGTTAAAAAAAGTTTTAAACACATTTTTTAAGTCAGAATAATTCCAACATAAGTACCTTTTCCAGCTGAACACTCTTTCATCATTTTATTATGCTTTGCAAAAGCCTGTAACATCTTTTCCTGCCGCTCAAGAAGCTGTGGTAAAAATCAAGAAAATCAAGTTTCAATACAAATCAAGAAATCAAATTCAATAAAAAACTGCATAAAATCCAACTTCAAAAAAAAAAAACCCTAAGCTCATCATAATTAGGATTTGGATCCTTTGGGAGAGAAAAGATCCTAGGATGACAGTGACACATGCATTCATGTCTTTCCTTAGTTCCTCTATTGCCTTTTCTTTCCTGTATTCCCTGCATCTTAATTCCCCCCCCTCCCTGGAATAGGAAAATAGAACTTTTAGGCAGCACTGAAGTTACATTAGCAAACATGAATACAGAATCAACTGAGATTCCGAAACAAATATAACTAAAAAATGACAATGATGCAATTCTGTAAAAATAACACATTCACATTTATGAAAACTAAAGAAACAAATACCAACATTTTAGTAGGAAAGAAATATGCTGTTGTCTAAATATTTAAACAAAAAAAAAAGTATGAAACAAAACATAAACACCTGTCCATTATGTACCATGGGAACATAATGGTACATAATCTACATCTTCCTCATATGCCACTTGTCCTAGTGATATCAAAAACATCAACCACAGGAAGAAATTCTTCCTTTTAAAAATACTTTGGAAGACCTTCTGCACTTTACTAGTGGTGTTCTAAATGTAGATCAGTAGTACTCACACACTCAAAGTATAGAAAATGAAACAAATAGGCTTGTTTCCAGGTATTCTATGTTTCTTTGTCTTCCCAAACACACCCTTCACTGGCAAATGAACAAATACTTCAAAACCTTCAAAAAAAAATTGTAAAAGTCTTAAAAGTATTTAAACGATCTAGGAGAACTAAAGCAAAGAAATTAGTTATTCAAGAGCCAAGGTTTCTTTAGAACAATTAAACAAATCCTATGATTTGTTTTCTTTTCTAATACTCACACTAGTAGAAGGATCCTGCATGGACTGGCACCACCTGATTGCCTCTACTGTACATGATCGCATAGTCTCTGTACGGCCATGATAGAAATATCTTGTCATAGCTGTTTCATAACAGCAACCAGGCCTACAAAAAAAATTTTTTAAGTGTATCGTAAGAAAGAAAATGCTTATCACAAGTACTCATTACAAATACAGTTAGCTAATAAAATTGGCTTTGTTAAGACTAAGCCCTATAATTCAGACTAGTGTTGAAACTTTCAATAACAAGGAAGCTATTTTTCAAATGGGACTAAGAAAATACTCTGGTACCAAGGGCTGTTTCAAAGGCTTGGCTGTTGTCAGGTTATATACACTCAAATCTGTGGTATGCAGCTTTCACGATGGCCTCCAGTGATTCATGCCTCCTACAGTGTGTAACCCCTTATTTTGAGTATGGGCTGGATTTAATGCCTTGCTTCTAGTGGAGAGAACATAGCAAGTGATAGGATGTACCTTCTGAAATCAGGTTAGAAAGAGAGCTCTCTAGCTCTTTTACCTCCTTGCTTTGAGAAAGGAAGTTGCCATTCTGGGAACTACCCTATAGAGAGGCCAGGTAGCAAAAGACTGAAGGAGGTCCTTTGGATAACAGCTAGAAAAGAACTGAGTCCTGAAATTACCTTATATGTGAACTTGGATTGCAGATCCTCCCTGAGGAGCGCCTACAGATAAAAACAAAGCCCTGGCTGACACTCATAAGAAGCACCTGCTCAACTGTGCCTAGATTACTGACCTGCAGAAAATGTGATATAATGAATACTTGTGTTAAACTCAGTTTTAGGACAATTTGTTACAAAGAAGTAAATAATATGAGTACTTGACCTTTGGTTCCTTTGTATATAACATGAATAACTAGAATTAAGTAGAAGCATTAAGAAGTTTCCCAGAGTGATAACTGTTTTCCTTGACTGCAAAATGATACACAATTTTAGTATTTTAAATTGTAACCACTTTGCTGCTGTTCAAATTTATAGGTTGGAGTGTGGGCACTAGGAGAGTTCTACTAACTAGGAGTTATTGAGTCTCTTCAGTGTTTATCTGAGTTGAAAAAGGATCCTTTCAAAGTATGAAAAAGAAAACATAAATTAAAAATTTAAACAGCATTAAAATAACATTCTTTCAAACAAAAATAAAAATAAAAACCATTATAAATAGCCAGGCATGGTGGCTTGTGCCTATAGTTCCAGCTAATCAGGAGGCTAAAGTAGGAGGGTCACTTGAGCCCAGAAGTTTAAGACCACCCTGGGCAACATAGCAAGACCCTGTCTTAAAAAAAATAGAGAATGAAAAAAAATTAAAAATGAATAATAAAAGAGAGTAACCACTGTGTAGTCTCTAATGGCCAATGACCATTATTGGCTACTTAAAGTATTTAGGGAAGAAGCCAGACAGGCATGTCTAACCCTAGCACTCAGGGGGCTGAGACAGGAGGATCACCTGGGTTCAGGAGTTTGAGACCAGTCAATGTATCATGGTGAGACCCCATCTCAAACAAAAACAAAATATCTCAGAAAACAAAACCAAAAACAAACAAACAAACAACAACAAGAAAACAAAAATTCAAAGAGGAAAATCTATAATGAATGCTGTTTGACAACTACTCTCAATCTTTACACGATGAAACAAACAGCATTAAACATTTTGTTTACTGTCATAAAAAATAAGAGCTGATTATTATTCCTAAGTCTTTAGTTCTAATTATCAGTTTACAGAAAATAAAGGAAACCAACAATATGTTAAAGAATACCAGGGAATTAAAATCAGGAAAATTCAGAAAATCCTTCTGTAGAAATGACCCAGTTTCTTCATCAAACAAAATGCAATAAGAAAAATGTGGGAGAAGGGATTCTTAAGGCTAAAAAGAGACTTGAGATATCAAATGCAATGTGTGAAACTTATGTGGGATTTGATCTGAACACATCTCCTGTCTTAAAAAAAAAATACTGTGTGAAATTTCTAATGCTGGCTAGCTTGCAGCAAGTCAGTCCTACTGCTGGGAAAAATAAGAAAAACTGGATTTAAAAATAAAAAAAAATCTGCTTGAAGGCTTTGCAGAATTGTTAAGGAAGCCAGGATGTGAATAAAGGCCAAGATCTGGAAAGAGGAGCAAATTTTTTAAGTGAGGCAACTTATTTAATGCCACTTCCTCCACCTTTAGAAATTTGATGCTTCATAAGACACATAAGCAAAAAGGCTGAGAAACTGAACAGAAAATTATTGGTAAGAAGCAAAGACATGAGCTTTCAATAATATCACCAAGCTGTGAAACAACCCTAGAGTTTAGGATAACAAAGGAGCTGGGGCAACATAGCAAGACCAAGATCTCAAAGACGGAAATCCAGAGATGGGAATCTGACAGTCTGAGCTTCTCTGCCCTGGATGCATTTGCTGAACAGTAAAAGCAGTAGGCTGAATGGTAGAGAGACCAAGGAGAAAGTGGCTTCATAGAGACACAGAAGCAATCGTCAATCTCATGGCTCTAACGAAATAAAAAATTAAGTTCTTAAGGCTTGTTCTAGTAGAGTGGCCCAAGTAAAGACCCCAGGAGCTGACCATAGGGAAAAAGGGCAAATAGAAACGGACCATACTAAAAAACACTAAAATCCAGCCTAGAATCAATACAATCTCTGAATGAACTAAGATAAGGCACCCTACTTTAACTGCCCATGAGAAGTTGAAGAAATTCTTATTTAAAGGAAAATAACATTATGTAGAGCAAGTTTTCTCAACCTTGGAACTAGAGATATTTTGAAATGAATAATTTTTTGTTATGGGGAAGACTTCCCTTACATTGTTAAGATACTTAATCAGTGTCCCTGGTCTATACCCTTTAGATGCAAGGAGCACCTTCTCCCCAAGTTGTGACAACCATTAATGTCTCCAGACATTGTCAAATCTTAATTGGGAATGATTTTTCCCTCCAGAAAACAATTATTGATGTAAAGCCTCTAAATGCATTACTATTGTAGCTATTAACCTTGTGTGGTAAGGGTAAAAGAAGATATACAAATGACCAATAATTATGTTAAAAAAATTCAACATTTGTAATCATCAGAGAAATGCAAATCAAAATCTCAATGAGATGTCATCTCACCCCAGTTACAATGGCTATTATCAAAAAGACAAAAAATAAGGTTGGTAAGGGTGCAGAAAAGGGTAAAATTCCTATGCAGTTGATAAAAATGTATATTAACACAGTCACTATGAAAAAAAACTATTCAGGTTCCTCAAAAATCTAACAGAACTAACCATATGATCCAGCAATCTCACTAAAGGGTATTTATCCAAAGGAAATGAAATCAGTATGTTAAAGAGATGGCTACACTTCCATATTTATTAGAACACTATTCACACTATCAACCTAGGTATCATCAACACATAAATGAATAAAGAAAAAATGGTACATATACATAATAGGATATTATTCAGCCATAAAAAATGAAATTCTGTCATTTTTAGCGATGTGGATAGAACTGGGGAACATTATGTTAAGTGAAAGCACAGAGAAATGCCACATGTTCTCACTTGTATTTGGAAGCTAAAAATGTTCATCTCATAGAAATAAAGAGTAGAGTAGTAGTTATCAGAGGCTGAGAAGAATGTGGGAAAAGGGGAATGGAGAGAAGATGGTTAACAGATGCATAAGAGGAATAACTTCTGTTCTACATACAGCACAGGAGGTTAACAATGATTGACACACAATTGTATACTTATATAATTTATATAATAATTGTATATTTATTTTTAAATAACTGGTAAGGAGGATTTTTCAATGTTCAAAACATGAAGAAATGATAAGTGTTGTAGGTGATGGACATGCCAATTACCCTAATATGATCATTACATTTATACATATATTGAAACAGCGCACTGTACCCACAAATATGTACAATTATTACGTCTCAATTAAACATTTAAAAATATTTTTAAAAGAATATCTCAAATCAGAAAACTAACTACATACCTTATGGATCTAGAAAAAAGCCAAGAGAAAACTAAATATAACATTAATAAAAGACAGAAAGTATGAAAAATTGGAATATAAATAAAAAATAGGAATAAGAAAATAGAGAAAACCAACAAAACAAAGTTATGAAGAAAGCAATGAAAAATGACAAAACTTGTTGGCATGAAGAAAAAAAGAGAAGACTCCAATGATAAAAATCAGTTATAAAAGAGGGATTATTACTCCTGATTTTGTAGAAATAAAAGGACTATGGGAAAATACTATGAATGCTCATGTTCAAGTAAACTGGATAGCCTAAATGAAATGGATACATTTCAAGAAACACACAAACTACCAAATCTGACTCAAGAAAAAAATAGAAATCTTTCTGGGCCTATAACAAATCAAGAAAATTGAATCAGTAATCAAAAATCTTTCTGCATATAAATGTCAAGGACCAGATAGCTTTACTGGTGAAGTCTACCAAACATTAAAAACAAAACAAATAAAAACACCAATCTTTCTGAAGAGGAAGGAACACTTCCTAACTCATGAGATCAGTATTATTCTGATACTTACACTAGACAAAGATACTACAAGAATAGAAACTATAGGCCAATATCCCTTATGAGTACAGACATAAAAATCCTCATCAAAGTACTATGAAACTGAATTCAGCAGTACATTATAGGATCATATACCATGACCAAGTGGTATTTATATCAGGTACATGAAAGTGTTTAAACATTTGAAAATCAATAAATGTAATGTACTGAATGAAGGAAAAGACCAACATAATCATCTCATCTTCTATGGAAAAAGCATTTGACAGAAGTCTACACTCATTTGTAATAAAAATACTCAAACTAAGAACAGAATGTAAATTCCTTAACAACATAAAGGATTTCTTTGAAAAACCCACAATTAACATCATACCCAATGGTTAAAACCCCCAAATTTTCCACCTAATATAAGGAAGAAAGAAGAATGCCTGCTTTTGCCACTTCTATTCAAAATAGTACTAGATATTTTAAATAGAAAAAAATAAAAAGCATCTAAATTGCAAAGTAAAAAATATCTCTATAGACCATCAGGCTCATATTTAGACAACCCTAAAGAAAAAACAACAGCAGCAGCATATAAATTCAGCAAAGTTTTAGGATATAAAATCAACAGATAAAAATCAGTTCCATTTCTATACACTAACAATGAATGAAAATTTAGAAAACAATCCCATTTATAAAGGCACCAAGAAGAATAAAATACTCAGAATTAAATTTTATCAAGAAGGTAAAAAGACACAGATACTGAAAACATAGACATCACTGAAAGAAATTAAAGAATATCTAAATAAATGGGAAGACATCCCATGTTCATGAATTTTAACATTTAATGTTAAGATGATAATTAAAATGGATATACAATGATAGTCAGCTTTTTGTCACTTTGACCAAAATACCTGACCAGAACAACTTAGAGGAAAGAAGGTTTACTTTAAATCTCAGTTTTAAAGATGTAGTCCATGGTCATCTGAGTTCATTGCTTTGTGCCCACGGTGAGGCAGCACATCATGGTGTGGCACAGGAAGCTGCTCACTTCATGGCAACCATAAAGCAGACAGTGAAGGTGGAAAGAGACAAAGGGAAGATGAACCCTTCCAGGGATACCTCCAGTGACCCACCTCCTCCAGCCAGGCCCCATCTGCCTATGGTTCCAAATAGGATGGACTGGTTAACTCTCATGATCCAATTATTTCTCCTCTGAACATTCCTGCATTAACACAGGAGATTTGGGGAACACCTCATATCCATATCATAACATTCTTTCAAAATCTCAGTGTTGTTACTTTGCAGAAGTAGAAAAATTCATTCTAAAATTTTTATGGAATTTCAAGGGAACCAGAATACCCAAAATAATATTAAAAGAAGAACAAAGTTACAAAGTTGATTGAACCACTTACAGGTTTCAAACTTATTACAGTGCTACAGAAATCAAGTGTGGTAAGGACACATGGATAGAAACATAGAACAATTGAAGAGAACTGAAAAACCAAAAATAAATTTGGCCAATTGATTTTTTCAATAAGGGTGCAAAGACCATTCCATTGAGGGAAAGCACAAAATCTTCAATAATGCTGAGAAAATTGAATATCCACGTGCAAAAGAATGAATTTGAACCCTGTTATATGTTAACTTGACTAAGTGAAGGGATTCCTAGATTCATTCATTATTTTTTAATGTATCTGTGTGTTGACAGAAGAGATTAACATAGGAATCCGTACACTGTGTAAAGATCACCCTCACCAATCTGGATGGGCATCACTCAGTCTGTTGGCCTGAACAAAACAAAACAGCAGAGGAAGGGTAAAATCATTGCATGAGCTTTTACATCCGTCTTCTCATGCCCTTAGCCACTGGTACTCCTGGCTCTTGGGCCTCCATAACTGTACTGGGACTTAAACCATCATGTCTTCTCACTCAGACATGATGCTCAGGAATCTGGATTCAGACTAAATTACACCACCAGCATTTCTGGTTTTCCAGCCTGCCAACAGTAGATAACGGGACTCTTTAACCTCCATAATCATGTGAGGTAATTTCCATAATAAATTTCAATCTCTCTCTGTTTCTCTCATACATTTAATTGGTCTGTTTCTCTGGAGAATCCGAACTAATATAGGCCCTGGCTTTATACCATACACAATAATTAACTCAAAATAGATTAAATACCTAAAGTAAAACTGAAACCTTAAAAGCTTCATGGCACTGGATTAGGTAATGATTTCTTGGATGTAACACAGAAGCACATACAACAAAAGAAAAAAAGACACACAAATAAATTGGACCTCATCAAAATGGAAAACAGTGCATCAAAATATATAGGGCAAAAAAGGCAGGTGCAGAGGTGCACACCAGTAATCCCAGCGGCTGGGGAGGCTGAGGCAGGAGGATCGTAAATTCAAAGTCAGCCTCAGCAAAAGCAAGGCACTAAGCAACTCAGTGAGACCCTGTCTCTAAATAAAAATACAAAATAGAGGGCTGGAGTTGTGGCTCAGTGGCAGAGCACTTGCCTGGCATGTGTGAGGCTCTGGGTTCAATCTTCAGCACCACATATAAATTAATTAATTAATTAATTAAATAAAAAGATCCATTGACAACTAAAAAAAAAAAATACAAGATAGGGCTGGGGATGTGGTTCAGTGGTCGAGAGCCCCTGAGTTCAATCCCTGGTACAAAAAAACCAAAAAGAGGCGGGGGCGGGGGGGGGGGCAAAAAGACAACACAAAGAATGGGAAAAATTTTTACAAGTCATATATGTGATGTGAAAAACACCTAGCCAGGTGTGGTGGCACATGCCTGTAATCCCAGAGGCTTGGGAGGATTGCAAATTCAAAGCCAGCCTCAGCAACTCAGTGAAGCCTTAAGCAACTCAATGAGACCCTGTCTCTATTAAAATATGAAAAAGGGCCAGGGATTGTACTCGGTGGTTCAGTGCCCCTGGGTTCAATCCCTAGTACCAAAAACAAAGGTAAAAATACCTCCTAAAATTCAACAATAAAAGACAAACCCAATTAACAAATGTTTAAAGGACTTGAACAGGCATTTTGTCAAAAAAGATAAGCAAATTAACATGTGAGAATTTGCTTATCATGAGTCATTAGAGAATTATAAATTAAAACTATAATAGAATACCATTTCATAAATAACCAGGGTGGCTATGGCTTTTTAAGTGCTGGCAAGGATATGGAGCAATTAGAACTTTTGTTTAAATAGTCTGACAGTTCCTCAAAAATTTAAAGATAGAATTATCTTACAACCCATACATTCTATTCCTCAAAATAATTGAAAACGGGACTCAAACAGATAGTTACAAATCAATGTTCACAGCAGCATTACTCACAATAGCAAATGGTTAAACAAAATGTGGTATATATACCAGAAAAAGGAATACTATTCAGCCATAAAAAGGAACAAAGCCTGACTACAACATGAATAAACCTAAAAACACTGTCCTAAGAAATAAGCCATACAAAGAAGGACAGATTTTACATGGTTCCACTTACATCCAGAACAAATTTACTGAGACATAAAGTAGATAGAGGACGCCAGGGACTGAGGAATCACTTTAGAGTGAGGAAAAAATTTAAGAAATAGTGATGGTCATACAATATCATGAATATAAATAATGCCATTGCACTGTGATATTTAAAAAATACACTTAAAATAGTTAAAATGGCAAATTTATATTATACATGTCTTAATACTATTTAAAAAGGCATCTGTTTAATGCAAATATATTAAAAGAGTACCATGGAGTTATAAAATATGACTACAACATAAAGAATGGGAGAAGAGAAATAGAAGCATTCTCTTTTAAGATCATTACATTTGAAGTAGAAAATATATGAAGGTAGACTGTGATAAGTTAAAAAATGTATTTTCTAAACTCTGTGTAATTTCTTTAAAAAATCAATATAGCTGACAGTGCAGACAAAATTAAACAAACAAAAACCCACTCTAAAAATTCAAAGGAAGAGTTAAAAGAATATAAGAGATCGAGAGAAAATAAACAGCATTATGGTAGACTTAAATCCAACTTTATTGATAATTACATCAAATGTAAATTATCTAAACATCATATTTAAAGGCAGATATTCTCGGATTGGATATAAAAGCAAGATCAAGGGGCTTCCATTTCTACTTAAGACATAGAAAGTCAAAACACAGTATTTCTCCTATCCTAAGAAGAATAAAGCCTGGATAATCTACAAATCATATTCAGGAATACATCAGAAAATAAACTGTAGCCAGGCATGGTGGTGCACGCCTATAATCCCAGCAACTTGGGACAGGAGGCTGAAACAGGAGGATCTTGAGTTCAAAGGCAGCCTCAGCAGATTAGCAAGGCACTTAGCAACTGAGTGAGACCCTGTCTCTAAATAAAATATAAAAAAGGCTGGGGATGTGGCTCAGTGGTTAAGCACTCCTGGGTTCAATCCCCCATACCAAAAGAAAAAAGAGAGAGAGAGAGAGATTGCAGAAAAATCAAAATATCTGAATACCAGACACTAGTAGAGAGCAAACACTTCAAAATTATCAAGTGGATACTGTGATGATAGGAAAACCTGTGAAACTGTCAGTCTCTAATGGACTATTGATGGAAACACAAAACAGGATACAGTGCTGTCAAGGCGGGGGGGGAGTTAGGATGGAATTGTTGGAAAATACATACGCTTGGACTTCAAGATTCCAAAAATGGAAAATGAATGGTGCCTACCGTCCATGAAGTCGGTAATAGGCCAGTTGAAGAGCAAGCTGAATAAATGTATCTGGGTGAAGCCCATTCTTCTTGGTTAGCTTTTTGCCAAAAGATGTAAAAGCATATGCTGCAATCTGCAGATTAGATGCCTAACAAAACAATTAAATATAAACAGTGAGAAATCTTCTAAAGAGAATACCCAAAAGAAAACCAAATTACCATTTGCATTACAGTAATCAACAGATATAAGGAATTAAAGGCATTAAAGCTATAATTTCCTTTTTCTCTTTGTTATTAGGGATTGAACTCAAGGGCATTCTACCACTTATGTACATTCCCAGAGCTTTTTATTTTATTTTGAGACGGTCTCACTAAGTTCCCAAGGTTGGCCTTGAACTTGCAATCCTCCTGCCTCCACCTCCCACAAAGCAGTGATAACAGACATCTGCCACTATGCCTGTCAAAACTATAATTTTAAAATGTTTTATTCTTCTGGGTGCAGTGGTCATGCCAGTAATCCCAATGGCTCGGGAGGCTAATGCAGGAGGATCGTGAGTTCAGAGCTACCCTCAGCAATGATGAGGTGCTAAGCAACTCAGTGAGACCCTGTCTCGAAATGAAATATGCACGAAATAGGGCTAGGGATGTAGCTCAGTGGTTGAGTGCCCCTGAGTTCAATCCCCAATAACAAAAAAAAAAAAAAAATTATGCTGACATGCTTGGATGATAGCCAAAATTTTATATATGGTAGTTAAAAGAGAAAGCATTACTACTTAAGAGAAAAGTGAAAACTCTACCTCTTTGAAATACTGGACTTTGGCTTGGCTGATGTCATTTAATATTTTCTCATCCACAGTAAAAATGAGTTCCTCTGGAAGTGGGATATCCCGTGCTTTTTCTGACCCCTGAAAATGAGGAAGAGTTAAAAATACTTATCTATGAAATTATTAGGGGAAAATAAGGAAGATTTGTTCTAACATACCTTCCATCTTCCTTCTGTCTCTAAAATTCTCTCATCAACATAATGGGCAACATTCACCATAACCATTGCATCAAAAGGAGCATGCTGAAATGAAAACATACAAGATTTTGAATGCTTTAGGTCAAATTAAAGCTTTACCCTATATTTTCTTGTCACTTTTCCTCCACTTTTAACAGACAATAAAGTCAAAGGTTTCTATCCTCAATTTCTAATAATAAAGATAAAGATGTCCTACAGAATAGTAATGGCTGTATTCCCCCCCCCCAAAAAAAAAAAACCCAGACAAATGGAAGCACCTAGTTGGGATTCCTGGGGTCACAGACAAGTATGTGTGTGTGTAAAGTAAACATGATGCAATCCAGAAAAATTAACTTCTATTTTTAGTGGAAGTGAAATCAGGGGAATATATCAATGTTGAGATGTTCTGGAATTGTTAAGAACAGTGTGGAAAAGCAGATTGGAAAGGCAGACTATCTCAGGGCATTTAGAATGGGTATGAACTTCTTTAGGTAAAGAAGACTGCTAGGTAAATAGTAGCCAGTATCTCAGCCATTCTACAAGAAAGCTGAGATATGGCAAAAATAATTTTCAAGTTGAAGAAATGTGGGAAAGATGGGCTAAGTTGCAGGGTTGTTATAGGTTTGATGGCTACATTTAGGGAAAAGAATTGCAGCTAGTGAATTTTCTCATCATTTATTTCGGAGAACAACTTCTTTCACCCATATTTTCTCCTTATTCCATTAATGACAAGTACATCAGATGGTGCTTTCTACTTTCCCTTTACAATAAACATTTATCATTCATGAACTGAATGTGATAATGCCAGCCTTCGAGGAAAAGAAGAAAGGGCTTGAGATATGGACCCAGTTTCAGAGGAAGTAATTAGCTATCTTCAATGTCACCCTAACACTATGGCTCTGCTACTCTGTTTCATGTCCCACTGGACAACTATATGCACAGTTGACTATTACCAACTAGGAAGTAGTCACAACATCAGGATAGGCTCTGTGGGAGGTCAGCAGAAGATGCACAAGCAATTCATCTGTCATCAGCAAGCACTTATAACAATACTGGCAGGTCACTGACGAACCCATTTTCTATCCGCATCTTACAACTGCTCAGTGCGTTACAGTTTTATGAAGAAATTTCACATATCACATATATGGTTTTATTTAAGATGACAGCATCAATTTTTAACTATTTTACTGGAACTAGTAAGAAACAACAATACTGAAGGATTATTAGTCTCTTTGTAGCAGACAGATCCAAGAGAAATTGAGGGAAGAAGGCAGAAGGAAGTTAACCACCTTACATAGGATACTTTGCAGGAAATAGTGAGGACATAAATTAGACTGAGGAAGGTCAAGGAGAACCAAATAAGAAACAGAAAAGAAGAAAACCAAAGCATTTAATAAGAAATAGTTTATCAACAATGGATTCAAAAGAAGAGTAAAGAAAACAAATCTTCAAAATGATTCAGGACAATCTTGCACTGTCTCTCCAATGAGCTCTAGTTTTAGCAATTGCTTATTAAACAGCATCCCGACTTCTAAGATAACAGCTACTTCATTGTTCTTTAAGAAACCACCACACCCATAATGAGTTGAGACTGATTCTACTCACTAGATCCCAAAGTTAGACATATGACCTAGGCCACTCTAAAGAAAGCACTTGATTGTCAGGGATAAAACCATCTTCCTCACAGGCCAATCACAATCAATGAGAATTATTCCAGTACTTTTGCTGGAACCACTGGAAAAAAAGAAACTGGCTATTTCCATGAGGAACCACTGGAAAAAAAGAAACTGGCTATTGCCATGAGGAACACAAAGGTAAGAAAGCTATAAAGATTGAAGACTGAAGGTATGACAATTGTAACCTGCCAATAGTAGACCTAAAAATGAAGGGAAACAGAGTGCCAAAAAATGAGGAACATTTGCTAATGAAATGCTAATAAAAGCATCTGAACCCAGGAAGTCAGCCTTATCCATATTTAGGTGTACTTCTCTAACAACAGATATATTCTGAAGCTAATGCCAGTTAGATTTAGATTTCCATCACCTACAACTGAATAAATATTAATTAATAAAACTATCGAATCCTTGGTTTTTCTTTTTATTTTCTTGCTTTATAGACCTCCTGAATGCTTATTAAAAAGTTACAAGACAGCTTATAAAGACTCTGGGAAGAGACAGAAGATAAATAAGAAAAGTTGGGTTTATTTTTAATAAAGGTAAAAAATGGTAACAACTGCCAGACATTTTAATATTCATATTATAAATAACTACTGTTCCAAAGATCATGTGACATTTTAGGAAAATATTTAATTTAATTACTAGGCAAACCTTGAAATCTAGAAATATATCCACATATATTTCTCTATGCAAAGAAAATATGCAGAATGCCATATCATTTTTAAAACAGATTGTGATTCTTAGCAAGCAGATAATGGTACATATAAAAAGAATCATATGCAAATTTATTTTTTCGTAGAAAATACTGAAATGTTAATTCTACTATAAAAGAAAATAACTTATAAGAGTTCATATATAAATTGTTCACCATAATGTGATAAAACTTTTTAAAAGAGTATTTACTTATATTACAGTGCAGCACAGCCTAAGTGTTTGTGGTCTATTACTATTAAGTTAACCTAAAAGATTAAAAGAAAAAAAAAGACTTCAGTAGTATACTTACATCACAATTACAGCCAAATATTCCATTAGAAAATGAAATTAAGTTATAGGATTTGTCACCCCAGCGTAGGGTTGGATTTCCAGTAAGGAGAATCAAAAGTATCTAAAATAAATTTAATTTTCCAAATTAAAAGGATTTAAACATTGGTTTGTAAGTAGTTACATATTAAATACATATATATCATCTCATTTTTCCTCTTCAGATCAAACTAAATAAAATCAGAAGTTATAGTCATGATATAATAATTCTGGCCCTGACTTCAATTATTTCTCAAAATCTCAAGTTAAGAAAATCCTACCAGAAAAGAGAATGCAAGTATATTATTCATGGATGTTTACAGAATATACCATTAAAAACATAATTCTTCTGTAACTTCAATAGTATAAGGTCTTAAAATTCAGCCACTAAAGAGTTAAGGAGAAAATATACTTTAAGAATTTATATCCCACTAAACTGGTTTTTCAAACTATAGATTTTGGCCCACCATAAGTCATGAAATCAATTTAGTGTATCACAATCAACATTCTTTACAAAGATAAATAGAATATAATAAATAGAAATAGCAGAGTACATGATAGTAATAGTAATTACTACTTTGTGAAATTACTATTACATTTATGTATACATGCACACCCATGTATATACTCATAGTAAGCTGCAATCTAATCATATTTGTAAGTACAGATTGTGATCTAAGTTTGAACAATACTGCATTAAAACATATTTTTCCTTAAGACATATTTTGGTGCTTCTCTTCCCCATCCCACCCCCCCAAAATTGTGGCTAACGAATAGTTAGCTAGTTGTTTACTAACTATAAGATTTAAAACCTGGATTATTTTCCCCTTTCATTTAATTTTGATGACTGCATTATGAAATAATTTGTTTTCAAAAGATTATGAGACTTCTACTTATAAAAGTATTACCTTTCACGTCCCAAGAAATGAAAACATTGTCTCAGGGATAAGGAAAAAATCAAACAAACAAAAAAGGCCCTATTTACCCTTAAACTCAATGAAGTCACTGTGTTCAGTAAAACAAAATGATATGATAAATTACTTACAAGGGTGATATAATTCTTAGGACAGACCTTCCCAACCAGTCAAGGCACACTGGTGTGGGTTACAGGTAAGTTCTTATGTCACCTTTGGGAAGAAAAAGTAACTTATCCCAGTGTCCTATGCAATTACTTTGCTTATGTAATCAATGAAAAGGTTGGGAAACACTGAGATGTGATGTGCAAGCAATAGTCATACTTCTTTAAACAAGATACATAATAAATCTACACAGACCTAAACAATGTGGCAAAGACTTAGGAAGCACCATTTTTGTATTAGTTTCAATTTGGTACACATCTATTTCATCTAAAAAAAATTCTAAGAGCCCAAATACAAAAAAGGAAGAAACAATCTTCTAGGGCTGGAAATGTTGCTCAGCAGTAGAGCTCTTGCCTAGCATGCATAAAGCCCATCTCCAGCACTACAAAGGAAAAACAAATCATCTCATTTTCAATATATTCAAGAGTCTTCCAAGAAAACTTGAAAAGACAACAGAACAAGATAGTTACCTGACGATAATCTTCTGGTGTGACATGTGGACTGTCATCATCTATAGAATACACAAATAAACTGCTCTGAATTTTTTCTAACAAAGTCAAGTTCTCTGGATCAAGGCCAATCAGATATTCTCGTGACTAAAGGGCAAGGAAAGAATGATCAAATGTTACAATTTAATACAATATATGCAGAAAGAAGAGTTTGTTAAAGTTTGGTAAATTAATCTTCCTGTGTGTTGGTGCACTCCTATATTCTCAATTACTTGGAAGTCTGAAGCAGGAGGACTATTTGAGCCCAGGATGTGTTTGAGGTCACAACCTGGGCAGCACAGTGAGATTCTACCTACAAAACAACAACAACAAAACTGTAATTACCTTGGCCCATCGGGTTCGCTCCTCGCAAGTTAGTGCTGGTACTCCAGGTCCTTCAGGTTCACTATGGCACTTGTTGTAGATGTATGTCAGTTGTCTTATGGAAGATTAAAAAAACAAGATTCAAAAAAGGAATAATTTATACTTTGAAAATATGCAAACACTTCTAGGACTCAAGTAAGTCCCTGTTTACAATGGAGAACTTGTAGTCTGGTAATCAGTCTTACAGATATCATGTACATATATTAACTAACTAAAGCCTGTGTATGTGTGTGTGTGCAACCAGAGGACTTACTGTATATCTAATTCATAGTTGTGTTTTACTCAGAAAAGTCCCATGTAGTAAGTTTTAAGTGTTTTCACATGTGCCATTTGTTACTTCTAACCATTATATTTTAAAGACTCTACTAACTGAGGATAAAAATTTTTCTCCCTATAGCATTCTATGCTTCCAATCTGATGAGTTTCATCAATCTTTAAACATATAACAGATAAATAACAGATTCTTTCATAAAGAGAAAAATTTTCATCCATCAAAAATTCATAAAACTTTAGTTTTAGTCCTACTTTCTCATGGCACATGCTAAAAAATTACCTCAATTTAAGTTTGCAAGTATTCCTCAGAAAGCAGTTAATGTAAGCTTAATAAATGGTCAAAAAGCACCACTCAAAATTGGAAAAAACCTAATTCCCAATTTGCCTAATTTCCTGTTTGTTCATTATATCTGTACTTACTGCTGATGAAGAAATAATTTCCTTACTCAAAATTTCCCCACTTTTTGTACATTAATGGTATCCTCTAAAGGACAAGAGGATTTCTTCATCAAACAATCTGCATTAATGATGGGGTCAAATTGCCCTGACTCTCTTCCTACTTATTTGTCTTTGCAAAATACTGATTTTTGTGAGCCAGAAACGTAGCTCAGTGGTAGAGCAATTCCTAGAATTTAGAAGGCCCTGAGTTCAATCCCTAGTAAAACACACACACACACACACACACACACACACACACACACACACACACACAAACTGGTTTTGTTCTAGTTACAAATAAAGCCTGGTGGGCATAGTAACTATCACAAATCCTGAATAAGTAATAAGTAATAAATCTCTATCTCACTGTTTTTCTCCATATGGTACTTGTTGCTGCCCTTCCTTTAACATATCAAAATATTTTGACTACAAAACTTTTTCCTGTTCCCTGAAAGGCTCATTTTCATATTCATTTTATAAGGTGGTCTTTATCAGGGAGCAATGTATTAAACCTAAAATGACATTTTAGGTTTGATAATAAAAGGTCACATTATAACTGCCCTAATTTCTATCACTAAGAGGTACTGATCTCAAAATGAGGATTGTCCCTCTTTTCTTTTAACTTGGCTATCTATGAATCCATTTTTCCACTACACATTCAATTTTTGGTATTTTGAAGCACCAAGATTTACATAAATTTTCTCCACTACAGAATCATATGTCTTTTTTAAAATCTTCTGCATTTGCTGTCTCCTCACAAGGTTTCTGCCTTCATCATTTCCCTCTCTCTCTCTCTTTAGTTCATTGTAATCTGCTTTTGTCCTCCAGCAATTATCATTTGAAGGAGGCTCTAGAGATGAAACCCAGGGTCTCATGCCTGCTAGGTATTTGCTCTACCATTAAACTATATGCAAGTGTGGTGTTTATCTTGAAACTTCTTTTGTGTCACAAATAACTCCACCAATAGAAACCTTGTTATGGTTTAGATCTGAAATGCTCCCCAAAAGCTCATGAGTTAGGCAATGCAACAATGTTTAGAGATGAAATGCCTGGATCATGAAGGCTCTGACCTCATGAGTGGATTAATCCACTTGAATTTGAATGGATTCACTAGAAAGTGGTGAAACTATAGGCAGGTGGGGTATGGCTGTAGAAAGTAGGTCACTGGAGGGGTGGCCTTAAGGACTATATCTGCCCCCAGCCCCTTTCTGTCTCTCTTTCCTCTTCCTGGCTGCCATGAATGGAGCAACTTGCCCTTCTGCCATGATGTTCTGCCTCACTTTAGGCCTAGCATAAAGGAATTGTCCAATCATGAGCAAAATAAACTTTCCCCTCCAAGTTGTTCTTATCAAGTATTTTGGTTACAGCAACGAAAAGCTGACTAACACAACCCCAGCAGCCTTATCTTATTTTCTTCATTATGAAATATTCCACACCCAAGAGTGCATCTTTAAATTATCCTTCTGCCTTGATATTTATAGCACTGTTCTACTGTGGTCCCCCTACCTCATTGACCAGTCGCTCAGTCTTTTTTCATTGACTACTGTCTTCCTTCCAGCCTTCCTGTGTCTCCCTTCATATGTAATTTCATCCACTTCTTTAATAGCTTGAACTATCACCTTTACATAAGAGACAATCAGGTCTCTAAATTGAGCCCATTTTCTCTGTTAAAGAAGTTCCAAATACTGGCTGGATATGTCTACCTCAATTTTTACCAACATTTTAAACTAAAGATATATGCAACAGTTATCTCCCCCTCTTCTCACAACTTAAAAACAAAAATCTTAGAAGAAAACAATAGGTATAAATTTTCATGTTCTTGGATTAGGAAATGGTTCCTTAGATATGGCAATGTAATTATAACCAATGAAAGAAAAAATAGACAAAATTAGACTTTGTAGAAATTAAAACATCTGTGTTTCAAGGAGCTCACCAACAAGGTGAAAAACCCAGAATGGGAGAAAAATATTTGCAGAGTATATACATCTGATAAGGGTGAGTATCTAGAATATAAAGAACTATTACAACTCAATAATTTAAAAAAACAATTAAAAATAAATAAAGTATCTGTTAAAACTTTCTCCAAAGAACATTATATATATATATATATATATATATATATATATATATAAATGGCCAAAAAGCACATGAAAAAAATGTTTAAAATCACTGTCATTATGGAAATGCAAATATAAATCACAA
Organism: Urocitellus parryii; assembly: GCF_045843805.1. NCBI lineage: Eukaryota > Metazoa > Chordata > Mammalia > Rodentia > Sciuridae > Urocitellus > Urocitellus parryii. The sequence goes on along the minus strand of NC_135533.1, from coordinate 24,497,994 downwards.
TATAATCCTACACCACCCCTACTAAGATTTCTATAATCAAAGTCAGACAATAAATGTAGGTGAAGATGTAGAAAAATCAGAATCCCCCTACACTGCTGATGAAAACATAAAATAGTACAGCCACTTTGGAAAACAGTCTGCTAGTTTCTCAAACAGAGTTTCCATATAATCCAGCAACTCAACTCCCAGGTATATACTGGAGAAATGAAACCATATATCCACATAGAAATTTGTATACAATGTTTGCTCACATTACTCACAAAAGCCAAAAAGTAGAAAAACCCAAATGCCCATCAACTAATGAATGACTAAATAAAATGTGATATATACATAAAATAAAACATAATTCAGCCATAGAAAGAAATAGAATACTAATACAGGCTAAAACATCTATGAACCTTGAAAGCATTTTGCTAAATGAAGACAGGCAACACAAAACATCATGTTAAAGATTCCATTTATCACATGTTGTAAGATCCCATTTATGTGAAATGTCCAAAATAAGCAAATTCTTAGAACAGAAAGTAGACTGGTGATTGTCTAGGGTTGGTGGGGTAGGCATGTTTTGGGAGATATGTAAAATAAATAATGGAGGAGGATTAGGAAGCAATGGAGAGCTTATGGGTACTGGATTACTTCTGAGGGTGACAAAAATGTTCTAAAAATAACTGTGGTACCACAATTCTATGAAAATACTAAAAAATACTGACTTACACTTTAAATGGTATAGTGTGTGAATTATATCTCAATAAAGAGGGTTAAACTCACTGGGGAGTTCTCAGACTTGGATAACGGATAGATATTGGTACCACTGAGAGTGAGAGAAATGTAAAAGGAAGAATAGAGACATGAGAAAAGAAGGTATATCTACCAACACTATGATAAGGCCAGAGTTCTTGTTATTCCTCTTTCATTAGAGATATAGAAATAGAGGAATATTTCTCTTCTATTAAAATTAAGCAACAAGCACAACAAAAACAAACCTGTGTAAGTGAAATGATAAAGGGAGGTAACATTTGGTCTCAGTGTAGGGAGTGCTAGGATGGTAGGAAGCTGAATTAAAACACGTAATCTGAAATGGCAACTCTAAACTACCAGTGTCCAGCCCAGAGTTGCCATACATGCCACAGGGCCAGCTGGTATTATTAGAATTTTTATTTTTTTAAGAGAAATCAGAAATCCAAACTTTAATATGAATTCTCCTAATTTTAAATAGTGATCTGAATTCTGTTATCCAAGCAAAATTGGTCACGGGTTAAAATGAGCCCATGAATTATATATATTCAATTTCTGCAAAAGTAGCTCTATGTAATCCAATTAATAAGTCTGATCTAATAGTTACATGCCAAATTTGGACCAATCACATTCACCTTCAAATGTTATCTAAATCATAATAACAAAAGACCAAAAAGATAATTTGCCTACATTAAAATTAACAATATATAATTTCCAAAAAAGATTTTTTCAGTTAATGAGAAGAAAATATTTGTTACACATGTAATCGATAAAGGAATAGTATACAGTTTATATAATTGACTTTTACAAATCTATAAGAATAAAATAGGACAACAGGAAAACAGATAAACACAACTCACAGAAGAGAAAATACAAATGGCCTATAAAGACATATAAAAATGCTTAACCCCCTAATAACAAGGGATATGCAAATTCAACCAACAATGAAAAACATTTTTCACTTGTGAGTTCACCAGATATGTTTTAAATTTAATAATACCATGACAGCGATAATGTGAAAAAATGGTTATCTTCATATAATACCAGCAGGGAAAATAATGCTGCTTTGGATAATAATGGGACTTAAGTTAAAATAACTTAAGTGTATATATCTTATGACCCAGAAATTTCACTTCTATATCAACCCATAAGATATTTTCTCCAAAGACACATCTGAAAATGATTATTATTTGTTACAGCAATAAATGGAAACAACTTCCATAAGCACTAATAGAGAAATGATCAAATATACTTTAGTTTATCAATGTGACAGAATTCTATGTAACTGTTAAGAGAATAAGGTAGATGTACCTATACCACTACAAAAATACCACTGCCTTATTAGTAACTAAAAGAAGTAAACTGAAGAAAAATACCTAAAATAACACGTTTTTAAACGTACAACTACCCCTACCTTGTACCACGCACAAAATCAATTCAGGCAAACTGTATATGTGAAAGGCAAAACAAAATTCTAGAATATAAGGAAATGTCTTCTCGGTATTGGGTTAGGGAACACTTTTTAAAAATAATACAAAAAAATATAATCAATATGGTAAAAGACTAACAAATCAGACTACATTTAAATTAATAACTGTTTATCAAAATGATGCCTTTAAGCAGCTCAATTCATAATAGCAAAGCTATAGAACCAAACTAGATGCCCTTCAACAGATGGATAAAAATGTGATACACACCTACACATACACCCACACAATGGAATATTACTCAGCCATGAAGAGAAATGAAATTATGGCCAGTAAGTAAATGGAACTGGAGACTATCATGCTAAATGAAATAAGCCAACCCCCCAAAACCAAAGGCCAAATGTTCTCTCTGATATGCACATGCTAACTAACACACAATAAGTGGGGAGAAGGAAAGAAGAGAAGTACTTTGGATTAAAATGGGGAATGAAGGGAAGAGAGGAGGGATGGTAGTAGGAAAGACAGTAGAATGAATCCGACATGTTCATATATGAATGCATGACCAGTATAACTCCACATCATGTACAACTATAAGAATGGGATCCTAATTAGAATAAATTATACTTCATGTATGTATATCAATATACATTCTACTGTTATATATAACTAAAAAATTAAAAATTTTTTAAAATGATGCCTTTAATAGGATAAAAGAGCAATTTTAAGTATATTATCCTCTTCTGTGTATTGAAATACATAAAACAAAGAACAAACTTATCAAGAATGTATGAAGAACTCCTATGACACTAGTACACTAGTGGAAATTAGTACAACTAATTTTAAAAACTGTCATTATCTATTGATGTTGAATGTGCATATAATTTAGGACTCAGCAAATCCTCTCCTGGGCTTTCCAGAAATACATGCACACATCCACCAAAGACTTGTACGAGGACTTTTACAGTAGTAAATAATCTAAATGATTCCACTTAGGAAGGAGGGTAAACACAGAGATTAGGAAGACATATGAGAGTGAGCTTTTGGAGCACTGGAAATGTTCTGTTTTGACCTGGGTGGCACTTACCTGAGAATTCAGCTATGCATTTGTGTGTGCTTTTGTAAGCTTATTTATTCATAAGCTTAATTATTTAGTAAAATAGTTATAAAATCATCTAGGAAATTTGAATAGCCTATTAAATATTAATAATATTAAAGAATTATTGTTAACTTATTACAAGACAACATCAGGCTTGAGAATGGTACTAGATGTGAACTATTCAAGAATCTTTATATTTTAGAAATATAAAGGATATTATATCTGATATTTTCTTCAAAATAATCCACATGGGAGTGAAGGGAAGAACACAGATAGTTGAAACAATGCTAAATGACTTTATAACTGTTAAAACTAGAAGTAAGTAACACTAAAGTTAGGGGACGGGTGTGTGTGGGGGTCTTCATTATATAATTCTTTATTTTAAAATTTTCTATAATTTATTCCAAAAATGTATGCATACTATATATGAATTATGTGTACGTATGTATGTGTATATATATATATATATATATACACAAAAATATATATATACTATATATAAAATATATATGTTCTCTTTTTTAAAATGATATGTGCATATAAATTTATTGTAACAGATCTGGAAGGACAGAACATAAAAACTAGTATTATTTGGGAGCAAAACTAGTGTAATTTGGGGGCAGGGAATGGGATTGGTAGTATCTGCAATGTTTTCTTTTTTCTCAAGTGGAACATATTCATGTACATCTAGTAAAATTAAAAATTAAAATTAAAAACAAAGAATAGATTTTTAAAAAATATATATACACATATAAAATTCTTACTTTTCAGCTTTCTGTCACCTCATAGAAAGACAAGTTTCAACATTAATTTTTTTAATCTAAATAACAGCTTAAGATCTAATGAGATTCAAGACAGTCATGTGAAAACCTGAGAAGCTCTGGTGGGGTGATCAAACATCCTTCATGTGTTACATCAAAGACAAAAACTCGGCCCCGACACAACACTGCAATGTGACTTGGGGAATGCCCTTCACTTTCTGGAAAAAAGAAACAGAAAACACAAGACTCAAATCTCCCAAAGTTAAACAGTAGTAAAGCTGTTCATATCCAATAGAAGAAAATAATCATTCACTTATATATTTGTCAAATACATCACATGAATAAAAACAACTTGCAGGGGAAGGGGGAGGTTCATCAATGAGTACTAAATTACAGTCAGATAAGGGTAAATCCTGGTGTGCTATTCATTGCACAGTAGGTAACTACTATAGATAATGATTGAGTACTCTGTATTGCAAAAGTTAAAGGGATTTTGAATGCTTTTGCCATAAAAAAAGATAGATGTTACAGGAGACAGATATATTTAATCTGATTATACAAAATATACATTTATTGATATATTGCATGGTAGTCCATTAATATGTACAATTTTTGTTTTTTAACATATCAGGCAAAAAAATAATTTCAAAAAACTCTGTAAGTTCATAGAATTTCAGTTATTATGATATAAATATATACTCTTGAAACTTTTCCATGTGACATCTAGAAATCTAGAAAGTTTCAAGTATTTGTACATTCTGAGAATCACATAAACCCCAAACTATTATAGGGTTTTCTAATTTTGTTCAGGGACAGGAATGTAAGGGTAAGAAAGGAAACAGAGACATGTGTCTCTTTAAACTTATTTTAATGTTAATTGCTAATCAAATAATTTAGTTGCAGTGATGTCTAGCAATGATTCCCCAGTAAAATAGTTTTCAGTTCCAGGTGCAGTGGTACATACCTGTAATCTCAATCACACGGGAGGGTGAGGCAGAAGGAGCACAAGTTCAAGGCCAGCCTCAGCAAAGCAGTGAGGCCTTAAGCAAGTTAGTGTCTCAAAATAAAAGAGGCTTCAGATGTATCTCTGTGGTAATGCTCCCCTGGGTTCAATCCCCAATACCAAAAAATAAATAAATAAAAAATAAATAAAATGGTTTTCAGTAGAAAAGGGCACTAGATGCCTGAGCGGCAAGGAGAAAGAATTTTGCCTAATCTGTAGTTTTACTTAAGGCTCTGATAACCTAAGTCACTGATAATTGATTCTAAGATTCCTGTGGTATACCTTAACTCCCCAAGAATTGTTTTATCTACTGTAAACGTCAGACTACCCTGAGTTATCCCCATTTTTAAAGTATTCCCTCCTTTACTAAGGGTCTTCCTATATGATCCCTGCCCCATCCCTTCTTCTAAGAAAGGAAAAAGAAGAAAGAGAAGACATACTGCCACTGGAAGGAAAATTACTGGTTGGTATTAAGTGCATTACACACATAACTTGTTAAATCTATTCATTCTAAGAAAGGATCATCTCCTGAAAAGAACTACTATTTTTCCCCTTAGATCCTATTTCCTCAAGACCTGGAAGATGAAGTACATATTTGCTCCTCATGGCATGTCCCAAATCACTTCTTCTCTGGCCCTTCAAAAAACCTAAAGATCCTTTTACATTAGCACCACTTTTATTGCTGGCAACTACTGATCATATCCTTTCCAAAATTTAGGGCTTGAAAAGAAAAAATAAAATAAATCTGATGTCAAATGATCTAATAAATGGTTGGAAATGGAGCAGGAACAGAAGGGTGGAACCTCAGAATGAACCTAAGAAGAAATATTTAAACAGAGAACTGAGTAAAGAAAGAATGTGAGCCTGGAAATTGCAGGAAGAGAGAACCTGGCAGAAGAAACAGCAAGAGTAAAGGTATTAGGACAAAAGCAAGGGGATTTGCTTAAAGGAAAACAAGGTCAGTGTAATTATCAGCCAATTATCAGGACAGTAATAATGGGATCTAACTAATACTAACTAGTACTCTAAAAAGGTTACTTCAGCTGCTACATGAAGAATAACAGATAATAGGGGAAAAGAGATGATACAGCCAGATCAGTTATGAGATAACTGAAGTGGTCCAGATAAGAACTCTAGGTAAGAGGGGATGTTGGTTTTGACGGGGGTGTAACAATTGAAGGAAACAAGAGGCGAATTATTTTTCTTTTAAGATGAAAGACATTCAGACTGAAATGATCCAATAAAGAAAAAACTGATGATGCAGCAGAGAGAGAGGATAATGACTAAGCAAAAGTGGAATTCAGAACACAAATAGAAGAGATGTCCCCAGGAGTCAGAACAGTTCATCTATTTTATTTTTTTATGGAAGATAAAGTATATAAATGTGCGAGGGAAGAGAAGATGAGTAAATATTTGAATAAGTTTTTATGGCTGCTATAACAAATTACTACTAACTTAGTGGCTTGAAATGAAACAAACTGATTATCATATAAGTCAGAGGGTGACAAGTCTGAAACGTGTCTTATTCCAGCAGGGTTGTATTTCTCCTAGAGGCTCTATATCAGTTCCATAACATAATATTACCCATCTTTTCAATTTTTTTTTAAATCTCCCACCGCACACCAAAACTTGCTTTTGCAAGCAGTATTTCCAAATGTTGTCACCACTTCATTAATTCATTTTCATCTCTTCCAGATGGGCTTCCTTCCCCAACTTCCACTAAAACTGCTCTTGTCAAGGATGGCCTCTGTCCACATCATCTTGACAGATCAATGGTCACATTTTCACCTCATTTGACCTCTCAGGAGCATTAGATAAAACACTTCCTCCTCTTGACTTCTAGTAGACCAATGTCTTTGTTTTCTTCCTCTCTGTCTTGGTCTCCTTTGCTGGCTCCTCTGAGAAGCAAATATTATATTGGATTGTGATAAAGATCAATAGTGGTTCCCTTGATCATCTTTATTTATGTATGTTTCAAAAGTAATCTTAACTACTTTTATGATTTTAGAAAAAAATTCTAGGCCTGCTAATGATGGCTCCTAAATCCATATCTGCAGTCCTGAATTCTCAGAACTCCAAACTTTACCTCCAACTGCCGATTTACATTTCCACTTACATGTTTAAAAGCCATCTTAAATTCAACATAGTCTAAGGGACCTCTTGATTTTCCTCCCTAAAATTTGTCCTTTCAATTTTTACCACCTTATGAATATACACACAACCTACAAATTTGATGAGTCTATCTGAATATTCACCTCAGTAGTTATTCAAGGCTTTTTTTTTTTTAAATGAAGGTATCTTGTCATGGCCCAGTTAGCTCAGCTGGTTAGAGAAGGGTGCTAATAAGAGAGGATCCTGCTAAGTCACCTAGACTAGCCTTGAAATCCTAGGCTCATGCAATCTTCCTACCTCAGTTTCCTTGGTAACTAGAAAGACAAGCACATGTCACCATACCTGGCTATAAGCAAAATACCTTTGAAAGGTTAATAAAATAGGTACTTGTCACTCCGTTTTTCTATATGCTTAACAAAACACTGTTGAAATCTTAAAAACTGTTTGTTAATCTTGTTCCCAGAATGAGCTGTCCCCAACTGCCAAACTACAAAATGTAACTTCTCTCCCTGCCCTCTCCAAGGAAAGTATATAAGCTCTGCTTAAGCTGTTCTCAGTGCTCTATCTCTCTTTGCTCTATTCAAGTGAGCACTGAGCCCCAGCATGCTGGTCCCCAAATAAACCCTTTGCTGTTGCATGAGGCAGTCTCTTGGTGGTCTCTTCCTCCGACGTTTCGCCGGTCCCTTACACCTTAAAGTCATCTCTGATTTCTATTTTTCACTTATACTTATTACCAATCTTTAGCTAATTCTGTTAGTCCCAAATCCAAAACATATCCAGAAGTGGATAACTTTTCACCACCTTCTTGCAACCACCTAGTACACGTCCTTATTATGGCTCAAATGAACTACTATAACAACTTTCTAACTGGTGTCTCTGCTATTGTACTTGTCTCCTAAAATTCCATTCTTCAAATAGCAGGTAGAATAATCTTTTAGTAACATAAATCTGATATCACTCTCTTTCTCACATACCACAGTGGGAGGCTGAGGAAGGAGGATCACAAGTTTGAAGCCAGCCTGGGAAACTTAGTGAAACTCTGTCTCAAACTAAAATAAAAAGGGAAGCTCAGTGATAGAATGCTGTTGGTTTAAATCCCCAGTTTCACAAAAAAAAAAAAAAAAAAAAAAAGTTTCTATTTACATTTCAAATAAAAGTCAAAACCTTATCTTGGTTTATAAAGTACTAGATGAACTAGCCTCTAGTTCCCTTTTGAATCTGCCCCTCTCTTGCCTGCTCTGCTCTATCCTTAATACCCTTAGAACACCCACCTATAGCATTTTTAACAAAAAGTTAAAAACAAAAATTAAAGAAAAAGTGAAAAAACATGCTGATTCATCATCATTCAGATCCTCAGAGAAACCTTCCTTGACTACCTAATCTAAACAATTACACAGTGATTCATTTTATTTGAATTTTCTGTACATTATTTGCCATTAACTGTCTGACATATTTTCACATTAACTTATTACCTTAGCTTTACCTATCTTCACCTCTTTACATAGCTATAAGTCCAAGAATATAACAATCATGATAGCTTAAAACACTGCAGACACATTATTAAGCTAATGAATCCCCATTTGACACACATTAACTCAAGAGTTACCTTATTTAAAGACATGCCTACTAAGTAACAAAGACCAAATTCAAAAATAGGTCACTGATCTCAATTTCTTAACTGATATGTATATTTTCTTTCTTTACTGGTTATTATTCTTACATTAGTTTTCATCTGTTCACCTTTTCTACTATGTAACTAAGTACCAAAAATAAACCCACTTTCTTAATCTTTCCTGTTTATTCTTTTACTTGCAACATCCAAGGTAAATGTGTTGAGGCTTGAGCACATTAAGCATCTCAAATATTTAGAAAGATTTTCAAAGAGGAGGTGAGTTCTATACAAAAGGAAACTCAAACCTTCATATTATGAGTGCAACTAACTATAAAAGTTTACTCTTAAAACTTTATGAAAAAAAGTCCATTCATAATTATACTCTACTATAATTATAAACAGTCATTAAAGCAAAAAACATAAAAATTCCTAAAGTAACTAGAAGACAGCAGTTGCCACAAAAGAATTTTCCATTTGAAGATATGCTAGAGCACCAAGAAGAAATTGCCATCAAATGACAGTAAAAACAAAATTTTGATGAATCAATCTGAACCTGAGTGCCTCCAAGAAGCATGATTCCAGGTAACAGTTAAAGGGGCGGGGGAGGGAAGAGTATATTCACAAAGGAAACTGGAACATTATGGGCACATACAAGCAAACATTCAAGACAATTCAGATAAGGAATGAGGGTACAAAAAGAGGTATACAGAAACCTTCCTATGCTCCATGACTTCCTTAATACTCATTCATAACTTTGTTCTTCAATTAAATATTTTAAATTCTCAAATGATGCAACAAAAGCATCAGATTTATATTCAATCATGCACGACATTTTAGAAAATTAATTCCCTTATATTACATTCAAACTAATCAGAACAAATCAAAGACAAGGTTCATGGAAAGCCTTTGATTTGTCAAAGACAAATAAGAAACATTTTTCAAAACTGTGGGTTCCAGTGTCACAGTAGAAATCACAACAAAATTACCAATATCCCAATGCTTTTACAAAAAAAAAAAAAAAAAAGTACCTGTGTTTTTACTTACCAGTCCTAAAATAGTTTATAATTGAATCTCTAGTAATTCCTGGAACTTTGCAGGTAGAAAATAGCATTCGAAATTGATTCATATCTAGAGGAGTATTTCCAACTTTATGAACAGGCAGTTTTTCTCTATTTAAAAAAAAAAGTATTTTGATCAAGAAGCCATTATTAAACTTATAAATCAAACCATCACAACTGTAGTATTTATTAATTCCCCAAATAAAAATTTTCAACATTTTGCCAATTGATGTTTGAGGTACATTTGTTACTAAATTCATATAAGTATCCTTACTTTCTTATTAGCTGCCAGTAGTTCAAGTTATGCCAAAGGATTATACTTCCTCTTTCTAACTGAGTGCCTTCCTTTGGAGGCCAATAGTGTTCAAAATGGGCAGAAGGACCGACAAAGTTGACATTTAGCTGTGATGGTATACGAACATCCAGGTAAACAACATTCAGCCACCATTCTTCAAGCTAAAAGAAATTAAAATTATCAGCCTAATGTTTTTCATAGTACTCAAATGTGGAATCGCTGACACCCCCCACACACAGAAAGAAAAAGCTACATTGTTCTTTTTTTTTTTTTTTAAAGAGAGAGTGAGAGAGGAGAGAGAGAGAGTGAGAGAGGAGAGAGAGAGAGAGAGAGAGAGAGAGAGAGAGAGAGAGAGAGAGAGAGAATTTTTAATATTTATTTATTTATTTTTTTAGTTCTCAGCGGACACAACATCTTTGTTGGTATGTGGTGATGAGGATCGAACCCGGGCCGCACACTTGCCAGGCGAGCGTGCTACCGCTTGAGCCACATCCCCAGCCCCATTGTTCTTTATTTAAAACATGGTTTGTTGTTGTTGTTGTTGTTGCTGTTGAAATCATCATAGATATTGAAAAATGCTACTATGATCATTTTTTTGGACTTATAAGATCCAAAATACTATTTGTTTAAACACACTCAAAAACATGAAACAAGAAAGCATAGAAAAGGCACCTTCAGAGGGACTATCATGTTGAAATCACAGTATCTAACCAAGCACTTAGTTGTTTCCTCAGAGTACCTGAGGTATAATGAATATTACTAAATCCTCACCAAATGATAACAGTTATTAGGACATTTAAATTTTCCATTTCTAAACAAAAATAGATATTAAGTCATAAATTTAAAAAACACTTTCAGGCCGGGTGCGGTGGCCCACGCCTGTAATTCCAGTGACTCCAAAGGCTGAGACAAGAGGATCACCAGTTCAAAGCCAGCTTCAGCAACGGTGAGGCACTAAGCAACTGAGACCTTGTCTCTAAATAAAATACAAAACAGGGCTGGGGATGTGGCCCAGTGAGTGCCTCTTGAGTTCAATCCCCAGTATCCAAAAAAAAAAAAAAAAAAAAAAAACACCCCACTTTTCAGTAGGCTTAAAATTAATTTAGTTTTGTCATAGAAAATTCTGTGTGTCCTTCTTTCATAATATGCAATTGAATTTCATGCATAAGCAGATCTTATTAAATTGTTATTTCTTTTTAAAGAAACTGATGTTATAAACTATAATTAGTACTTCAGAAAAAGGCCTACAAAAAAAGGAACTGGCAGAACAACTTCTTTACCTTCATCTAACTTTAATTAAAAAAATCCAAGGCTCAAAATTGACAAACTCATCCTTTATATCATATATTAAAGAAGTAAAGTAGATAAGTGAAAGAAGTCAAAGATTCCTTGTGGAAAATTATTGAGGCCCTCAATTGAAACTCTTCCCTCAATATACCTCACTGAAATAAAAAATATTCATAACTGTTCTCTTCTCCTTTTCTCCCATGAAGTGTTTAAATATTTCTATGCCACTTATGTAACATGTCTATTTTAGTCCTTTTCAGGAAGTTTTCAGGCTATAGTTACCTGGAAAAAATGTTTTTTCTCAAGCATGGCCTATAGATTGCCTGTTATCAGAACGACATGGAATAGTTGCTCAAATAAGGATTTCTGGGCCCCTTTCCACATATACTGAATCAGAATCACTGTTTCCAGAAAATCTGCATCTTTAACAAGTTCTCACGTAAGATAGGGGACCACTCATAACACTCAAAACTCCCCAGTTAATCGATTTATTCCTTCCTTTGGATAATCATAATGATAACAATGACTGCAAGGATTATACAACAATAATTTAAAAACAAAAGTTACACCCATTTTCAAATTTCCTTCTTCAAAGATCTTCATTATTCATTATAAACATACTAAAATAAATACCCAATTTCTTTTTCCTTTTGCCCTTTCAAGTAATTTCTGATGCAATTTTTCTCCAACTCCATTTTGAAATATTCGGACTATTTCTTCAGTTTTCTTATATTCTTCTTCATTTGCAAATGGCTTTACTATAAAAGAAAAATGTGATTAAGGCATTTAGACCTCAAGTACCACCAAATTACCTGAATCACTACATACACATATGTAATTAGTACATACTACATATGTAAAATACAGTATTAATTAACACTGCAGTATAATAAATTATAATAAGAGTTGACAAAATGAAAATGGCTAAAAAGCAACAATGCAAAATACTGTAAAAATTACAATGAGAGATATTATGTACTCCAATAACAATTTTCTGAAATTATTTTAAAATCATTCTAGATGATAGTGAAAATTATGAAGTGGGACTATCATCTAGTTATTAGTCCAGTTGAAAGTAAATCCTACTTAACCACAAATTGGAGAAATTAAAGCATCTTTCCATTAATGTTCACATTGGAGCCTTGATCATTAATATATGTAATAAAAAATGTATGTATGTATAAGTATAAATCCTACCCAGAGCAGTTTAGAGTGCCTCATGACTAAGGGAAATATTCCATGAAAACCAAATATTCTGAAATAAAGCTATAAAGTTAATTAGAGATCATGAGACATTAATATCTTCTTTCTGTTTGATTTTTGCCTCTGAAATCTTATCAAACTGCTAAAGTCAACTTAAATAAGTTGATTCAGAGAGAATATAAGTCAATAATCAAAAGTGGAATAATAATAAATAAATTTTTAAAAAATATTTATATTTTAGTTGTAGTTGGACACAATATCTTTATTTTATTTTTATGTGGTGCTGAGGATCGAATCCAGGGCCTCACACACGTTAGGCGAGGGATCTACCACTGAGCCACAATCCCAGCCCATAAATGAAATTTTTTAAAAAATAAGAAATTAGAATTTTCAGATAAAAGTAGGTGAGGAATAAAGAAATTTTTTTAAAAAGCATCAGAATGCTTCCAGTTAAAAATGACCACATATATTTATCTCTACTCATTCTAGAAACCTGCTAAAATGACAGTAAGGTAATAAAAAAGGGAAAAGTACGCCAGGACAAAAAAAAAATGAAAGATAGAGGATGGCTGACAAGTTTGGCAATATTTTACAATTAGAAAACACTGGGAGAAATGGTGACTGGGTTTATAGAATAGAGAAAGTTAATATCTAAGGCCTAAGAAATAGAGGTGAAGGGAATAGGAGGAAAGTTAGACATAAATCAACAAGCAAGCCAATTCTCACAGTAGAATCCAAAAAAAGTTCCAGAATTCATAATACATGGTACCTCCAAAAGATAAGGAGGAAATGAAGGCTCTAAGCAAGACTGTTGGAAAGTCTTCCAAAGCAGCAGTCAGATGACCATCTCATCCACACTCGCCTGTAGATCCCTTCCTATACTCTACAAAGCCTGGCAATGCCAGTAGAAAACATGAGTTTTACTCCCCAGAGAAGTTGACCCAGACAAGATAGAATACATAGATTCCTGCCCATAATGAATGGGGATTATAATGTAATACAATATAATGTCTTAGATTGCAGTATATTGCTTAGCATGTGTAACCAAGAAATGGAAACAACCTAAGTGTTCATCAACTGATGGATAAAGAAAATGTGATACATATACACAATGAAAAACTATTCAACAATTAAAAAAAACAACAATGATATTCTGTCATTTGCAAAAACATGTCATTTGCCAAAAAAAAAAAAAAATCCCACTGGATTGTTATGTTAAGCGAAATAAGCTTGGCACAAAAAGACAAGAATTGCATTATCTCACTCAAAAAAGTTGATCTTATTGAAGTTGAGCGTAGCAAGGTGTTACTAGAGATCAAGGAAAGTAGAGAAGAGGGAGGGCTGGGGAAAGGTTTACCAATGGGTACTCAGTATAGTTAGAAGTAAGGAGTTTATGGTGTGTGACTGCACAGTATGGTGAATACTGATAACAATTGTGAAAATTTTAACCATAAAGAAATGATAAGAAAGCCAGGTGCAGTCGGGATACCTATAATCCCAGTGGCTTGGGAGCTGAGATAGGAGGATCATGAGTTCAAAGTCAGCCTCAGAAAAACGAGGCGCTAAGCAACTCAGTGAGACCCTGTCTCTAAGTAAAATACAAAATAGGAAAATAGGTCTAGGGATGTGAAATGATAAAATGTTTGAGGACATAGAACCTAGGTTCAATCTAGGGTCATACACATGTATTAAAACATCACATGATACCCCATTAATACAGCTTTTTATGTTTTTATGTATTAGTTAAAAAGTAAAATTTAATTTAAATTTACAAGAAAAAAGAAAAACATTGGGGCTGGAGACACAGTTAATTCAGTGGGAGAGTACTTGCTTAGCAATGTGTAAAACTCTGGGTTCAATCTCTACAACTACCAAAAAAAGAAAAACAAAAGTACACTCCTTGAATGTTCAGCCTCCTTCTACCCCTTTCCCATTCAGTTCCCAAAACACTGGTTTATGCCTTCTAGGAAAGAAATAAGAGGAGTCCTCTTTGGAGAAAGCCATCAGTTCAAGAGAAAAGAATACTGGAATTCAGGTATGCCCTAATGGAATTTCTAGGTCTCTACCCTATTATCCAACATTAAGGCCCACTGGCCACCAAGTCCAACTCAGTCACACAGAGTTCCTAGTCAGCTTTTTCAGAGTCTTACTCCTAAATTTGAATGTTTAAGAATATTTGCAGATATTTGAGGAAAGTCTCTCACATGAGACAGAACAAAACAAAATGGATTGCTGGTATCAAACAGTAAAGAGACCAAAAAGGAAAAAGCACTGCTATGGCTTAAACATGGAAAGTGTCTGCCAAAGGGCCAGATGTAGAAGGCTTGATCCCAGGCTGGTAGTATGGGGAGGTGCTACAGACCTTTAGGAGGTAGGGCCTCAAAATCAGAGTGGCATCATACTTCTCAAGAAGAACAAACAATACCTTCAAAGTTCTTCAGAAAAATTATTTCTAATTCAGAATTTAATACTCAACCAACCAATCAAGTAAACATGTTTTTACTTCATACTTTTTCCTCCCAAATATTCTTTCTCAGGTATCTACTGAAGATGAGTCAAATAATGAAGTAAATCAAGAAAAAGAAATATATTAAATCTAGGAAATAAAGAGTCTGACACAAGAAAGAAATGTGAAGAGAACTCTCAGGATGGTGGCAAAGGAAAGCTCCAGTATACCGGTTGTCCGTCAAGCTCAAGAAAAGCTAACCTAATTAAAGCAAGAGGGAAAAGGGCTCCAGAAAAGGAGTATTCAGGTAGAAATGAAACTGACAGAATACTTTATATATTTAAATGTATTCAAGAATTTTCACTGCAATGTTTGGGAAAACTTATTTTTAAATACAAAGTAAAGTAAAAAATTAAAAATAAGAGGAAAATGCAAGAAGAAGGTAAATCAAAGTAAAATGCAGAGTTCACGTATGAATAATTGTATAACCATAAATCCTGAATGATTAGGTGAATTAAGTCAGGTGTATGTTGATTAAAATAGGGTGAAATCCTGAAATAAATAGGGGACTGCTGATTTAATCCTAAATAATGACTTTTGCACAACTATATAGAACAAACGAGAGGGAAAATGAGGTAATGTTGGTTTGTATTTATGCTGGTGACAGGGAGGGCTAAAGGATGAAAGAGAACTGATTTATAATACCTACAGGTAAAAGATGCAAGAAATAGTAAAATAAGAATATTACTTTAATTGTGTAGATAACATAAGGAACATAAAAGATTTGAAAATTCTTGCCTGAAGGATGGGATTTGCAAGGGGAAGAAGCAGCCAGGGAAATGGGGCAAAGGATTACACTTTTTACTGTAGGACTATTAATACTATCTTGTTTTACAAACTGTGGAAAAAATAACAAAAGAGAAAAAAACATTTTGGATATTTTAAGGACACTTTATCATGAGCCTAGAAGTAATCAGACTCTCATCAACTTCTAACAGCATCTGTTTTCTAAGTTGCTAAGAAGTAATGGATAATTATAAGATTATAAACATACCTGATTCAAGGTATTTTTTTAATGATTCTTCAAGTGAAGGAACAGGCAGTGATGGAAGAGAATCCTGGTACTGAAATGTTCGTTCTTCGATTGATTTAGCCAATTGATTTTCCATGATATAGTCACAATAGGAAACCTAAAGAAAAACAGACAGCACTCACAAATTCGATCTCATAAATATTCTTATATATGCTAGGCCCAATTCATTAAACCAATATTTCAGGGTCAGACTGTATCTAAGACTTGATCCCATTCTGTGGAATTTACAAGCTTGTCAGATAAAAAAAAGTCAAAAAGTATTGCAGTATGTGCCAGGTATTGCTTTGCATATGTAAAGCCCTGGGTTCAATCTCCATCACCACTAAAAAAAGAAAAAAGTATACTCCTTGAATTTTGAGCCTCCTTGTACCCTCTCCCCATTCAGTTCCCCAAACACTGGTTTATGTCCTTTAGGCAAGAAATAGGAGGAGTTGGGGCTGGGACTATGGCTCAGCGGTAGAGCACTCACCTAGCACATGCAAGATGCTGGGTTCGTTCGATCCTCAACACCTCATAAAAATAAATAAATAAAGATTGTGTTCAACTACAACTAAAAAAAAAAAAAAGAAAAAAAAAAAGAA
The DNA here is from genome assembly GCF_045843805.1 of Urocitellus parryii. NCBI lineage: Eukaryota > Metazoa > Chordata > Mammalia > Rodentia > Sciuridae > Urocitellus > Urocitellus parryii. The sequence goes on along the minus strand of NC_135533.1, from coordinate 24,481,285 downwards.
AGAAGAGGAGTCCTTTTTGGGGAAAGCCTAATTCAGATATGAAAACGTGTGTCATCTCCCTAATCTTCTTATCTCTGAAAAGTGACATTCTCTGCAATTTTAACATATGAAAAAAAAATACAAAGAGAGATTTAGTAATCTGCCTAAGAGATTATACCTAGAACTGTAACCCAGATCTATTAGACTGCACATTTTTCCCCTATACAGGATAGGCAGCATGATAGTGGGTGAGGAAGTGTGCAGAAAGTATTGATGGGTGGATGGGGTTTGATGTTTAGAAAAGGATTATGTGCTGAAAAAGAGAACTTTGAGGAGCACATGAAGGGGTGTGGAAGAGTTGCTCAACTATAGAATTACAGGATACAAAAAAAAAAAATCATATGACAAACTGCTGTAAGTTCATGTAAGGCCTACTCAGAATGGTTTCAAATATTCCAAAGCAATCTTGAATGTCTTCCACACATGTTAATTTTCATCATATAAATCAAACTAAACCAAAAATATGAAGAAGATCTACATACAAGTGCTAAATTTAAAAAATGACATTTCTCAAAGAAGACTTTATATATAAATTACATATTAAAATAGCAACTGAGAAAACAGGAGTATCAATATTGAATAAGAATTTCCTATCCTTTCAAATAAACAGCAAAGCAAAACAAATATTCCACTTAGAGGTCACAAAATTAAATAGTATCAAAAACAAAGGCACAGCAGAAATTTTTTTTCAGTCAACATCCTTTCCCCTTTGAATCCTGAGTTTTAGCTGGGCATACAGCCACCCAGATATATTTCTCCTATTCTCCCATGGAGCTCAGTGTGGCCTTGGGATATATGTTATCTCCAGTTCATAACCCTAAAAAGGACTGCATGTGTTCTTTCATGTTTCCTCCTCACTGCCCATCAGGGAATGTCAACTAGAACAACGCCTTGGACCCATTTATGGAAGCCATTTGCTGAGGTTGTCAGAAGCACCTGATTAGCATGGACTCCTATCTCTAGATATATCAAAAAAAAAAATGCCGGGCATGGTGGCACATGCCTGTAGTCCCAGCTACTCAGGAGGCTGAAGCAAATGGTTTGCTTTAGCCTAGGATTCAAAGCCAGGCAACATAGCTCTCAAACAACAAAAAAAATCTCACGACTTTTGTTTTATTCATGCCATATCTTGGGTTTTTTTTTTATGGAGAAGAGCTATCTATACCATTAATATAAAGAGATAATTTGAAAGTGAAGTATAACAAAGATCTCATAGTTCCTCTCATTCTTCTTTTCTAATGACTTCAGTTACACATTGTTTTGAACACCCAAAAAGGCTTTGAACCTAATGAAAATGTAGATCTGGGTCCAAATAGAATAAGCCACCTTCTAGCCATGTGCTCCGAGGCAAATAACTTTAACGAATTTCCTTATCATAGACTGTATTTTAAATGCCCAAAAAAGTACATTATAAAAATAATCCAGCTGAAGCTGGGTCCAGCTGCACAGTGCAACACTGTAATTCCAACTACTCAGGAGGCTGAGGCAGGAGGATCACAAATTCAAGGCCAGCCACCAATAGAGCTGGAAACAACCATATGCAGAATTTCTCTAAATGACCTCAAATTTCAGCCCTTCTAATCTCCAGACCTGTGAATATGGGATCACTATTTTTGTAATTGTAATTTGGTTATCATCTATAGAACATCTGACCATAAAACAGGGATACTGTTCAGGTGGACCTAATCTGATCACTTAAGTCCTCTGAAGCAGAGATGCTGGCGCTGACTTTGAAGATGTAGGTGGCCTCAGGGAACTGACAGATACATAGGGCTGACAGACAGTAAGGAAATGGAGTCCTCAGTACTATAAGCACAGTGGAAATCAATTCTGCCAATAACCTGAATGAATCTGGAAGTGGATTCTCCCCAACAGCCTCAGAAAAGAACTTAGACCTGCAGAAACCTTGATTTCAACTCTGTACAGCTTCTATGCAGAACACCCAGCTAAATTCACTGAAGTCTTTCAGATCTACAGAAGCTGTAATACATTTATGATGTTTTAATTGTTCAGTGTGTTGTAATTTGTTATTGCAACAATAGGAAACTATTACAGAGAAGATGCAGAGAAACACATGCAGAGAAGATACTCTCTGTACACCTCCCTGCTACTTAATAGATTCTAGGAAACTGGGAACAAGAGTACTAATTTCAAACTCTCTACAGTGCTTAACTCACCAACAGGTAACAATAATATGAATTACCAGATTTTTTTCTTTAAAGAGTGATCCCCAATCACAAAGATTAAGCTAAATAATATAATTTGAATAGCACTACGAAAATGACGTTGCTGGATTTTAGAGAACCAGGAACAATAAGTAAAGGAACAGACTGTCACATACCAGTATACCAACATGAACTTTTTAAGCCTACCAGTTGCAACAATTTGTTTTGAGACCACGGGCATTTGAATTAAGTTTGTGACTATGGGAAGGAAGAAACAAACTTAACAAAATCTTCAGAGAAATTAACAAAAGCTGGTGAAAAAAGGCGGAGGGCAGACAGACCATTTAGGAGGAGAAGGGAGACTCCAAGACTCAACTTTTTGTGAACCGCTGCAAACTCACGCAGAAAGTTTGTTTATCTGTTGCAGAGGATTAAATTTCTATAAAATCAACTAGGTTTCAGGAAACTGCACCTTCCATTAGATGGGTCCACCGAGACACAAGATACCTTCCGGTGCCCGTATCTGTGCCAGCAGCCCGTCGCAGGACCACAGGAGGTCAGAGCAGCAGCAGAGGGCAAGGAAAGCTTAGAGACTCCTCCCACCAACCCAAGGGCAGCGCTGCACACTCAAGAAGACACCAAGTCACAGAAATCCAAGCAAGCACCACGACGGACCAGCTCAGTGGCCCAGCCTCAGGGGTACCGCTTCAGACGCCGACAGGCGAGATGCAGGAGGACACCACACCCCCGCTGACCCCCAGCACCTCTGCAGTTCAAGGCGACCTAACTTTGTTCTAAACGACTCAACTTTCCCCGGGCCCCTGAGCTGCCGGACTAGGAGAGGAAGGGAGTGGTGGCTCCGCAGGCCTGCCAGCCATCCTCACCGACCGAGCCTCGCCCTGGGTTCCGCTCCCGACAGCTGCGCCGCTCTACTCGCTGTGCGCCGCAGAGGAGCGGGAATTGGACGCAAAGCCACGAGGGTCCCGCCCCGCGAGCGCCGGGGAACGGGATTGGACAGAAGGCCTCCACGGCCCCGCCCAGTGCCTGAAGCAGGGGACCCACTGGGCCTGCGCCGTGCAGGGACTCCGCCCCGCCTGCCTCGAGCGTTCTAGGCCTGGGGTGAGATTCTGGGCTGCGGGCCTGGGAAAGACTGGCCTCTCACCGAGCTAGCTCCCGAAGTCCGCGCAGCCTCGGTGACCTGCCTGATGCTGTGGGAGCTCGAGGCCCCGACGCCCCGACCTGAGCTATCTGGAGAATCGCTCTCCGCCCACGGAAGGACCCAGCCTCCTGGAAGACACTGAAACTGATGGCTCAAACCTGTTTACACCGGCTTTTGCTTGACGCCGCGCCCAGTTTCCCTCACTCTTTTTCTTGCTCCCCGTTGCTCTCCTCCCTTTTCCCAGGGCGATGCTTTTTGCATCACCCAAGCAAAGAACTCAGCCCAGAGTTTTAGAAAGGAATTTCGTTGTCCGCCCTATGTTCTGGCAAGAGCACGGTGACCACACAGATCCCTCCTCGGCCTCTTTCCCTTCATCTCTGAGGCTGAAGTTTGCCCGAGCTGCAACACTATACCATCCCGGGCTCCTGGCCCTGCTGCACTTTTCAACGTCCTTGAAGGCACCAGGGATGTTCACAGGGCAGACTTGGGGCTTATCTGATGTTTCTATTATCGTGCCAAGGAATGGAATTTTTAACCAGAGCAGAGCTGGACAAATTCTAGCTGAAGAGGTGGTTAATGTAGTTTCATAGGTTAATCCATTTTACATTTCCCTACTCAAATAAAATATGCTGTTTAATTTTTAATCTTACTTCTTTTTTTTTCTCCCCACTAGTTTTTGGAAAGGAAAAGTCCACAAATTTACATGTGCTCTGAACTAGATATCAAATACAGTATAAAAAGAACAAGATTTGAAATTAACATATCATTACAGGTCCCTATCCCTAATTTGTCTTTCCAAACTCATTTAGTAGTAAAGTTTGACCTGAATGAATCAAAACAGAAATTATGGTGTAAGTATTCATAAGTTTCCTACAGAACTATTAACGTGTTTGGAGGTGTTGCATAATAAGTAGTAGACTTACCTTTTAAGGAATCTTCTCAATTCTGAAACATCTAGCCAAAAAGGTTATCATTTAAGGATGATGAATTTGTTGTAAAAATTTCTGAAGTTGTGAAAAACTTTTTCTCTCATAATATATAATTGTTATTTTCTGGATTATATTAAAATTGGCTTGTAAGGTACAGTTTTTAAACTGAATAATAAGAAAACTGCTCGAAAACCTTCGTTGTACTTTTTCTTTGTAGTGAATTTCTGGCACCTCTTTAAGTTTATGCATATTTAATACCTGCTGGTGGCATAGAATTTAGGTTCTCTTAGCCTAACTCTATTTCTCCTAGTCTTGATGTTTTAGTGGGCACAGATGTTTCTGTAAGGATTCCTGGGTTTGTGGAAAAAGAAAAGATTGTGAAACTGAAGAAAATGAGTGAAATATAGATTTGAGTGTGTAGGGGGGAAAAGATAATCTTTTAAAAATATGCTGATGAACAGATGTATCAATAACCACAAAAACTGATGATATATTTAAACAATTTGTGTTTTTCTTCAAAATTTATGATATTTACCTTAATGGCAGATTTCAAATTATGTTGTACTCAGGTTAAATTTGAACTTTTAAAAAATTATTTCTTAGATTTTGGGAGACATTGGTTAGTGAGAAGATACTTCAGGCATTTGAAGTACATCTGATAGGAAGTAGTCCCAAGATTAAAAAACAACTATGAATCAAAATGTTTTTCTGGAGGAAAGCATGAGGTGGTACCAGTGATGTTTATAACATTTTAAAGTTGCCATAGAAATCTTTCTTATTATTCCTATTTATCTCTTTCTCATATAACACAAATTGGAAAGAACTATATAGGCAAATTTGGATAAGTTTTGCCACAAAGAGTAGAAAAATATTAGTAGTTCATATTTCAATCTCCATAGCGGGCTTACTGCTAAGATTCACGACTGATAAGTAATGGGGTGTAGTAAATGGCCCTAATCTGTAGGACAGATCTGAAAACTAAGTTCATCTTGGTGTATAAAATGAACATGCTGAAATAATGTGTGATCTTTTCTTGTTTTTAATGGGAGGAGCAGTAGAGGCATCATTATTTTGGGACACAACCAACAGTAAACTAAAGGATGATGAATTTAAAGAGATAAACTCAATATGAAAAATTACCAACAGCAGATGAACAGTGTTTTTTTATTCAAAGGTACTGTTTTTTGTTTGTTTGTTTGCTTGTTTTTGGTTTTTGTACCAGAGATTGAACCCAGGGGCACTTAACCACTGAGCCACATCCCCAGCCCTCTTTATATTTTATTTCGAGATTGAGTCTCTCTACATTACTTTGGGGCCTCACTAAATTGCTGAAGCTGGCTTTGAACTGGTGATCCTTCTGCCTCAGCCCTCGTAGTCACTGGGATTACAGGCATTTGCCCACTATACCCAGCCAAAAGGACTCTTTTCAGCCTTGGTGCTTAATTTGGGGTCACCACTGATGATATTTATTGTATATGAAAGTTTACCCCCAAAATCCTAGGGGAAGAGTTAAGACAACTATAATGTTCTTACATTTTAGAAAAATTCCTTATTACCCAACAGAACAAAACATTTAAAAGCTTTTAACAGCTTTATTGAGATATAAATTATATGCCATAAATTTTACCCGCTTAAAGTGTATAAATCAATATTTACTATATTGATAATTATTCAATCATCATAACCTAATTTTAGAACACTGTCATCCCCCAAAAGAAACACACCTGTTAGCAATCACTCCTCACCTCACCCCTACAACTTCCCAGTCCTATACAACCAGTAACAGATTTTCTGTCACTATAGATTTGCCTATTCTGGATACTTTGTATGAATAGGATCCTGCAATATGTGGCCATTTGTAACTGGCTTTCTTTCACTTATATTCTCTAGATTCATCCATGTTTTAGCATATACCGGTACTTTGTTCCTTTTTTTAAGCTGAATAATAATTACCTTGTATCAATGTACCAACTTTTGTTTATGCATTCATCAATTGATGGACATTTGAGTTGTCTGCTTTTTGATTATTTGAATAATGCTACTATAAATATTTCTGTACAGGTTTTATGTGAGCATGTTTTCAATTTATCTTGAATATTCTTTAGAGTGGAATTGTAGGATATGTTAATTCTATGTTTAACATTTCAAAAACTGCCAAACTGCTTTACAAAGTGACAGTACCATTTTATATACTTACTAAAAATATATGGAGATTCTGATTTTTCCATGCCCTTCATTACAGTAATATAGCAATAGTGTTCATTATTATCTTTTTATTATTACTGTCCTAGTGAGTTTATCTTGTGGTTTTGATTTTCATTTCTATGAAGACTAGCAATGTTGAACATATTTTCATATGTTTATTGACCATTTGTATATCTTCTGTAGAGAAATTTCTATTTTGATCCCTTACCCATTTTTAAATTGGGTTATTTTATTGTTGTTGAGTTTTAAGTATTTGTTATATATTCTGGATAGAAGTTGCTAATGAGATCTATGATTTGCAAAGATTTTCTCCCATTACTCAGGTTGCGTTTTCACTTTTTTGATAGTGCCCTTTGAGGAATGAAATATTTTAATTTGATAACGTCCAACTAATCAATTTTTTCTTTTATCATTTGTGATTTTGATATTGTATCTAAGAAATAATTACCTAACCTCACATCATATTTATTCCTGTGTTTTCCTCTAAGAGTTTTATAGCTTTTGCTCATAATTTATGCCTTGATCCACTTTAAGTTACAGACTTTTGTCACTATAGATTTGCCTATTCTGGATACTTTGTATAAATAGGATCATACAGTATGTGGCGGTTTGTAACTGGCTTTGTGTGAAATAAGGATACAAATCCATTCTTTTTGTATGTAGAAATCTAATTGTTCCAACACCATTTGATGAAAGATTATTAGACCATTGAACTGGTTTGGCCTCTTTGTCAAAAATCAATAGTCCATAAATGTTAGGATTTCTTTCTAGACTCAGTTATATTTGATACACCTGTATGTCTATCCCCATCCAATGCCACACTGTCTTGACTGCTATAGTTTTAATTTTGAAATCTGGAATTCTGATTTGTTTTTCTTTTCCAAACTTGTTTTTCAGATTGTTTTGGTTGTTCAGGATCCCTTGCTTTTCTAAGAATGTAACATTTTATAATAAAGATAGAGACACAAGGATACAATATGTATTTTTCATTTTGTGCATAAATATTGAGTTTTTATGTATTGTTATACTTCTTTTGGAGTGTGGGGAGGGTTACCAGGGATTGAATTCAGGAATACTTGACGACTGAGCCACATCCCCAGCCCTATTTTGTATTTTATTTAGAGACAGGATGTCACTGAGTTGCTTAGTGACTTGCTTTTCCTGAGGCTGGCTTTGAACTGGCAATCCTTCTGCCTCAGCCTCCTGAGCCATTGGGATTACAGGCATGTACCACCATGTCCAGCTTCATGTATGATATACTTTAATCTACTTAGTGAACTGGAAATATCTATGCTCTTATTTCTTTCCAGTATCATCCAGCTATATCTTCATTCATACAGTTATTATATAGTATAAAGTATTCACAAATGCAAACTTAAATATGAATATTTATTAGTAACATGGGTTTGTAGACTATCTATTGCATAATATGCATTTTGATGGTATCTAGGGACTTTCTAATATAAATATATAGCTATTCAAGAAAATAAGGGAGGAATGTTTATTCTCAAAAGGAAAACAGTTTATTCAGTTTGGTTTTAAATAATTACTATATAGCTTATCCTCCCATCCACCCAAAAGGGACTATGGTCAGCCCCTTTAGTAAAAGTTCAGTGGGGAGTAATCAACAGGTCATATGCTAGGCAAGTTATATTATCATGTATGTAACTTTGAAAACCTGGGAAAATGGCCACTCAGGGAACTGTGGGTGACCCGCCTGATTATGGTGTGTCTTCCTTGCTGACATTTCAACTTTACTATTTTTGTTTTTGTTGAAACAGTGTCCTACTATAATTACCCAGGCTGGTTCCAAAACTCATGGGTTCCACCTCAGCCTCCCAGTAGCTGGGATTACATGTACATCTCACCAGGTCTTGTTTGAACCTACCTTTTATGAATTTTAGTAAAACTTTTCAATTTTTAGTTGCATTTTTATCATTATTAAAATGAAATGTTTAGCAACATAGACATTTCCAGTTTATCAGTCAACTTTCAGAAAAAAATGTTACATTTTGAATGACTTGAAATCTGTTATCTTTATAGTACAGTGAATTTTTATTTTTATTTTTTATTTTTTTGCAGTGCTGAAGATGGAACTCAAGGCCTCATACATTATAGGCTAGTGCTCTTATATTAAGCTACATCCCCAGCCAGTGAATATTTTGTCTTTTTAAAATTTGCACTATATATTATTTCATGCCTCATATTCTGATACATGTCCAATAATATTCTTTGCCTATTAAAATGAATATACATTGTCTTTGAAGTATACTAAGACTATTGATTATTTTAAAAGACTTTTGGGTATTAGCCATCATTTTATGTTTTTCTTCTGTTATTACATCGTCAGATGTAAGTATTATAAACTAACCATAAGAGCTTTGTTATAGGTTTATACAGAAAAGAAGGTATGTTTGTCTTAGTTAATTTTCTGTTGCTATAACTGAATAACTGAATATTACAGGCTGAGTAATTTGTAAAGAAAAGAAATGTATTCCTTATAGTTCTGGAGGTTGGCAAGTCCAAAGTCAAGGGACCACATCTGATGAGAGTATTATTGCTGGTGGGACTCTCTGCAGAGTCCCAAGGCAGTGCAAGGCGTCACATGGAAAGACAGAGCAGGTTAGCCAAAGAGAGCTTGCTTTTATAACAAAACCACTCCCTCAATAACTCACTTACCCACTGATCCACAAACTACTGTCAACATATAACTTAAGTATTAAGTTTGCAACACACAAAATTTGGGGACACATTCAAACCACATGAATGCTATTCGTATTATTTCATAAGGACAACTTAACAATTTGCATCTCCTCTTAGCTTTTTTTTGTTTTGTTTTGTCTTTTGCCTTTCATGCTTGTGACTACAATTAAATTTTAAAACTTAAAATTGCCAAGTACTTTTTGAAGGTCCTGTAATAAGGATTCTTACATCAGCCATGAGATGAGATGAAGTCACCCATAAAGTTATGCAACTTTAAAAAATGAAAGCACAAATAGTTTCTTTTGTCAAGATATTTGATATTTATGATGACCTAAAATGTTGCATGATCTAAAGTACTCTCAGTAAGAATGAAATATAGAATTATGTTATACATCGACTTAGAGTCACTTCACTTATTACTGTTTTATTCCTAACAATGTCTTATAAGGCAGGGTTTGACGTGAGTTCTGCCATCATTAACATGAGGAAGCTAAAGTTTCCTTTTCTGCTTCAAAACCACAACTCATGGAATCCAGTCTTCTTCCCCTTGTAACAGCATTTCTACCATGTCAAATTCATCTAAAAAATTGTTTTAATATATAAGGAACTTTGGATATATACTATATACATATAAGGTATAAATTTTAGTGAATTGAACACACAAATCCTGTTTTTAATTCCCCTTTCCTGTTACTGGATACTTTTAAACATAAACTCCTAAGGTTATTATAGTTCTTTGAAGAGGCAGTTTCTTTTTTTTAATTTTCTCTTTTTTATTTTCTCTCATTCCTTCCCCCAGGATGAACCCAGGGCCTCAAGCACACTAAGTGTAGGCTCTGCCTGAGCCACACCCTCCCCATCTTTGAAGCAGTTTCATTTTTGGTTAGTGCCCAGGTGGAACCATGGGTTCCTAGAGTTGAAACTTCTCACAACCCTGATTTCCCCTCTATGCTACTTCCTGCTTGCTTTTACTTTAGTTCTGCACATTGAATGAATATCTTTAAAATGTCTCATTTCAACTCACATATTCAGGAGTTCCTTTAAGTTTCCTCTTTCTTTAAATTCATATACTTCTAAAACCATCTCTTGTTTTGTTTACTTCTGACCATATCAACTCCCAGAGCTAAAAGCTCTTATAGTACATATTAGGTGTAACCAGACTCCTCAACCCCAAGGCTCAATACAATCCTTTGACACTGAGCAGCCAGGAAGCAGTGGGAGGATATGATCAGTGAATATGCAAACCTGGACTTCAAGAGACTACAAGAAAATGTAGTTATCCTAAGAAATTTCATGAAATAAGGAATTTCATGTGAGGACTGAGAATGGAGCTTAGTGGTAGAGTATTTGCCTAGTATGTACAAGGCCATGAGTTTGATCCCCATTAGCACAAATAATAATAATATAAAGAATTCCATGGAGAGCCTTCTAAAGCTACCAACTCTTCGTGCATTTCCCGTCCTGCATCTTGGGTACTTCTTTATACATGGGTTGCTGAGTTCCCCATTTAACCCAAAGGGAGGAAAATTTTTTCTTTAAATTAATCTGGGGGAAACTTAAATTTTCAAAAGGAATTGAAATGGGAATTTTAAGACAAAGCATATAGAAATGGGCATGCAGAATGCAAACATATCCTGATAACTAAAATCTAGCCATAATGTATCTTACCTGGTACCAATGAGAATCTGTCTCAGATTATTCTAAATCAGCAATTCTCTAAATGGGGTGATTTTGCCCACTGAAGACATTTGATAATATCTGTAAACACTATTGGTTATCACAGCTGTTGGGGTGGTGATACAGGAAAGAGATCACAAAGACCAGGGATCGCACAGGACAGCTGCCCACAAAAAAAAAAAAAAAAAAAAATTATCTGGCCCCAAATTTCAATAGCACTAAGGTCAAGAATTTTGGTTTAAGGAGATGTATGAGAAGAAAGAGTTTCAATCAGGATGCTTAACCTTCAAGCCAAAAGTGCATTGAATTAATACTCTTATATACTAGCTCTACAAAAGCAGGATCAATCTTAAAATTTGTTCTAATTCAATAGAGCCATATCTGTTTGGCCTGACAACCAAATTTTGTTTCCTGCCTGTAGGAATTCCAACTCACTAATAATTTTCTTTTTCCTGTCACGTGTGTGTGTGTGTGTGTGTGTGTGTGTGTGTGTGTGTGTGGTGGTGGTGGTGGTGTTGTTGTTATTGATTGAAACTAGGGTTTTGTATGTGCAATGTATATCTCTAGCCTCACACTGATAGTTTTTTAACAAAGAGCAAATAAATCCTATACCTAATCAATAATTAACACTTGATTAACTTAGGGACCTGGGTTTCTCTCCTTTCCCAGTTCTCTTTGATTATGAAAGTACTCCTAAGAGAACAACCCCACAGATTTTCACCACTGGTTTTAAGATATCATTGTGAAATGTCCTTAAAGAGGTCACTAACAAGTTGGCATAGTAGTGCATGCCTATAATCCCAGTGACTCAGGAGGCAGAAGCAGGAGAATCAAAAGTTTGAGGTAAGCCCCAGCAACTTAAAGAGATCCTATTTCAAAATAAAAAATTAAAGGGACTGGGGATAGCTCAGCAGTAGAGCAACCCTGGGTTCAAATCCCCAACCCCTGCAAAAAGCAAAAAATATGTCACAAAAAAAGTATTTATTAGCATATACTGAATGCCTCACATTCCATATGGCACTATACAAAAATTTTTTTAATTACCATCTTCACTAGTTTTGTTGTTATTAGTTTGTTTTTTACAGTGCTAGGGATCAAATTCACTAATTTTACATGAATATTTTGTCCTCTGTTTATATTGGGGGTCCTTGCAAGGAGCAAGAACATGAAATTTGAAATATGCCATTGTTGAAGGGACCAGTAGAGTAAGGTAAGGGGGCTAGGGAGAGAGGAAGGAGTGGGGAAGGAGGGGGAAGAAGGGGTATTGGGGAACAAAATTGACCAAATTATGTTATGTACATGTACAAAGATGTCACAGTGAATCCAACTATTATGTGCATTATAATTCACCAACAAAAAAATCAGTTTAAAAAAGACATATGCTATTGTTGGGGCTCAGGAAACAATACCCAAACTCTAAATTATAATAACTTTGAACTAAAGGAGTAACATCAAGGTATTTCTCTGAACTTCCTCCTACCCCCACCCCCTATGCTGGTCTCTGAATCCTCATTCTTTCCCAAAGTGCAGAGGGGGGCTTCTTCTGAGGTTCCATTCCCATAGGAATGCAAGTGTTATGAAATCTCACTCACCAGGAAAGGTTAACTGCTGAGAAATAGGAAAGTTGAGGTTTCCACACCAAGGACCTTCTGCCAGCCAGAGTTCTCATCTATTCTTTTGAGGGCAGCTCTGAGAGATCACTGAGAGATGGCATCTACTAATAGGACAACCTTTATTTGTGTGCTTCCTCCCTTCACTCTTGCTATTATTGCTTGTCATTGCTACCCTCCAGGATACCCCAAACCCTCCCTATCCAAGCCTCTATTCTTCTTTGTAGCTTGAGACAAAGACTTTGGACTCTACCATCTGGCTCTTCTGAGGAGCTCATAGTTTGTGTAAGACTCTTGGGCCGTGAATTTTCTAGGTACTTGTTAATTTATTGTGTCTTTTTCTTCCACTAATCTGTCTCTTGTCTGTTTGAAATTGCCTGGTGGGTTAATTTATCCTTTGCAAACTTGCTTTTTGGTTTCTTTACCTTTGCCTAGCATTCTAAACCTTAAAGAAAAGCCACACCTACATGATTAAAATATCACCTCTAAAGTCAGCTATTCTAAGATAAAACAGGAAACACAATGGTGTGTTCTTCACCTTACCATCATTGTGCCAAAAACACCTGGGGAAATTAACTTAAAAGAAAGAAAAGATTATTTGGCTCATGGTTTCAGTCCATGCCTATAATCCCAGTGACTCAGGAGGCAGATGCAGGAGAATCAAAAGTTTGAGGTCAGCCCCAGCAACTTAAAGAGATCCTATTTCAAAATAAAAAATAAAAGGGACTGGGGATAGCTCACAGTAGAGCAACCCTGGGTTCAAATCCCCAACCCCCGCAAAAAGAAAAAAATGTCACTTGCCTCCTTTGGTCTGGGATGAGGTGAGGCAGAACATCATGGTGGGGAGCCTAGGGTGGAGCAAAACTGCTAACCTGATGGCAGCCAGGAAGGGGGAGAGGGAGGAAGGAGAGAGGAAAGGTTGGGAGAGGGAGGGAGAAGCAGGGGGAGGAGGAAGGAGTGGGGAGAGAGTCAAGTGGAAAGAAGACATACCCTTTAAGGGCACAATTCCAATGACCTGCTTCCTCCAATGAGGCCTAGCCCCTAAAATTTCTACCACCTCTAATAGCCCATTAAGTCTTTATTTTTTTTAAAGAATATTTATTTTTTATTTGTAGTTGGATACAATACCTTTATTTTATTTAATTATATGTGATGCTGAGGATAGAACCCAGGGCCTTGCCTGTGCTAGGAGAGTACTCTACCGCTGAGCCCCAGCCCCAGCCCCAGCCCCTCCATTAAGTTTTGAATCCCAAAATGCTTTAACCCATTCATGAGTTCAGAGTCTTAATGACCCAATCACATCCCAGAGGTCCCCCCTCTGAATACTGATACATTAGGAAAAAAACCTTCAACAGTTTTGAGGATCATTTAAGATCCAAAGTATAACCATCAGTCATAAGGCTTCCTAATCAGCAATCTTCAGACATACAGAACCCAGAATATCTGGTGACCGTCAGATAGCATCAGAATGTGTGTCAAAGAAATGGACCACTGCAGGATTAATGCTTACTCTAGCACCCACCCATCTGTGGCTAAATAAGAACTTTCTTAAGTTTCCTACATAGGATCTGGGCTTGTGGTTGTTAACTAAAATGGTCTTCAGCATGGTAGTCCAGATATTTTCCAGTCAGCCAGCTCATCATAATAAAGTTCTTCCTCCACCACTACCTTGCCTCTTGACTAATTCACTTCTGTCATGGGGTGAACATACAAAAACTCTGTGTGGTTTCATTCCAGCAAGACTTTGGAGCCCCCACACTGTAAAAATGTTGAGGACACTATTCATTATATCACTTATACTGTCTACCATGTTCCTGTTAAAGCTTTGTTTCAAGTTTGAATTTGGGGGAAGTTTAGGTCCTCTTTACTGAAAATGAGATTTCAACAATGTATTAGATTTCCTTTATGCCATAGGTGCCAAAATTTCAATCCTGTGAACAGTGTCCTTTTTCCTATCTGTATTTACATTTTACTTTCATCGAAAGCCTTTCAAATCCCACATAATAAGACAGAAGCTTAAGAAAGGAGGAGAAAATCAGAGGTAGGAAAAAAGTGTATGCAATTAAAAAACAAAGGCACAAATGTACATACAAAAATAACTGGAGAATATGACATGTCTGGTTTTTTTTTTTCATTTGAATGCTAGAGCATGTTATAGAAGCCAAAAATATCAATACCACAGAATTTTAAAACTATGAATTATAATAACCAGATAAATTTTGGAATAGGTGAGCCACAAAGGAAATATGTCAGGGAAGGAGGAAGATAAACAATGATAATAGTATGACTGTTGGACAAATGTGTGAAGATCAAAGAGGAGCTCAGTGGAGATGAGAGGGTCACACTGAGTGAATCGCATTTAAAGAGATGGTTAGATGATGCTAATTGAAGAGAACCTTTGATACTGCAGAAGAAAAACCCCAAAATCTTAAAGATGAAAATAAAACCTCTCCCATTTTAAAAATAAGAAACAAAGACTCCAAAACAGTTCATTTTTCCTCCACTACTTATAGGGTCTAGAATGTGGATTTCCTGCCTCTCAGCTCTGTCTGCTATACCACACGGCCTCTCAAGACCGTGTGGTATAGCAGATACCGTGTGGTATTGCTTTTGGCAAAAGAGCACTATTGGTTTGTAAGCTAGGAAGTTTTTAGAAAGTAGCAGAGTGAGAGAGAAGCTGTGAAGAGATGGAAACACAGAAGACTCTCAACCAGTATTTTAATTTTCAAGGAGAAATTCATAACTGAGAGAAATTCTTTATCGAGAGGGGGAGAGAGTCTGCTGGCCAGAAAGCACTCCCAGTGCCCTGCAGTGTTATTGTCCTAGTTCCCACATTGCAAAAGGCAGGATATCAATAAGAGGTCCCTGACTATCACAATTGTTACCTTCCTGGGAAGTATTATGAATGTTCCACTGAAGTTATTCCTGTGTCCTTTGAGCTCTGGCTCAGTAAATTGGAACACAGCCGGTCTCCACACCTTGACTCTTTCGTGTTCAAAAGTCAGACAGATTAGATATTAAAAATATGACTTCACATAAGGATAAACTAAAGAAGAAGCAATGACTCCGATTCTTTTAACGAATGACTTTCTTCAGTAGCAATCTTTCCAGGGTATGGGTGTGTACTTCTATATCATTGCCACTCTTCAAGAAATGAAAAACACTGAAACATGCCTTTTTCCATATTTTGGAGAATGAGGGTTTTTTAAAATATTTATGTAGTTTTAGATGAACACACGGTATGTTTATTTATTTTTATGTGGTGCTGAGGATTGAACCCAGTGCCTCACACATGCGAGGCAAGAGCTTTACCACTGAGCTACAGCCTTAGCCCCTGGAGAATGAGTTTCATGAATGAGCTTAAATAGTATGTACTTAATGCTTATGTTTATCATGTGGTACAAAGTGTTTCCAAGGAAGCATTCTGTTTAATTGCACACTAAAAGAAAAATAGTGCCTGTTCTGAGAAATGAAATTTGACAACGTTATGAAGTTTTTATAGCAAAGCATTAAATGACTTATTCTTAATTCAATAAAAATAAGATAATCTTGAAATACTAAGATCATTAAATAAGCTTAAGATATTATCTTAGTATTTACACAATTATATATCAACTTTTATTCAACATTTTATTCAACAATAAAGCAACTCTTGCTTTTATGAGGTAAATACATTTCATGTAAAGTATGGAGAATCCCTGAGCTATTTCAGGGATTTCTCTGGGTTCTGAGACTTATCTTTGTACACAAAACTATTCATACTTTAGTGCTCTCGTTTTTTTCCAGATAGAATTTTGCAGATGAAACTTTAATATGCTTGAGTTGAAATGAACCATTGTTAACAGACTTCAGAAAACCCTCAAGATCTTATAGCAGGACTATTGTATTTCAGTTTGTGTGGGATGAGGCAGGGTAACAAAATCAGGAGACTTATGGGGAGGTCTAGAAACCCGGTTCTGTCACAGTCATATGATCCTGCATTGTTCTCCAAAGTCTCTGTCTATTCTGTAATTTTAAGAAACTCAAATGAGTTTTACAAGGTGTCCCAAAGCAGAGTTCATTGTGGTGATGTGTCCTGCGAGGTGGAACCTCCCTTCTCGACTGAAGCTGGCTTCTGGGACAGTTACTGATATACTTGTTAACACTGGCTGCCTAAAAGTATAGTTTACTTGTCAACAACAGTCCAAGTACTTTGGACTCTGCTTTGGTGAGCACAAGGTCACTTCCTTTTTGTTGTTGTTGTCTCATAGAAACTGTTGTGTGATAAGGTATGTGGGTTAAAAGGCCATATAAATAAGTACTTACTGAACACAAATCCTTGACCAACAACATATTGAATATAGATACAAATCAATGAGTCAATCAGGAATTTTCCAGTTTTCTGTTTTTATGGACAAGACAGCTCTAGAAGGTGATAGCCCTAAGGTGTTATTTGTTATATTTTATAGAAGCATGCATATTGTAAGAAATATTTACTGCATAAGTGTATAACTTCTGTACAAAGTACATTTGGTATTTAGCTTATGCAAATATGCATATTATTTAATGTATCTTTTCATTACTTATATAATTCACCTCAATTTAATGCTATCTTTTGAAATAATGCTTGCTTTTGAATAAAAATCCAACAGAAGGCATGTATCATTTTATTTTATTTTTAAAGAGACAGGGTCATGCTATGTTGCACAGGCTGTCCCCAACTGCCAGGCTCAAGTGATCCTCCTGCCTCAACCTCCCAAATAGCTGTGAAAGTAGCTGCAGCTACAGGTATGTGCTATGAAGAGCTTATATGTCTTTTTTAGTCAGGGTTCTCCAGAGGAACAGAATCAACAGGAGATTACAAAAAGGGGATTTATTAGATTGGCTTACAGGATCAGAAGTTAGATAGTCTCATAATGGTCATCTGCAGTCTGCAGAGCTAGAGGAAATAGTAGCTGCTCATTGCAAGAAGATGGAACCTAAGAAGAAGGATCAATGATACAGCCCCAGTCCAAGGGCCTGGAAACTCCCTGGGGAGCCTGTGGCCAAAGACCACTTTAGAAGAGTGAAGGAGCTGGAGCCCAAGGTCCTCAGACAATTGCAACAGTGATTGAAGCACCTTATTGAGAACAATCAAACTTGCAACTAAGTCAGCTTCCTCTTTCTTCCACCTTTTGTTCCACTAGGCCCCAGCCTATTGGACTCTGCTGCCTGGCACTCAGGACAGGTTTCCTACTCCAATTTGCTGTCCCACAGGTCAATCATTTCTGGAAGTACCCTCAATTCTCTAATCTCAATCACCTCTCAATCCAACCAAGATGACAATCCAGATTAACCATCATAGAACCATTTTATCAGACACACGTTGCATGTCACTAAGAAAATGCCGAGCGAAAATAAGTGTTGCTTGAATTTTTACATGTGAACAAAAAAATAATGGATAAAAGCTGTTATTTATGTAATGTAAGAATATGGAATGTTTTAATTTATTTACACTCTTATGCATTTTCCAGTGGTCTAACAAAAAAATCTTATGCACACATATTTATATATGTATGCATATATGCATATATACCTGTGTGTACAAATATATATTTGTATCCATAGGTATATTGGGGGGTTTGAACATCATACGAGCCTGTGTCTTGGTTTCAGAAAGATTGTGTGCCATTATTCCTATAAGAAGTCAGTTATCAGAAGCCCAGAAATATTAAACAATTTATTTTTTTTTTAAGAGAGAGTGAGAGAGGAGAGAGAGTGAGAGGAGAGAGAGAGAGAGAGAGAATTTTTTTTTTTTAATATTTATTTTTTTTTTTTTTTTTAGTTCTCGGCGGACACAACATCTTTGTTGGTATGTGGTGCTGAGGATCGAACCCGGGCCGCACGCATGCCAGGCGAGCGCGCTACCGCTTGAGCCACATCCCCAGCCCCTAAACAATTTATTGAAAAATATATAATCAGAAAATGACAGGTGGGACCAAAACTAAGATACTAATCTTGTGTTTTTTGTGTAAAAGTGAAAATGACAGAATTTTAGGACCACCCTTTTCTCCAGCAGAATATATATGTGTTACCTATCTTATTATGTTAAATCTCTGGAATTCCAGAACTTGAAATAAACTGTGCAATCTAGATATATACGTATGTTTGTTTGTGTGCATGTGCATCTTGACTGTCCTTAATCAATTTGAAAGTTTTGCCTTCCTCTTTTATTTATTTATTTATTTATTTATTTATTGGGGGGAGGGGGTATATCTAAGTGTCTATATAGTAAAGCCCATATATTAGACTCTCAATATTAAGTTCAGGGCTGGGGATGTGGCTCAAGCGGTAGCGCGCTCGCCTGGCATGCGTGCGGCCCAGGTTCGATCCTCAGCACCACATACCAACAAAGATGTTGTGTCCGCCGAGAACTAGAAAATAAATATTAAAAATTCTCTCTCTCTCTCTCTCCTCTCTCACTCTCTCTTAAAAAAAAAAAAAATATTAAGTTCAGATTTTATTCCTCAATTAAAGAAGATTTATTTTATTCAAAAAATCCAAATATATGTAATTATAAACAAATACAAATATATATCCACTTATAAATAAATATATAAATGTTAAATATTTAATAGTATAATGTGTTTCTTTGTTACAAAACTGTTTCACAAACTCCTTTAATAATCTGCTAGTTATGAAACTTCCCCCTTAGCAAAGAAAAATACAAATATACATATATAAAGAGAAAAGTGTAAAAATTTTCTGGAGGATCACAGATTCCCTAAAGCTCATTCATTTAAATCCTCTGTATGACTCTAAGCATAGACTGCAACTTCTATCAGAATACCTGGAATGTTTATATGAAATATTATTCCCAATCTTGCCACAGAGGGAGAGTCAGAGGGAGGCTTGGGGCAGAAGAATCTGTCTCTTTATCAAATGCAAAACAAATAAGGAAATCACAGGACCTAAGTATCTACAGAACTCCTATTAAGAATGCTAAGTAAGTAAGAACTAGGCACAGTAGCACATGCCAGTAATCTCAGCAACTCAAGAGGCTGAGGCAGGAGGATCACAAGTTCAAGACTACCCTCAGCAATTTAGCAAGGCCCTAAGCAACTGTGTGAGGCCTATCTCAAAATAAATAATAAATAAAGGGGGCAAGCTATGTGATTCAGCATGCCTAACTTCAATCTCCAGTAGCTGCCCCCCACCAAAAAAAAAAAAAAAGAATAGCAAAACTAAAGTGATAGAAAATATCCAGTACTAGGCCTAGAAATTGGGAATCTGAGTGGGACTTTGACAGGTAGAGAAAAATAGAAGAGGATGCCCAGCTAAGGAAGGGGCAGAGATGTACAAATGGAAACATAGGCAAAGTAGCTATATGTTCGAAAAACAACTTTGGCTGTGAACTAGAAAAAAATTAAATAAAGACAGCTTGAAGGACTCAATAAATCATGAGAAAGGCTACTGAATTGCATGTAGAAATCATGAGGCCAAAAGTGGAGATGCCAGGCTCCGGCTTGTGTAGTGTTAGACTTACACAAGTGACTTACAACTATGTAGTTTCTCATTGTAGAGTAGAATGTGATCCCATGAACAAATATGGAAACAGTATTTACCTGGAAAAGATAGGAGTACATGAGAACTTCAAAAGCTATTCTGGAACTATGTTAGCCCTACAAGAGGCCTTACAAATGGTCTCTTCCTATTTCCTATTTAAAAATTAAATGCTTTGGAGTTCATCAAATTTTTGTTGATCATTATGTAAGATAATTTTTTTCAGGGGATCCGGAGGTCAAACCCCAGGGCCTTACACATGCTAGGCAAGTGCTATACCACTGATCTAAACTCCCAGTTTGGTTAGTAATTCTAGGAAGTGAGATAACAGGTTAATATGATACTTATTTCCTCATTTTGTGATTGAGATGACAAATGATGTAATTTGCCTCTAGGTCACACACTGGCTGAGCTGAGTTTCAAGGCAGCTCCAGATTATTTCTAAAATTGCACAAAGCTGAACCCAGATAGACAGCCGGTCAGAATGTGTGCTTTATGCTATGTATCCACATGCAGACTTTGCCCAGATAGTACACATGTAGCTACATGTGAGAAAATATATTGGGACAGCAATAACAACAGCCTGAAGCCTAGCACCTGACACCTGAATCAGATAAACACTGCATTAGCCATTTGGAAACACTGAATTTTGAGTACTCAAAGGAGTAGTATTTTACAGCAGCAGAAGTGTTTTCAGAACATGCAAAATCAATGAGTCAAATTACTTGGGCTAAATGAAACATAGGTAGACTTTAGAAATGACATTCAATCATGAAGCATGTTAGTAATTCCAGATGAACGTCTACAACTCATAAAAAAAGTTTGTGTCCTGGTTAAGTACTGTAATAAATCAGTACATTTTGTTTATCTTCTTTTTTTTTTTCATCCAATCATTCAACAATATTTACTGTTGCCAGTCATGGAACTAAGTGCAAGAGAAAGTAGAAGACAAGAATGATCTGATGTCGAGTCTCATGGAGCTCATCGGCTAGATGGGGAGACAGACACCAAAGCAAATGAAATATAACAAGTTAAAATTTAAATATTTATTGTTTTATTAAATAAATGAAATGTGATTTTAGTGCATATTTGTATGTGGTGGTAAAGGAAGACTCTCTGAAGACAGCACATTTAGGCTGAGATCTGAAGAATGATTAGGTGTTGCCAGGCAAAGTATCTTCCAAGTGGAGGGAAGAGAATGGTCAAAGATTTTTGAGGAAACCCTGAGAAGATTCATGTGGCTGGAGTCTCAAGACCAAAGGAAGTGTGTCAAGGGTAGAAGTAGCAAAGGAACACATTCAAGCAAGAAGGTTAGCATAGTCCAAGCCAGCTCAAGCCTGCCTTAACATGTATTTTGGAGAGAGGAATGCCTCAGACTGCCAGAGTGCAGTGTTTCAGGGACAGGCTGCCCATATCGTTTTACAATGACTTAACCATAAGATTTTAAGCTGATAATGCATAAAAAGAAATTTGTCTTGGTTAGGCAAACCTAGTACTATATATTCCTCTTAGCATTCAGCATATTCTAGTTTGGGGCAGTTTAAAAAGTTAAGATGCTATTTAGATTTGTACAATTAACTCATGTTTTTACATGCCGATTTATTTATTTATGTTGTTTCTTTTTCTGTTGTTTTTTTGGCACTGGAGATTGAAGCCAGGGCCTTGTGCATTCTAAGCATGTGCTTTTTTCACTGAGCTACACCTCCAACCCTAATTCACCTTTTTAAAGCAGTAGTATTTCTTAATGTTGGTGCAGATCTGGGGTATAAATATGTTACTTTATATGACAAAAGGGACTTTGCAGATACAATTAAATTAAAAATCGTGAACAGGGAGCTTTACCAGGATTACCCAGGTGGTTCTAATGTGATCACAAGCGTCATCATAAAAGAGAAATGGGCAAGTCAACAGAGAAGACCTGAAGGTAGAAACAGGTTGGAGTGATGCGATAGCTGGCTTTGAAGAAGAAAGGAGGCCACAAGCCAAGGAATGCAGGTGACCTCCTGAAGCTGGAAAAGCTAAAACAGATAATCTCCTAGGGCCTCCAGAAGGAATGCAACCCTGCTGGCACTAACCTTAGCTCTATAGGACCCAGGTTCCAGCTTCTAATCTCTTAAACTGAAAAAAAAAAAAATCTGTGTGCTAACTCACCAAGTTTGTGGTAATTGATTACAGCAGCAATAGGAAATCAAAACAAAATAGATATATGAATTAAGTAATGCCTAAGGCCACATCATTAATAGGGGATGGGTCAGGAATCAAACCTAGATCGCTCTGACTCCCACATTTATGCTCAAACCACTATATAGCAGTATGGCATATGTATAAGTGAGGGGAAATGATCAGCATTGAGTTCTTATCAGCGATTTAGCCTAAAAGTCTGAAATGTTCAGGGAAAGAATATGTCACCATGGAGTATCAAAAGTTAGTCTTGGTATCAGATGAGCCTTCTGTATGTCATCATCCCCTGTCCATGGTTTGTAAGACAACTGAAACAAAGGCCAGAGCAATAGAGTGAGAAAGACTTTATTTCTCCAAATACTCTTCTTCCTCCTCCTCCTAATACTAGTACTATTATTAGGACCTTTTTATTTTCAGTTCTGGAGTGCTTATATTTTTAGCAATAGAAAGATGTACTCTACAAACATAAGTTCATAATCCTTCACGTACATTAACATTTTAATAAAGACCTTTAAAACACTTTGTTGCCATTCAGTCTTTATGATATACAACTAAGTGAGTGAGAAAAATAAAAAGAAGCCAAAAAAACACCAGCTTCTAGTATGTTTGAGTCTATGGACAAATGCCCAGATTTGAATCTAGAGTGAGTGACATATGTGGCTAATGCTCTAGGGAATAGTTCCTGACTCTTTTTTAAAAATTAATTTATTTTTTATTGTAATTTGTTATATATGACAGCAGAATGAATTACAATTCATATAAAGTAGACCAAGCAGGGCAATTCTCAAAGTTACTTTAAAAAGTAAGTTCAGAAAGAGACCTTATTTACCTTAAATCCTTTCCCACTACAGATAAAAGGGAGACAACAGGTTCATTGTGTTGTTTTTAAGTGAGGTCCATGGGAATACACACAGAGGAAATAACCTGTCATGTTCTGGCTGGCTGTGCCCAGAGCCCAGGTCATACTCCATCATGATCATCTTAAAGGTTAATGCTTATTGCCATTTCACCTTGGCTCTAATTTTTCTAATGATAAGTCTGTTAATATTATACTCATGTCTTGAGCTGCAAACTGATTTAAATTGTTCTTGAAAAGGGATACACTAGAAATTAAGATGCACAAATGACTGGACCATCAGTTGCATAAAATCTGAAACTTGAAAGGGAAGTAAATTCTAAATGTAAATTATAAACATAAACATTTCCTTTTAGGTCACTTTTTAGGTCACCTTCCTAATATTCACTCATTATCTTTCTCAGTCTCAATTCCTTTCTTGCAACCATGACAATTGACTAACTTCATCTTCCACATGACTCTATGATACCCATGATGATTTGTTCAGGTCTGTCTTATACAGCACAGGCTACAGTTCTATGAGCCCCTGCCTGAGTAAGGCAGTGTCAATGGCAGATGGGAGCCTTACAGACATGAGAGAACAGTCCCATAACTCTGACAGACTTGTCTGCATTGACTCTACCTTCCGTCTTAATCTTGATCCATGCTTAGTTTTCAGTCCTATCTCTGTTTTGTTGTTGTTGTTTTAAACTTCTTATCTTCTATTAGGTTCTCTGTGAATGTCTTCCTGATTTCCAAGGGTTTCTATGTGCTAAACACACAAAAGATAATAAATACTAATCATGTGAATAGAAATCTAGAACAGACCCCAGGTGGTAGAAATTGTAAGCACATTTCTCTAAGCCTTGGGAAGAAGAAAGGAGAAAGGGGCAGAAATGAAGAGGCCCACGAAAAGAAAGAAGACCAATTATCAATTTGTAATGGTTGGATTTGGGTCATGATGTATTATCTGCTTTATATATTGTTGGATTTGGTTTTCTAACATATTATTTAGGTCTTTTCATTTATGCTCAAAACTATATTGTCCTAAAATTCCTATTTCTAGTAATATCCCTTGTGAGAGTTTGCTCTCAAGGTTATACTATCTTCATACCAAGCAAGGATAGGACAGAGTTTCCTACTTTTCTATTTTCTTTTAGTTTGAGTAAAATAGGTATTATTTGTTCCCTGAATTATTTGCTAGAGTTAACCAGAGAAACCTCTGGACCTAGAACTTTTATTCTGTTATTGTCTTAGAGGCAAAATTATTGGTTTATACAGATTTAAGTATTGTCAACCTTTTAGGTTATGGTATAACCTTTCTTTTGAAACTCTTTAGTCTGAAATAGACACAGGAATTTGTAAAAGTAGTACAGACCTGTCCTTGCAGGTCCACAGTGGTTACACTTAACTATAGTAACACCAGGAAACTGTCATTGAAACACACAACCTTTTACCAAGAATGTACATTGTATATTCATTTGCATAACCACAACTGCAATCAAGAACTATTGTATCACCACAAAGAATGTGTGTCCTCCACCCTCTGATAATCACCCATTTTGCTTCTTTCCCCCACCATCCCTAACTCCCTCACAACCACTAGTGTGTTTTTCTTTAATTGATTTTAATTTTTAACTACATGACGGTGGAATGCATTACAATTCTATTACACATACAGAACACAATATTTCATATCTCTGTATATAAAGTATGTTCACACCAATTCATGTCTTCATACATGTACTTTGGATAATGATGTTCATCACATTCCACCATCATTGCTAACCCGCTGCCGGCTCCCTTGCCCTCCCACCCCTCTGCCCTATCTAGAATTCCTCTATTCTTCCCATGCTCCCCCTCCCTACCCCACTCTGAGTCAGCCTCCTTATATCAGAGAAAACATTTGGCATTTGTTTTACACTAGTGTGTTTTTTATCTCTATAACTTTGTCAATTCAAAAATGTTGTATAAATGGGATCAGATAACATATGAGGACCTTTTGAAATTGGATTATGCCATTCACCAGGGCAGTCATGATACACATCTAAACTGTGTGTATCATAAGTTTATTCCTGTAGAATTTCATGGTACAGGAGTAGTACAGTTTGTTTAACCATTCACCCATTCAGAGACAGTTCATGTTTAGGGATATACAAATGAAACTGCTGTATATACTCATTTATCTCTCTGAAATAAAAATTGCCCAGGAGTTGTGATTGCTGAGTTGTATGCTAACTATATGCTTAATTTTCCAAGAAACTGTCCAGCTACTTTCCAGGGTGGTTGTTCCATGTTTCATTCTTAACCAGCAATGTATGAGAAATCTAGTTTTTCCACACCTTCACAAGCATTCAGTATTATCAATTTAATATGGCTATTGTTATACGAATATAGCAATGTCATTACAGTCCAGATTTCCATTTCCTTTATAATCAGAGATGTTCCAAGTCTTTCACATTCATTTGCCCTCTGTAAATACTCTTTGGGAAAATATCTCTTTGTTTACTTCCTCATAGGATTGGTTTTTTGGCTTTTTTTTTTTTTAGTATTAAATTTTGAGATTTTTTGTTGTTGTTGTTGTTGTTGTTTGCTTCTCTTTTCTTTTTTGGTGCTGGGAATCCAATCCAGAGCCTCACACATGCTAGGCAAACACTAACACTGAGCTATGTATCCATCCCCTTCATATATTCTACTCATAACTAACTGTTAGATGTTATTTATAAATATTTTTATCCAGTCTGTACTTGTCTTTTCATGCTGTCATTTAATTAATTAATTAATTATACTTTTGTTTGTGGTGCTGGCAATTAAACCCAGGGCCTTGCAATGCATATGCCATCTACTATTGAAATATACTCCCAGAATTTTCAACTTTATAATAAGGGTCTTTTCCAGATTAAAAATTCAAAATTTTTATCAAGTCCTATTTATTGAATTTTCCTCTTCTTATGAATAATATTTTGGTGTGTGGTCAAAAACTATTCAGTTTCTAGATCCTAAATATTTTTTTCCTTTTTTGCCCCTAAAACTCTTAGTTTTTTAATATTTTACATTTAAATTCATTTTTCATTTTGAGTTAATTTCTGAATAAAGTGAAAGATTTAATCAAGGATCCTTCCCCTTCTCTCCCTTCTCCCTTCCTCCTTTTCTTCCTTCTTTCCTCTCTTTCTTTGTGTCACCGTGGATACCCAATTACTTTAGTCAGTATATATAAATACATATACCAATTTCTGTATATTGAAACTTTATGAGATAAGACTTATTAATTTTTCCCATTTTATTGGCTGCTATGATAATCCATTTTTGTTGCTTTAAGAAAATATCTGAGGCTGGGAATTTTATAAATAAAACGAGCTTATTTAGCTCACAGTTTTAGAGGCTAAAAATCCAAATAGCTTGCTGCTATTTGGCAGAGCACCCTTGGCTGCATCACCTCATGGTGAAGGCAGCATGGTACAAGTGTGAGACAGTGAGATCACATGGCAAGACAGGAAGCCAGAGCATGGTGAAAGGCCAATCTGGCTTTTAAAAAATCTCTTGGCAACAACTAGCGGGCATCACTTCTCAGTCTTTTGGCCAAGATCAAGTGCAAGAACTGACCAGCAAGAACTACTGAATCCTTTTGTGGGCAGTGCCCCCAGGGCTTCCCAATAGGCACCACCTCCTAAAGGTCCTTCCTCCTCTTAACATCACTAGACTAGGAAGCAAAACCACACATATGAAACTTGGAGAGATACACTCTCCCTATCCAAATCATAGCAGTTGTTTTGTTCACTTTTTAAATAGTGCCCTTTGGTGCAGAAAAGTTTTTTTTTATTATTTTTGATGATGTCCCATTTATCTACTTTTAAGTTTTTCTGCTCATGCTTCTGGTGTCATAGCTAACAATCAATTGCCAAAGTGAAGTCAGAAGGAATTAACTGTGCAGTTTTGTTTTTTCTTTCTTTATTTTAGCTCTTATATTTAAGGTGTTGATCTATTTTTATTGGGACAACATATACACAAGAAATCATTAAATTTATCATTTTAAATGCTTTTGAATGCATAGTTTTGTAGCACTGGGCACTTTCACATACAGCCGTCATCACCATTCATCTGCAGAACATTTTTATCTTTCTAAACTGAAACGCTGTACCTTTTAAACATTAACTCCCCATTTTCCCTCACGTTGGTGCCTGGCAACCTTTCTACTTTCTGTCTTTTTGAGTTTGTCTATTCTAGGTACCAGAGTCATACAAAATTGGTCCTTTGTAATTGGCTTATTTCACAGAGCATAATGTCCTCAAGGTTCATTCATATTGTAGCATGTGTCAGAATTTTCTTCCTTTCTAAAGCTGAATAATATTCCATTGCATAAATATACCACAATTTGTTTGTTCATTCATCTACCCACTGATGGACACTTAGGGTTCCACCTCTTGGTTATTGAAAATAATGCTGCAATAAATGTAAGTATACAATTTCTCCTTTTGTTGCCTATGCTTTCGGTGTCATATCCAAGAGATCATTGCCAAATCCAATGACCTGAAGCTTTTCTCCTATGTTTTCTTCTATTGTGTTTTATGGTTTCAGTTCTTACATTTAGATCTTTGATCCATACTGAGTTATTTTTTGTATGTGGTTTAAGGTTAAGGACCAACTTCATTCTTTTACAGATATCTAGTTTTCCCAGTACAATTCATTGAAAAGACTGTCCTTTCTACATCGAATGGTCTTAGTCCCTTTGTTGAAAATCATTTAACTGTATATATGAGTTTATTTCTGGGCTCTTTCTTCTATTCATTTGGCCTATATCCCTGTCTTTATGCCAGTCTTACGCTGTTTGATTCCTGTTGTTTTAGTAAGTTTTGAGGTGAATATCCTCCAACTTTATTCTTTCTCAAGGTTATTTCAGCTATTCAGGCTACCTTGAGGTTTCAAGTGAATTTGAGGATGAGTTTTTCTATTTCTAAAAAGAAAAAAAAAAAACATTGGAGTTTTAATAGGGACAACATTGAATCTGTAAATCACTCCAGGTAGTGTTAACATTTTAACAATATTGTCTTCCAGTCCATGAGCATTGCCTTCCAATCTTTTCATTTAGCTATGTTTTCTTTACTTTCTCTCAGCAATGTTTTGTAATTTTAGAGTACAAGTTTTTGTCTCATTAGCAAGATTGATTCCTAAGTATCTTATTCTTCTTGCTATTGTAAATGAATTGATTTCATAAGGTTTTTTTTGGCTTATTCATTATTAGTTTATAGAAACACAACTGATTTCTGGGTGTTGATTTGGTATTCTGCAACTCTAAATTTGCTTATTAGATATAACAGTTTTTCTGAAGAATTCTAAGAGATTCTTATACAAAAATCATGTCATCTGTGAAAAGAGACAATTTTGCTTCTTCCTTTCTAATTTGAATTTTTAAATTTCTTCCCCATTTTTCTGGCTAGAACTTCCAATATTTTGTTGAATAGAGGTGACAAAAATGGGCATCCTTGATTTGTTCTTGATCTTCTGGGATGGTATTGTGTCAAGCAAACAACCTGCAGCTGCCTAGTTCAAGATTGTGATTGAGAAATATGATAGACCACCAATGGCTTGAGAAAATGACAAAAAAGAAAATACTGAATAAAGAAAAAGGCGATTTAAAAATTTCATATTTTTATTGATAGTTTTATTCCATTAATCTGTTGTTTTTCTGATTTGTTTGTCCTTGTTTTCCTTTAGCTTTTTGAACATGCATAACAGTTTGTTTTTTTTTTTAACAAAACCTCATCTAGTAAGTTCAATATCTGAGCTCCCTCATGGACAATTTTTATCAATTTATGTTATTCATTTGAATGAGTCATGTTTTCCACTTAAAAAGGTATTTTAAAAAAGTATTTTTTGCCTTATGATTTTTGTTGTTGTTGATAATAGAATATTTGAACATTGTAATGGGTAACTATGGAAATCAAACAACTCTTTCCCTTCTTCAGAGTTTGCCTTTTTTTAATTGTTTAAATATGTAATAGTCCTTTTATTTAGTAACTTTTCCCAATTTTTTTTAGAGACTGTATTCATTGTCATGATATGTGGCCACTGAGGTTTATACCACTTAGCTGTGTTCAGCTAGTGTTTTGATAGAGAATTCTTCAATTTCCAGGAGCTAAAGATGTCAACAAAAAATTCCAGTCTCTCAAAACCGGCTCTCTACTGGGATACTCCTTCAACACTCAGCCACAGCTCCAGGTCTTTTCAGTCTTTTCTGAGTATGAATCTTGTCCTGGGCATATGTGTGTCTCTTTCTTTCTTTCTTTTGAGTTAATTTTTTAAATTTATTTTTTTCTAATCAGTTATACATGACAGCAGAAAGCTCTTTGATTCATTGTCATATGTGTGTCTTTTTAAGTTTCTCTGTATACATACAGACTTTTGAATGTCCTAATTTACCAAAGAAATTCTCTCTGACTTTTCCTCCCAAGCCATTGGTGGTCTATCATATGTCTCAATCACAATCTTGTACTAGGCGGCTGCAGGTTGTTTGCTTGACATCTTTTTTTTTTTTAATTATAGATGACACAATACCTTTATTTTATTTATTTTATGTGGTGCTGAGGATTGAACCCAGTGCCTCACGTGTGCTAGGCAAGTGCTATACCACTGAGCCACAAGCCCAGCCCAACATTTATTATTTTTGAGCAATGCCTGCTCTTTCTCTAGCCTACATAAGTTTCAAATTAGGCAAAACAGAGAAAAGCCCTTCATCAGTCCTTCAAGTAGCCCCCAGACATGTTAAAACAGAACTATATAATAGTGAAGGCGGTCTGCTTTGCTATCTCAGAAGCAGAGACTGAGGTCTCACTGTGGTAACATGAGCTGCAGTCTCCAAGATTGCCACTGAGCCAGGGAGAAGTGTGGCAAGGGCTAACATAACTACTCTATTTTTCTGACTCTTTTTAAATTGTCTTTTTCTTTATTCAGTATTTTCTTTGTTGTTATTTTCCAGAGGTCTGGCAAGGTTGGTTTTGACAGTTTCTGCTTTTGTTGTTGTTGTTATTGTTTCTGCTGGTAGGTGGGGGCTTGTAGCTCCATACTGTCATTTTAATGTCACTCTTTAAAGTGAAATTTTTTTTAGTAATATTTTTTACTTTAGGATCTATTTTTTCTGATATTAATATAGGTAAACTAGCTTATATTATTTAATATCATTGTAGCATAACTTTTCCATCCATTTCCTTTTCTACCCGTGTGCATCTATGTGGTTTCATATGATTTTTTTTGTAAGTGGTATACAACTGAGTTTAGTTAATTCAGTCTGACAATTTATGTCTTAACTGAAACATTTAATCAGACTATAGATAATGTAACTGCTTACAGTCTGATTTTAAATTTATAATATTTATGGAAATTTAAAATTATCCTTCATCTCCTATGTTTCTTTTTCTGACATTTTTGGTTAATATTTTATCATTCCATTTTATTCCTATGCAAGTTATGTTCATATAATTTTATTTGTTACCCTAGAAATTAGAAAGATGTATGCTTAGCACATTGTAGATAACATAAAGACATACATGGGGATTTATCTTAGCAGAGTCGATTTGACAAATTCATTTTATTTATGTTATGGTTTGGATGTGAGGTGTCCCCCAAAAGTTCACGTGTGAGACAATGCAAGAAGGTTCAGAGGAGAAATGATTGGGTTATACTTTAACCTAATCAGTGAATTAATCCCTAATAAGATTAACTGAGTGGTAACTGGAGGTAGGTGGGATATGTTTGGAAGGAGTGGTTCGTTGGGGGTGTGGCTATGGGGTATATATTTTGTTTTTGGAGAGTGGAGTCTCTCTGCTTCCTGATCATGATATGAGCTGCTTCCTCCTCTGCAACACTCTTTCACCGTAATGTTGAGCCTTATCTTGAGTCTCAAGGATTGGAGCCAGCCTTCTACGGACTAAAACCTCTGAAACCATGAGCCCTTAAATAGACTTTTCCTCCTCTACAGTTATTCTGGATCTGGATGGGTCCTTTTAGCCACAGCAGTGAAAAAGCTGACTAAAACAATTTACTTATTACAATTTATTTTACAAAGTCAAAGATTATTTGCTTAGATTGAGTTAGTTCCACCTCACACAGTTTACATCCACGTCAGAAGCTATAGTCCAAAAATATCCAAAGTCCAGACAGAAAATTTTGAAATGAAAGAGAAATTTTGGTCACTTCCCAAACCTTGTAGGGGTGGGTGGAGAGAAGAAAATTGATTCAGTAGGTCATTATCACTCAAAAGAATTAATGTGTACTTTGGTATTACTGTTGTAGGGACAAATGAGGTAAGGCACCGAAGATAGCAGGAAACAGTTTTATTTGGCTGTAGCCAGGTTCAGAGGGTACAGCCTTTGCTGTAATCAATCAATCCCCTGAGCCCCAAGTTCAGGGAGTTTCAGAGTTTTATACCCAGCATGTAAGGGGAGGGGCCCAGAAGTTCACAGTCTGCAGAAGTTCACATAAAAGCAGCTTTTTCTTTCACTGTTCTGGGCAAGTTAACTCTTCAAGGACAACACCTGAGAAGGGGAGAGCTTCTTCTCCCCTTTCTTTCCTCCCCCTGCCAGCTGTTACCATGGAGCCCATTTGTAACTTATCTTAAAAATGTAGACATCTCTGTGAAGCCCAGATCAAGGCCAGAGGCCTTGTCTGCACATTTCTTCAAAGTACTATACTGGATACGTTAGTGAAAACTAATAAGGGGTGTCCAGCACCTGGAGTGCTGGTATCTTTTTGGCCAGTGGCCAAGTAAACAGGGTGACATGAAAATAGGAAGTTTATCTACACTGGACTCTTTTACAGAGACTCTTTTGCTGACAGTCCTAAAATCAGCCATGGTGAAGATTTCTGGAGAGGCCCAGTTAAGATTTTTCAGTTGAGAAAGGAGGTGCCACTTCATTACCAATATTTCAATTATCTCCAAGTGAACTGGGATACAAATTCCAGTATATATGCCTTAGTGTTCTAGGGCTGCCATAATAAAATACCACAGAATGACAGCTTAAACAACAAAATTAAATTACCTGGAGGCTGATGTCCAAGATCAAGGTGGCTGCAAATCTGATTTCTTCTGAGAGCCTATTTCTCTGTGGCTTGCAGGTGACCACTTTCTCACAATATTTTTATGTGGCCTTTTTCCTGTATATCACTGTATTAACTTCCTCTTTTTATAAGAATACCAATGAGTTAAGACCAATGCTAAAGGTCTCATTTTAACTTAATTGCTCCTTAGAGGCCAAACTCCAAACATAGCCACATTCTGAGATATTGGGGGAAAGGGGCTGGAACTAGGGTTTGAGTTAGTTTTTGAGTTAGGATTTGAGTTGTTTTCCAGACATGAATTGAAGGTGGTGGGTGAAAAAATTCAGCCCATAACAATGTTTTTGAAAGATCCATAGTTTCATTAAAGTACTGCTATGACAGTTACTGGTACTAATAAGAAAGAAATAAGATTTTATTGAGGTTTCTCCTTAAAAATTTTTATATTTGATAATGGATTCTTTCATATAACATTAGGAATCCAAGCAATGAAAGAGAAAGTAGATAAATTGAACTTCAGCAAAATTAAAAACTTTTGTGCATCACTAGACAGTATCAAGAAAATAAAACTACTGGACTATGGATGTAGCTCAGTGATAGAATGGTTACTTAGCATGTATGAGGTCCTGGGTTTGATCCCCAGCACCACAAAAAACAAAAACAAAAAAGTAAAAAAATGTAAAACCACCACTGATAGAATAAGAGAAAAATATTTTCAAATCATGTATCAAATAAGAGTCTAGTATCCAGAATATACAAAGAATTGTTACAACTCAATGAAAAAATTATTAAAACCTGATTTAACAGCATACCACAGTGAGCCACACCAATGTTTATAGCAGCTCAATTCACAATAGCTAAACAATGGAACCAACCTAGATGCCCTTCAACAGAGGAATGGATAAAGAAAATGTGGTACACATACACAATGGAATATTATTCAGCCTTAAAGAAGAATGAAATTATGGCATTTGCAGGTAGATATATAGAGCTGGAGAATATCATGTTAAACAAAATAAGCGTAACCCCAAAACCCAAAGGCCAATGTTTTACTTGATAAGCAGAAGGTGATCCATAATGGGCAGAGTGGGAGGGTGGGTAGGGAAGAATGAAGGAACTTTGGCTTGTACAGAGGGGAGTGAGAAGAGGGAGAGTGTGTGGGGATAGGAAGGACAGTGGAATGAGATGGACATTATTACCCTATATACATGTATGATTACACTACTGGTGTAACTCTGCATCATGTATAGCCATAGGAATGAGAAGTTGTGCTTCATTTGTGAAGAATATGTCAAAATGCAAAAGGAGCCAACCATAAAAGTCACATTTTGTAAAATTCTATTTCTATGAAATATCTAAAATAAGTAAATCCTTAGGGACTTACTCAGAGGAAAGTGAATGGTAAGTGACTGTGAATGAGTTTGTGCTTTTTGTTTGTTTGTTTTATGAAGTAATAAGAATATTTTGGAATTAGATAGAAGTGATCATTGTATGGCCTTGTGAATACATTATAAAAACTACTGAATTGTATAAATGTTGTAACTGAATTTTATCTCAATTTTTAAAGTTGAAAAAAGAATGATTATTAAATACATTCATCTGTACACTTGTTTCTTTTCCTCACATATTCTTATTTTGATATTTTAAGATAAGGGATAAAAAGATTAAAAATTTAAAGTGACTAATTTTCAAGCTAGTGTTTATAAACAATCTCATATATAGGCAGACGGAAATTCAAAAACAAATTTCCCTTTTGTGGATAAGAGAAAAATTTTATATAATAAAAGAAAAGGTGGCTCAAAAATAATAGGAAAGAAACAAGCCTATATTTCTTTTGTTTAAAAAAAGGGTAAGATGATTTTACTAGATTTTGAATATCTGTGAGATCAGAGATAGCTATTCAATATCAGTGTCTTAACATCAAAGGATGCTTTTGAAACCAGTCATTTGTGAACAGTTTTTCTAACTGGAACAATACTTGTTTAGACTCCATGTTGGAACAAGTTTTCATTTTCAAAGGAAGTTTAAAATAAAAGGTTGTCAGGCCATTTTATCCAAACAAGCTTCTGAAAGAGTGAAGAAGTTCTTTTTCTGTGGAAACAGAGTATTGAACCCATCCACAGGCAAAAAAAAAAAAAAAAGTAAATCTTAACCTAAGTTCCAACCTTGGATAATTCAAAAATTATATCCATATGGGACACTTACTTAAGTGTAAAGTATAAAACTATAAGAAATTTATTTTTAGAAAAGAAGAGAAAATCTTTGGTATGTAGCACTAGGCAAAAAGTTCTTAGACTAGACACTAAAAAACATAATCCATGAAAGGAAAAATTGACAGAGTAAACAGAATCAAAACTTACATCTCTTGGTCTTCAAAAGACCCCACTAAGAGGACTATAACTATGATTGTAATAATTCATTAATGAAGACACAGTATAAATAGATATAAAATATGACAACAATAATATAAAAGGTGAAGTGGGGCTTTACAATAACTTAAATGTCCACCAACAGGTAAATTGTGCTGAAAGAGTAGATTTTAAACATTCTCACCATAAACAATAAAAAGAATGAGAGATCAGTATGTTAATTTGCCTGATTTGATAATTCCACTATGTAAACATGTATCAAAGCACCACATTGTATCCTATACATTACAGTTTTGATTTCTCAATATAAAATAAGATTTTAAAAGAAAAAAAATTTTCTTAGTGCCCATGACTGTTTTAATTTCTTTCTTCCTCACAACCAAGAAGTTAATTGAGGTACAGTTAATTCCTAGTTGAGTTAAGTTGCTTTAATTTCCAAACAACACCCTTCCTCCATCTTTTAAACCACCATGGTCTCAGTAAAATACCAAGGCCACCAAAGCACAATCTACAACACACACTAGTACATTATGTCCCTGATTCCCAAAGGGTGCGTAGCTCTGTCTAGGAATAAATGGAGAGTTTTCAGAGCCAAAAAGCAACCTGATAGCAGTTGGAACAGGAGCCTAGTTAGTTCCATTCATGCCAAGCTCTCAACACCCAGCCTCCCCCATTCCTTGACTGGAGTTATGGCTCATAACACTTCCTATCTGGTTAACCTAATTTCTCACATAGGCTCCTCGTTGTCTGCTAGTTTCCACATATTTACTATCTATTCTGCTCCTACTTAATTTTCCTTTAAGTATTCCTATTTATATTCTTAAGCAACAATTAATTTCCAATAAACCACCCTAGAAACATAGCTAACTCTTAAATGTCGCCATCTCCTCCCCTAACAGAGACCTGAAGTTTGTGCCCCTGATGCTGGCTTCCCTCCCAGGCTAGAAGATAGATTTGTATAATCTTGGCTCCACCCTGCCCTTTTTACTTCCTTGTTCTTCTTCAAACATTCTCTCCTCCACTGAGTTCAATAATTCCTTACATCAGCTTTAAGAATCTTGCATTCCATTACAGGAACACATACCAGGACACAACCCTTATATATTCCTTCAAGATCTTTAAGTCAAGATGGCAATTTGTAATACGTGTATTTGTGTAAGTTTCATGTGTTGTTTTAACTGGCCACAGGGTGTCCATATTAAACATTATTTCTGGGCGTCTGTGAGGGTGTTTTCAGATGAGATTAGCATTTCAATCAGTGGACTAGGTCAAGTACACAGCCCTCTCCCATGTGGCTGGGCATTGTCCTATCTATTGAAGGCCTGAAAAGAACAAAAGGCAGAGAAAGGAGGAATTGCCCGCTTTCTTTCTGTCTTCCTGAGCTGAGACATCCCTTGAATTGGAATTTACATCATCAACTCCCCTGGTTCTCAGGCCTTTGGACTTAGACTTCGGAATTACAACACCAGTTATCCTGTGTCTCCATCTTGAAGATAGCAGATCATGAGACTTCTTTGCTCTATAATCATGTGAGCCAATTCCTCATAATAAGTATCTTTCTCTCTATCTCTCCCCCCTCCCTCCCCTTTTCTTTCTCTCTCTTTCTCACACCACACACACACACACACACACACACACACACACACACATACTCTATTCAATTATTTTTCTCTTTCTCTGGAGAAGCAAAATACAGTATTTTATCATAATTAAATTTTTAAAAATGTTCTTATTCTCTTTTCTACCACAACTTTATATGCCTTTACTTCTGTCACTCTTTCTTCCATTAGTTGTTTATTGACTTGGAAAGACCTATCATCTTTTGACGCCTCCCTCAATCCCTCAGTTGATCTCTAACTCCCAAAGAAAATAGAAACCATCCAATCATGAAAACCATCAGCTTCTTTTCTCTGTTATCTCTGCCCTCACCTCCATTGTGTTGGTCGGCTTTATATTGCTGGGACCAAAATACCTGACACACACAACTTAGAAGAGAACCCTGGTTTCAGATGTTCAGATCATGGTCACGACTCCATTGCTCTGGAGTTAGGTGAGGCAGAGCATCATGGAGGATAGGTGTGGCAGAGGAGCACTCACTTCTTGGCAGCCAGGAAGCAGAGACAGAAGGGGAAGGAGCCACCGAGAAGATGAACCCTTCCAGTGTACAGAGAAGTGATGGAGGCTGGGACTTGCTACCTCCTCCCGCCATGCCCCTCCTGCCCACAGTTACCACCCAGTCAGTCTGTTCAAACTAGGATGGACTGGTTAGGTTGAAAGGGTAAAGTTTCTAAGCTGGAAAGCTTAAATGTAAAAGATTAGGTATTATTGAGTTCCTCTGTTACACCCAGATTCTGAGATAGTTAAAACAACGCCCTACTGGCCATTTAGCCTAGGGCCCTGTGCAGTTCGTCACAGGGCCCGTCACAGGGCCCGAACCAATCAGTTTGAATGTGTACCCCCCCCCTTAGGAATGACCAATCACCCCCGCCCTATCTGTTCCCACCAATGAATGTGCCAATCACGTCTCAGAGTTGTTGTTCAATTTTCCCGCACCTCATGATGATTTGTTCTGATGTATGCAAAGCCTCCCGCCCTCCCCAAAAAGTGTACTTAAGCTCTGTTTGAACCTCTGCTCGGGGCTCTGGGCTGCTCTCCCTTCTTGAGTGAGCACAGAGTCCCAGCGCACTGGAATGGATCCCTAATAAATCCCCTTTTGCCAATTGCATGGAGTCA
This sequence comes from Urocitellus parryii, assembly GCF_045843805.1. Classification (NCBI taxonomy): domain Eukaryota; kingdom Metazoa; phylum Chordata; class Mammalia; order Rodentia; family Sciuridae; genus Urocitellus; species Urocitellus parryii. The sequence goes on along the minus strand of NC_135533.1, from coordinate 24,444,111 downwards.
GTCTCTTGGGTGGTCTCTCCCTCCAATGTTTCCCCGTACCTTTACAAGGTTACAGCTCTCACAACCCAATCATTTTCTTTTTGTACATTCCTCCATTAACACAGGATCTTTTGGGAGACACCTCGTATTCAAACTGTAACACCCATCTTGACTAATTCTATATTCTTCCTATTGTACAGGAAATAATTATTCTTTTTAGTTTTCACCTGTGTTATTCATGCTCTCGTCTCTGCCTTCCCAGGTATCTTGCTCACTTGCTTAGCTTCTCATGCTTCTCTGTCAATCATCTCTACTATATGCTTAGCCCTTGTAAATAGATTGCTTGTGTCCTGCACATACTAAAAAAACAAACTAAAAACTTTCTATGGACCATGCTTCTCCCTCAAGTGATTTCTTTCTCTTCTCATGTCACTTTCTTGAAAGAGTAGACTACCTTCCCTTCTCTCCTACTTGGTTCCGGTGTTTCTAAGACTGTCTATGCAAATGTCACAAGGGAGCTCCATTATAACTATCAAAGTCTGTAGAATTCATCGCCCCTTCCTCTTCCTGGACCTCTCTGCTGTGTGTGAGAATGTGCATCATTTTCCCTTCAGTCTTTCTTCCTCAGGTTTCCATGGTGCTGCTTTCTCCTATGGCCTTCCTCTACCTCTGAACATTTTCAATTAAACACTATTTGGGGATTTTCCCTTTTGCATGGACTTTTATTCCTCTCTCTCCATTTTCAACTCCTCATGAAACCCTGTTATTCACCATCTGAAATGTCTCTTAGATCCATCTCTTCCTCTCTATTCACTGCCATGGACCTGGCCCAAGCCCTTCACCTATTCTAGGCCCCTCTTCTCCCCTCCCTTGTACCACAACCTCTATCCAACCCCTCACCATTGCCAGGGCTACCTCTCCAAATCCCAAATATGATCAAATCACCTTTCTGGGAGAAAGTGGTTCTCCAGTGATCCCGGGATAAATGTCCAGGCCTTATGGTGGTACTTCCACTTTTTCACTCATCTGCCATGACTGCCTGAGGCTCTATGCTGCTGCTTTCTCACACTTGTGCCTTAAAGCCAGGGCAAGTGTTGCCTCCATCAAAATACATTACCCTCTTCTCCTCTCCCTCTTTCACTGTCCTTGAGAACCTGAGTATATGTGGAGCTTTTGGGGAATGTTGACTCACAGTTTCAGAGATTTCAGCTCATAGACACTTGGTCCTATTGCTTTAGGACTGTGACAACATAGTATATCATGACAGGAGTATGTGGGAGAGAAGGTTGCTCATAGTATAGCATCCAGGCCTGGGATAGCTCGGTGGTAGAGCACTTGGCTAACGTATGTGAGGCCCTAGGTTGCTGTGGAAGGCCACCACATCGTGTGACCAGCGTTTTTCCTCTCCTGATTGGTTTGAGGTCACTCCGGTGATCTGGCTGCTTTTAAGTAGCTGAAGACAGTAGCCCTGATCTTGAGGGTAGAAATAATGCAACCAAATGTGTCTTCATGCATAGATGTGCCTTCCTGCAGCCCCCTGGGTCGAGCTATGTTCACCTGTTCCTTTGTGATATTACCCCTTGCCCTTTTTGGAATAGAATGTCCCATGGAAACACCCTTTGTGTGTTCCCTTCTCTTACTCTGCCCTTGGGTGTGGCCTTCCTAGATGTCAGTCAACCTGCTGATAGCAGACATCATGAAGCTAGACTCAGCCCCCTGAAACCGGATCCCTTGCCTCATTTGAATGGCTTCTCCTCAATAAAAGGGGTCAGCACACACTTGCTCTCTCTTTCTGCGGACCCTTAAGGTCAAAGGAGCCATCATAGCATCCCCCAAAGAAAAAGATATCTCTGTCTCTTGTGTGGTTATTTCGCGCAGTCCAGTTCCCCTGGAATGGCCCTGAGTGTTTTAGTCGTGAGCAACATGACAGGTTGCAAACACAAATTTTTAAAAATCAACAAACAAAAACAATAGGCAGCATCACCAGGAAGCAGAGAGAGAGAAAGGGGCTAAAGTCCCAATATCCCCTCATGGGTACACTCTCATGACCTAACTTCCTTCCACTAGGCCCTACCTTCTAAAGGTTCCACCACCTCCCAACAGTGCCACAGGTTGGTGACAAGTCTTTAGGACATGGACCTCTGGAAGACAATTAAGATCCAAACTGTAACAGAAGTACCTAGAAAGTCACTTTGGTTACTTCTTTATGCTATAGTTTCTCACGCATTTAATTGTCATGACTAGCATTGGCAGGAAAAAATAAAGGACACTGGTTAAATTTGAATTTCAGATAAACAGTAAGTTATATTTTAGTGTAAGTATATCCCCTGCATACTTGGAACATATTTATATTATAAAGCCATCAAGTTATCTGGATGTCCTAAAAATAAATTTATAATAAAAACAATTGTTTCTATTTGAAATTCAGATTTAACTGGGTATCCTATATTTTTAATTGCTAAATCTGGCCATTTTAGATATGAACAACATTGAAGGATGGGGGGATAATGCCAGTTTCACAGCTAATGTAAATGAAGGAAACTCAGAGAAAGTATTTTCTGTTATGCTCGAATTCGGGACCCCCCCAAAACCACCAGAGACCAAGATCAATGTAAGCAGCAAAGAGGTGTTTATTGCGAGCTAGCTCTGTCCTCTGCACACACAGCAATTGGTGATGCTGAGAGGCCCCGAGCCCAGGGTTTGCAGCAGTTTTATACACTCTTTGGGGAAGGCAGGGACTTCACATACATCATAGCATCTCTTAGCAAATCATCACATACTGTGGGAAAATCAAACAACTCTTAACAATAATTAGCACATTCACTGGCAGGAACAAGTTGGGTAGGGGTGATTGGTTAGTACCAGAGGGGGATTTGTTTGAGCTGATTGGTTTAAGCCATGAGGGGAGTACGTGCTGAACTACAAGGTTCCCCAACACGGTATCAGCCACCATATACTACTGAGAGGGTCATCTGGAATCCCAGGTATTTCCCTGTCTCATGCTGATTGGTGATTGCTAGGGGTTGCTATGGGTCCTCACCTAGCCTGACTGAGTCAGGGACACCTGGCTCCACAGATCTCTCCTGTTATTTGTAGATAAACAACTCAGCAGGGTGGGTATGTGCCTAGGAGTGCTCTGTGGGTCTTTCCAAGGACAAGGGTCACGCCCCCTTCCTTGGACAGGCTTTGCTCTGAGGTAGAGGCTGGTTTCTCATTTTCCCCATATCACCTCATTGAAATAATGGCAAGAGAAATGAACCCAGATTTTATTCATAACCACCCTTCCATTCTGGATCACCATAGTGATGTCAAGAAAGGGAGGGTGAAGTGATGGAGGCTGGGACTTGCCACCTCTCCCTCAAACGCACTGTGCATTAGCCACTGAAGTGCCCTGTCTGACCTGTCTAGAAAGCCCCAATGCATCCACAAGTCTCCTTTGCATGGAAAAATGAGCTCCATGACTTGACTTCATGTTTGTTTGTTTTGGTTTTTGAACTTGCTGAGGTTATGAGCCAGGCTATATGGACAATGACCAAACAGACTCCATTTTGCCCTGAGACTCCACATCATGTAAGAAATGCTTCTCCCAGGGAAAGCCCCACCTCTGTACCCATCAACAGTTGCTTAATGTAGTATGTTTGGCAACACAAAATGCAATTCTTATACAATGTAAAAGTGTTCTCTGTTTAGTTTCCATTTTTCTTGGACAATGTACCCTGTCAGAGATTGATTGTCTAGATGCTAGTAACCATTCTTTAACTTGTACACAACTAGGGACATTTTGACCCACTCTCTTTTCTGCTTATGATTTCAGATCTCATGACATTTGTTCATGGTTTTGAATCATAGCACCAGCCACTTATGCTTTAATATGGACTATAAAAGGTGTACTCAAACCCCAGGAGGGGGTCAAAGGGTATAGACTTGAAGCCTACCCCTTGTCCCGCCAGCTGGTGGATCCAGACCCCCAGCTGGTGAGTAAATTTTCCGTCTTCTGCTTTAGGATCGATTTGGTGATTTATTGCAATCTCGTCTTAACAGTCTGAAACAGCCCTTGTCTCCTAAACATGCAATTGTCACTAGGTTCTCACTGAGGTCAGACATCTAGCCTGGCCTATCCCCAGGTCTCAGTGCCTAGCAGACCACCTCCACTCAAGCTTCTTGAGAGAGACGGAGGCAGAAACCACAAGCCTGGGCTAGCTGGCTGCTGAGACATACCCAGCAGGGCTTGACAGTATGGATATTAATACAGATAACAGCTTCCATGCATTAACACTTGATTGTATTAACATTCATACAGTGAGCAACTACCCCATCCTTCCACTGCTGAATCCCTTACATATATCATTTCCCATAATCCTCTCAACTGTCCCAGACAGAAAAAAGACTATTATCTTCATTGTGCAGGCTTAGGAAAGTGCATAACTTGCCAAAATTCCTGTCTAATTGGGTCTGTTCCCAAGTTCCTGCAGAATTCTACCCTTGATAGGCAGCTTTTTCTGCTGTCCTTGACTGTCAGAAAACTAAACTCAGAGGCAGTGACTGCTGCTCTTTGCAGCTACTCAGGCTTCAACAGAGTGCCAGAGGAAGGTCAGGAATTTAAATGAGCTCTTTTCTTCCTGAGCTTGCTGTCCTTGCATCTAAAGAAGTTGCCTGAGGAGAAGCAGTCCTCACATGCCTCCTTGCATCTTCCTCTTTCTTTTCTAATTAATCACATGTGCCATGATGTGAAAGGCAGGTCTTTTCTAAAATTGTTTATCAGTTTCCAAAATGCCCACCCCTGGGAAAGGCTTTCTGGTTCTGGGTGAATGAATAGGGTCTTCTTATTTGGATTTTTACTCAGTGATCGAAGCAAATATACTTTACTTCTGAACAATTTCTGCAGCTGTTGTAACTCTTTGGCAAGTAAAGCACAAGATGAAACTTGTGTTCTGTCATGTCAAAGACCCCAAGAGGCGCCAACTTAACTCCAGGACAAATTGGAAATAAATTGTAAACATTGTATTAAGAGTGCAAAACCAATGTAATTAGATTCACCCTTTTATTTAAGAGGTTGGAAGCTTTTAATCATAAGAGAGTCAAAGAATAAGGGATAATGTTCAAATACAATTACTGATATTAAATGAGACTTCCTCAAATTTATAACAATATCTTTTGAGAGTTTAAAAGGATTTAGAAAATAATTTTATTATTCTTAATTTTTATTTATTTTTTGGAGACACAGCAGAGATTTATCTAGAAAAGCCAGGACTATGCACTCAAAAGAGAGAGTGCATGGAACATTTTTTTCGTTTATGAATGTCTATTTTGTTGTTGTTGTTGTTGTTTTGTTGTTGTTGGTTTTATTGTTTTGTTTTGTTTTGGTGCCAGGGATGGAACTCCAGAGTGCTTAACCACTGAGCCACATCCCCAGCCCTTTTTTATTTAGATAGAGGATCTCACTAAATTGCTTAGGGCATGGCTAAGTTGCTGAGGCTGGCTTTGAACTCACAATCCTCCTGCCTCAGCCTCCCAACTGCTGGGATTACAGGTGTGCACCACCATGCCTGGCCTGTCTATTGATTATTTTTTATTATTATTAATTTTATTTATCTATTTTAATTAGGCATATATGACAGCAAAATGCATTTTGATCCATTGTACATGATTGCAGCATAACTTTTCATTTCTCTGGTTGTACACGATGTATTGTTGCACCATATGTGCAGTCATACATGTACTTAGGGTAATGATGTTCATTTCATTCCACCATCTTTCCTGCCCCCAGGTCCCCTCCCCATCTTTCCCTCCCTTTTCCCAAAGTTCCTCTATTTTTCCCATGTCCCCCCTCCATTATGGATCAGCATCCACTTATCATAGAGAACATTTGGACTTTGGTTTTATGGGATTGACTTACTTCGCTTAGCATGATATTCTCCAGCTCCATCCATTTACCTAAAAATGCCATAATTTTATTTCCTTTTAATGCTGAGTAATATTCCATTGTGTATATATACCGAAGTTTCTTTATCCATTCATCTATTGAAGGACATATAGGTGTGTTCCAGAGTTTAGCTATTGTGAATTGAGCTGCTATAATGTCTATTTATTTTAAAAAACATCAGGAGTTGGGCAACGGTGGTAAACACCTATAATCCCAGTGGCTTACAAGGCTGAGATAGGAGGTTTACAAGTCCAAGGCCAGCCTCAGCAATTTAACGAGGCCCCAAGCAACTTAGGGAGACTCTGTCTCAAAATTTAAAAAATAAATAAATAAAAGGAGCTAGGGATGTGGTTCTGTGGCAAATTGCCCTTAGGTTAAAGCCATAGTATTAGAGAGAGAGAGAGAGAGAGAGAGAGAGAGAGAGAGAGAAAAGCATCAGGGAAACTATTTTGGAAAATGCTGGTCTAGAACTTTGCTACTCAAAGTGTGGCTCAGAAACCAGTAGAACTGGTGCCATTGAAAGTTTGTTACACTTTCAGGCCACACCTCAGAGCTGCTGAATTAGAATTGTCTCTTAATATGATCCCCAGGATCTGTGCCAGAGTCCACACTGATCAATGATGACAACAGCTGGGGAGGTAGTTGTGTTTCCTGTGGGTGGGTGAGTGGCAGGTGTGGGTGGAGCCTGAAGGGAAGTGTCTGGGTAGGTGAAGTCAGTAGGTGAACTTCCTGCTGATTGCCTGGTCTACAGCAGGGCACACGACATCTGCAGCTAGGCTGGTGACTCATCTGGTGTAGACAGCCTCATTTAAAAGGTCTATGTCCATTATGCCTGGAGAGAGAAGTCTGGTGACATTATCTGCCCTTATGATCTCAAACTCTGCAATTCAGAGTTTGGGAAGTTTTTAGTGATCTTTTAAGACTCTTTTTTTAAAAATGAAATCACAAGTAATTTAATATTAATCAGTTGTTTCTTCATTCCAAACTCTTCTTTGTTTTCTAGAATTTGCTGACTCTAGTCCACTAACAAAATCTTTCCGTATTTTTTAATACTGCTACAGATTTTGTTTGTGTATGCACGTGTGTGTGTGTGTGTGTGTGTGTGTGCCCAAAAAGAGAGATTTCAGTGTTGTGGCTGGGAGAAATTTGTCAAATGGCCTTCTAAAATCCAGACTGGTACTGGATAGATCTTCCAAACAAAAGCTGACAAAAGAAACTATAGAACTCAATAATACAATTATAACTTGGACTTAACTAACATATATAGAATATTTCATCCTTCAATGAGCAATACACTTTCTTCTCAGCAGCACATGGATCCTTCTCTAAAATAGGCCATCTATTATGCCACAAAGCAACTCTTAGTAAATATAAAAACGTAGAGATACTACCCTGCATTCTATCAGATAATAATGGAATGAAAATAGAAATCAATGATAAAATAAAAAATGAAAGCTACTCCAACTCCTGGAGACTAAATAATATGGTACTGAATGAACATAGAGTTACAAAAGACATCAAGGAGGAGATTAAAAATTTTTAGATGTGAGAACACAGATACAACATATCAAAATCTCTGGGACACTAAGGGGGAAAGTTCATTGCATGGAGTTCATTCCTTAAAAGAAGAAAAAGCCAACAAATAAATGACTTAACATTACATCTCAAAGCCCTAGAAAAAAGAAGAACAAGTCACCACCAAAAGCAGTAGAATATAGGAAATAAATAAAATCAGAGCTGAAACCAATGAAATTGAAACAAAAGAAATCATTGAAAAATTTGATAAAATGAAAAGTTGGTTCTTTGAAAAAATGAATAAAATTGACAAGCCCTTAGCCATGCTAATGAAGAGAAGCAGAGAGAAAACTCAAATTACTAACATACATGATGAAAAAGGAAATACCACAACAGACACGACAAAAATACAGAAGATAATTAGAAATTATTTTGAAAACTTGTACTCCAATAAAATAGAAAATATCAAAGGCATCAATAAATTTCTAGAGTTATATCATTTGCCAAAATTGAATCAGGTTGATACACACAATTTAAACAGATGAATTTCAAGTGATGAAATAGAAGATGCCATCAGAAGCCTACCAACTAAGAAAAGCCCAGGACCAGATGAATACCCAGCTGAGTTCTACAAGACCTTTAAAGAAGAACTAATACCAATACTCTTCAATTTATTTCAGGAAATGGAAAAAGAGGGAGCACTTCCAAACTCATTCTATGAGGCCAATATCACCCTGATCCCCAAACCAGGCAAAGACACATCAAAAAAAGAAAACTTTAGACCAATATATCTAATGAACATAAATGTGAAAATTCTCAATAAAATTCTGGTAAATTGAATACAAAAACATATCAAAAAGATCGTGCACCACAATCAAGTGTGGTTTATCCTAGGGATACAAGATTGGTTCAACATACAGAAATCAAAAAATGTAATTCATCACATCGATAGACTTAAAGATAAGAACCATATGATCATCTCAATAGATGCCGAAAAAGCATTTGACAAAATACAGCACTCCTTCATGTTCAAAACACTAAGAAAACTAGGGATAACAGGAACATATTTCAACATCTTAAAAGCTATCTATGCTAAGCCTCAGGCCAACATCATTCTAAATGGAGAAAAATTGAAAGCATTTCCTCTAAAAACTGGAACAAGACAGGGATGCCTTCTTTCACCACTTCTATTTAACATAGTTCTGGAAACACTGGCCAGAGCAATTAGACAAAAGAAATTAAACTGATATGGTGTGGGAGGCCATCCTCACACATGATTTGAGTTACCTCCCTGGTTGGTGAGAGGCGCTTAGACACAGCTGTGTCAGAGCTTTCCCCACCCTTCTCCAGGTCCCAGGGCTTGTCCATGCAGAGGCGTGTCTGGCCACTGCCCCGAAGACCCAATCGCCACCCCGACCTTAGGATGCTGCCCCCCTTAACCTTCATTGAATGGGATTTTCCCTAAAATTTTTTGTTCCCCAATAAAAGTCCACTCTCTGGCGTGTTCTCCCTCACTCGCTAGTCTCTTCTGTAAACCTCACCATCGCTTTAGGTGCTGGAGCTAGGAGAAGTCATCCCGGAGCTGGTATTAAAGGTAATTAGAGTCTGTCTCTTTAATTTAAAACTCCCTAGCGTTTACTCATGAATCGAACCTTCTTTCATGAAGCCAGCACAGGTTGCGTGGCAGAATATGGATAGAAAAAGAAGAACTCAAATTAACACTATTTGCCGATGATGTGATTCTATACCTACTAGACCCAAAAAACTCCAGCAGAAAATTTCTAGAACTAGTAAATTAATTCAGCAAAGTAGCAGGATATAAAATCAACACTCATAAATCAAAGGCATTTCCATATATCAGTGACAAATCCTCTGAAAGGGAATTGAAGGAAACTACCCCATTTACAATAGTATCAAAAACAAATAAAATACTTGGGAATAAACCTAATGAAAGAGATGAAACACCTCTACAACAAAAACTACAGAACACTAAAGAAAGAAATTAAGGAAGACCTTAGAAGATGGAAAGATCTACCTTGTTCTTGGATAGGCAGAATTAATATTATCAAAATGTGTCGGGAGCAGCTCTGGAAATACAAGCCCTTAAGTCCTGAGCAAGAGATATTGACAATTAATTATTGTGTTTCTCAACAACTTAGGCTTTACCTTCATTTGGATAATGAGGCATGGCTCAAAGAGTAGGTGTCACCCGGTGGGGTTGAGTTACACTCATCTGTTCCTTTGTAACCCTACCTTTTGCCCTTTTGGGGACAGAATGTTCCAGGGAACCTCCCCTTCTGTGTCCCCTATATAAGAATAAAAAAACTCTACGCAAATCAAAACTACTCTAAAATTTCATCTCACTCCAGTCAGAATGTCAGCTATTAAGAACACAACAACAATAAATGTTGGCAAGGATGTTGAGAAAAGGGCACATTCATACATTGCTGGTGAGACTACAAATTGGTGCAGCCAATATGGAAAGCAGTATGAAGAATCCTTGAAAAACTGGGAATGGAACCACCATTTGACCCAGCTATCTCACTCCTCGGTCTATACCCAAAGGACTTAAAAACAGCATACTACAGGGACACAGCCACATCAATGTTTATAGCAGCACAATTCACAATAGCTAAACTGTGGAACCAACCTAGATGTCCTTCAATAGATAAATGGATAAAGAAAATGTGGTATATATGCACAAAGGAATATTACTCAACAATAAAAGAGAATAAAATAATGGCATTTGCAGGTAAATGGATGAAGTTGGAGAATATAATGCCAAGTGAAGTTAGCCAATCCCAAAAAACCAAATGCTGAATGTTTTCTGTGATTTAAGGATGCTGATACATAATGTGGTTGCGGGGGGTGGGGGGCATGGGAGGATTAGATGAACTCTAGGGCAAAGGGAAGGGAGGGGGCATGGGGGGACGAAAGACAGTGGAATAAGATGGACATCATTACCCTAAGTACATGTATGAAGACAAGAATGGTGTGACTCTACTTTGTGTATGATCAGAGATATGAAAAATTGTGCTCTATATGTGTAATATGAATTGTAACGAGATAGGGGTTTAATTTAAGAACCAAATTTTCCTTGAAATATTTCAACCTCAAACTTGGTTTTCAAAAATCAGATAGCTCCCTATCTAAGTTATAGAATTGACACTTAAAAACTTAAATATGAAAAATAGGGTAGAATTATGGAAAACATGGCCTCCATTACTTAAATTCAGTGTCCTGTGAAATAGGGTTAATGAAACTGGTGGGTTGCAGTGGTGCATATGGTGTGTTTTCTAAAGTGTTAGAATTGTTACTAGAATCAGTGTTCATTGCACCAATGTAAATACACCATTAGCTTCACTGTCTACTTACTAAACCAGTGAGAATCTAGATTCCCAGCAATTTCCATCTGGCTGTAGAAAGCAGCAGAGCTTGATTTAGAACCTGAAGTTCCAGATCACGATTCAAAGCCTATTTGTGACAATATACAATAAGGAGAGTTAAAAGTAAATGTACACAGAAGAGAAGGGAAGCCCCATTTATAAAAGGGATGATTTTTATAGCCTTGTCAGCAACAATGACAAGGGAGGATGGAAATTCCCATGATCCTCACCACTCCAGTTTGGATTTCAAATGTTCCCCCCAAAGCCCATGTATTAAAGGCTTGATCCTCAGGCTGTGGCCCTACTGGGAGGTTGCAGAATGTTTAAGAGATGGGTCCTAGTGGAAGGATGTTCAGTCATTGGGGATGTACCCTCGAAGGGGATATTAGAACCCTGGTCCCTTCCTCTCTTCCTCTTTTTACTTCCTGGCTGCCATGAGGTGAGCAGTTTCCTTGCCACTTGCTCCCACCGTAATGTGCCCAAAGCAATCCTCCCCAGGCCAGAAGCAATGGGCCAGCTGACCACAGACTGAAGTCTCAAAGCTGTGACCCCAAAATAAACCTATCCTCTTTTTAAAGTTGATTTTTCTAAAGTATTTGTTATAATAGTAGAAATCTGACCAACACACTCACCATTCACTGTGTCAAGAGCCCCATACCAACACTATGTTGCCAGTGTTTTCATATTGTCCTGCCTATTCAAAAAGATAATTCAAGAAAATTTTAGAACTATTCTAGATTTTTCTCAAGAACTTATGAATGTTTTCATATTTTTTCAAGTCATATCATTATAGTGTTTTTCCAACAATAAAGAGGATAAATCCAATGGCTATCCATTAATTATACAGAGTATAACAGAAGCACTGATTGTCAATTTGTCAATTTGTCTTTTAGTTTGGACAAAATAAAATTCTTAGACAATAGTCATTATAAGCAGATGAGTGACTTAAAAAATTATTTTCTTCTCCAGATGCGAGTGATGACACTTGCCTGTAATCCCAATTACTCGGGAGGCTGAGGCAGGAGAATCACAAGTATAAGGCCAGACTCAGCGACTTAGAGAGGCCCTAAGCAACTCAGTGAAACCCTGTCTCAAAATAAGAAATAAAATGTGACTCTGGGTAAGCACCCCTGGGTTCTATATCTGGTACCAAATAATAATAATAATAATAATAATAATCCCTCTGTCCAGAATACACTGTAGAGGTGCTAGGTTGAAGAGATATGCTTTCCTCTCTGCCTGGAAGCTATTTGTTGTGATCATTTCCCCCCAATTGGAAAAAAATAACCTGAGGAAAGATGTGCCACATTTACCAATGTACTGTTAGCGGCTTTTCCTGTCCACTTTTATCCACTATGGTTTTCACCACCTCAGTCCCCCTGGCAAAGGTAGGTGGGTCACATGGTTTGGGTCCCTGAAACAGTCCTTTTGATGCCTAGTGTGCCCTCACATTTTCAAAACATAGTGATTCCTTAAGACTAAATTTCCTATAATGGCTTTATCCTTAAAAAAGGTAAAACATACATTGTCCTTCTATCCCTTCTTTAGAAAATCTCCTAACACAAACACTTATTTTACTGAGAATTTTTAAATAGCTGACTGTAAAAGGAATTAATTTTAAAAATACAGGGAAACTTTAAGAGTAACTTAAAAACTTGATTAATCTACTCTGGATAGTGACATGATAAAGTATGCTCTTGGACACAATAACTGCTTGGTTGTACATTTTGAAGAAATTGATTTAGTGAAGATTAGAGCTCTCCTTCCAGCACCGGCTGTAATGAAGCGACACCTTCTGGCAGACATGGTGTACTGCATATAGCTGATGCCTCTTTGAGGAGACCCTGGCTGGGCATAGCCTTTGATATATAAATTAAAAAAAAAAAAAAAAAAAAAAAAAGGAAAAAAGATACTGTCTGGAGAACAAAATACAAGCTACAGACTGGGGAAAAATATTTGCAAGTCATATATTCAATAAAGGTCTTGTATCAAGAATTTTTTAAAAAAAGAAATCTAAACCAAATTCACTGACCAAGTTAGCTGTATCAACAAAGTAAAAGGTACATGATAAGTTTGATAATAATAAAAATAAATGTCCTTTACTCTTATTTACTGGCCACTGACTTTTAGAAGGAAACAAAGCATCCTATGCATGCACACCCTCTAGAATTAGGGGAAGTGTTGGTCAGATTGACCCCATCCTCCGCTCCATGTCCCACCCAAAGGAGGCTTCATAGAACCAAAAATTCAATGGAATCCTTGCAACAATGATCAGTCCACAGCCCCTTCTGAGTGAGACAGACAGTTGTTACAAGGCTTGCAGCTCCAATTATTCTGGTGAGCCCCAAGGCCACGAGAATGAGGGGAGAGACCAAACATAATAGTATGGTGCCTAACTTCAGAGGAGAAAAGTAGCATATAGCTACCTAAGTGTCTTTATTTTTCTAGGGCTGCCATTACAAAGTACCACAAACTGGTGTCTTGAACAATAGAACTGTTTGGCCTCCTATTTCTGGAAGCCCCAGGTCAGGTGTCGGCAGGATTGGTTCCTTCAGAGCACTGTCCCGAAGAATCTGTTCCATGCTCTCTGCTAGCTTCTAGGGCTTTGCTGGAAGTCTTTCCTGCTTCTTGGCTTGCAGATGCATCACCAGATTTCTGCCTTCGGGTTCAAATGGTGTTCTCCCCATGTGTGTCTGTGTTTTCACATGCCATTCTTTAATAAGGATATCAATCATACCAGAATAGGGGCCCACCCTATTCCATTATGACCTCATCTTATCTAATTACATCTGAAATGACCCTATTTCCAAATAAGGTCACACTCAAAGGAACTAAGTGTTAGGACTACCACATAATGAATTTGGGGTGGGGAAAAAAGAGACAATTCAACCCATAATATTAAGGAAATATTTTCTTTTAATTTCACCTCTGAAAAGTAATAGCTGTCTGTTGTATATGTATATATGTCCTTATTCTAATAATGTGGTTCTCAAAGAATAGATACGCCAGCAGTTCGTGCTGGAGAAAATACTGAGAAGCAATCCAAGAGGCAAGCCACAGAAGACCTCAATACCTAGAGCAGCAAAGAGCCTTGCTGGCTGCCTGCAGTATGGACTCAGCAAAGCTTTGACGAAACTGGCCAAGTCTCTTGGACTCCTCCAGACTTGGATGATAGACTTGGATGAAATGCATGGTGAGGATGAGAACAGGTCCAGGATTTATAACTGCACCCTGTAGATAGGGACTGGCTGCCTGAGGGAGATGGTGGAGATTGGTCTGGAAGGGCTATGGACTAGATTCAGTGAGGTCACACAGAAGACCCCCCTCTGCAAAGGACCCTCCAGGCTTCAATGTTGTCCTTGTAGACTTCTGGCAAAGTCCTAGTTAGTAAGCACATAGGTCCTTTTCCCAGGTATAAATCCCTATGAAAATGTTCCTAACCTTTCAAAGAAAACATTTGCACATCTGTACAAAGATTCCTGATGAAATAGAAGGAATCAGGTCAGGGAAGGAGAGAACTGAGTCACCTATTCTGTCTATGGCTCCAATATACAGGGCACATTATTTGGCTCAGAGGACTAATGAGCAGTGAGAAATGTAGCCTGCAGTGGCCCAGTGGGAGCAGAGGGGGAACTCTCTGATCTCAGAGCATGCCCCAGTAGAGAGAGACTGATGACTGTATCTGCTTGTGCATACACATCAGTTGAAGCTGAGGAAGGGGTAGACATCTGAGTTATAATTCAAAGTGGGTCTGGTTTTGTAATAAACTCACCCCTTTCTGCAGGCTTTATTTTGTGGGCTAAAAAAATGGGAAGTGGCTCTGAGAACAGGAGCTTTTTTTTTTTTTTTTTTTAAAAAAAAGCTATTTGTTTTTCTAATAAAAGGAAATCAGGCTTTTAAATATTTCTTGGACTTCTCAAATTTTAAACTTATAAGTTCGTCTTAGGGGGAAAAGTGTGGATTCCTCTTATAGAAAGGGCCCGTCCAATTAGTACTATACACAAAGAACAATAGAAAAAAAAAGGTAAAAATTATTTCTGGCAGTTTTAGTCTTGTTTTCAAAGTGGAATGTTCAGTTCATAGCTGTTTGTTCCAAGACAATACTAATTATCACCAGAGGGGGTCCAAGGAGTTCAAAGGGAGGGAATCTGCATTTGGAACATAGGATTTTTACATTTGTTGCAGAAAAAATTGCTGCCATGTCAGTAAGCAAGGCATCAGCAAGATTTATTTAAGGACAGCAAAGTAAAAAGCACTGACAGAGTGTGGGTGGCCCTTGCCTCTCAGAAAAGAGTGAACTTACACATGATTATTATTATATGATTTTTGTGGGGGGGGCTCCTAAGCAGGTGAGACATTGTTAAGATTTTGTTGATTGGGAAAATATTTACAAACTTTATTAAAGATCAGAACTCATGGAGACCATTGTATACTTGGAGGTCAGACTGTTCCTCTTTGGTCAACCACTCTGGCAGTTAATCATTTGTAGGCACACTGTGTAAGTTCCTCAGATGAGTCACATTTTAATTAACAATATGTCTAATCTCTTAGAGCATACATTGAATATTCTGTTGATCTTTACTGAAGGAGTAAGCTTGACACAACTTATCTTGTTTTCAGGTATCCATTCACTGAGGGTAAACGGACCCACTTTAGTTTACCTATCTCAGTATGAGGTGAACATATTGGGAGTTCTGGGTAATGGACAGAGAGTTATAAAGAATATATTTTAGACTGAACATCTAGAAAATGTTGTCACTAGAAGCGTGACAACATCCCATCTCCCCTCCCTTCCCTTCATTCCACTGTTTCAGTAGTTCTCCTAATGTACCCTCTCAAATCAGATGCTCCATTTCCAAATCATATTTCTCACAAAATTTGACCTTAGCAGCCCTAAGCAAACTCTTCAGGTTGCCTTATTTTGCAAATGAGGCAACAGGCGCATAGAAAAGAAAAGGATTTAATTAATGTTAATGCCTCTAATTAGTAGTTACCCTTGGTTTATGCCTCTACAGCAGAAGTTTCTAAATGGTAAGTGCATCAAAACCACCTCTAGGGCTTGTTCTAACCTGTAGGGTGCTGGGCTACATGCCTCAGTTTCTGGTTCAGTGGTCTGGTGTGGGACAGGAGAATTTGTATACCAAGTGATACTGATGCAAAAGGACTGGGAACTCCAGTTTGAAAGCCACTAATCTAGAAACTAGAAATGGCAATAAAAAGAAAATGGAAGTTTGAAGAAACTAGAGATTTAGATTTTTTAAATTGTGTCAGATTGGCTCTTCAGGTTATAAGGACAGAAAATGGTGAGTTAACTAAGTTAATAGAAGCCTAACCTAAGATATTGAGTCTATGGGCAGATTTTTTATAAAGTAGATGACAGCAAAGCAAGATCACACTGAAAATTGTTTGGCTTCCAGGTGCCCAAAATGTAGGGCATAAAGGTCATTCAGAATCCAGTGAAGAATCTGGTTGGACCCTGCCTTGTGTAGTAGAAGAACATTTATTTGCCCGAATGAAATGTGGAATGGACAATGGAACCACCATGGCTATTTAAAAGATGAAGCAAGACCAAACAAAA
Organism: Urocitellus parryii; assembly: GCF_045843805.1. Classification (NCBI taxonomy): domain Eukaryota; kingdom Metazoa; phylum Chordata; class Mammalia; order Rodentia; family Sciuridae; genus Urocitellus; species Urocitellus parryii. Next base: position 24,427,730 of record NC_135533.1, on the reverse strand, counting down.
TAAAAAACAGGGAAAACAAAAGCAACCTGAAGCCAGGAATCTATTATCAGCAACTCTAAAATAATGGAGGTGTATGGCCTGTTCTTGGTGCTTTTATAAGCTTCCCAGGTTGCTTCAAAGTGCTTTACCTGTAAGGTGACTCATCGTGTCTCTCTGCAGTGTCAACCTTTGATGCCACTAGCCATCTCCCTCACCTTCCACTGGGTAGAACAGGTAAGCTGTTCATTATGCAAGGACTCTACTGCCTGCATTCTTTTGTGTATTTTAAAATCTGTTAGTCAAACTGCCAGCTAACACTCCATTAAATCCTGGTTTCACATCTGGAAAAGACAGAATCTAATTAGTCTACTTCATTACCTTTTTTTTTTTTAACTGTTGAGAAGTTGTTTTTTTTCTGACATTTTCTTAATTCTTTTTAGATATACAAGACAGTAGAGTGTATTTTGACATATTACACATACATGGAGTATAACATATTCTAATTAGGATCCCATTCTGGGGTTGTACATGTTGTGGAATCACACTGGTCATGTATTCATATATGAATGTATGAAAGTTATATCTGATTCATTCTACAATCTTTCCTATTCCCATCCCTCATCCCTTCCCTTCATTCCACTTTGTCTAATCCAGTGAACTTCCATTCTTCCTTGCCCACCCCGCTGCTTATTGTGAGTTAGCATCTGTATATCAGAGAGAATATTTTGCCTTTGGATTTGGGGGATTGGCTTATTTCATTTAGCATGATAGTCTTCAGCAAATGGCATAATTTTATTTTTCTTTATGGCTGAGTAATATTCGATTGTGTATATGTACCTCATTTTCTTTATCTATGCATTTGTTGAAGGACACCTAGGTTGGTTCCATAGCTTAGCTATTGTGAATTGAGCTGCTATAAACATTGCTGTGGTCACATCACTATAGTATGCTGATTTGAAGTCCTTTGGGTATATGCTGAAGAGTGGAATAACTGAGTCAAATGGTGGGTTCTATTTAAAGTTTTCTGAGGAATCTCCATACTGCTTTTCAGAAGGGTTGCACCAATTTGCAGTCCCACCAGCAATGGAATCCTTGCTGACACTTATTGTTACTTGTATTTTTGATAACTGCCATTCTGAAAGGAGTGAGATGAAATCTCAGTGTAGTTTTAATTTGAATTTCTCATTTAATTTGACATTTAATTTGCATGTCAACCAATTGTATTTCTTCTTCTGTGAAGTATATGTTCAGTTTCTTTGCCCTTTTATTGATTGGGTTATCTGGTTTTTGGTGTTAAATTTTTTGAGTTCTTTATATATCTTTATATAAAATTAATGTTCTATCTGAGGGGCAGATGGCAAAGATTTTCTCCCATTGTGTAGGCTTTGTCTTCGTGTTATTGATTATTTCTTTTGCTGTGAAGAAGCTTTTTAGTTTGATGCCATCCCATTTATTGATTCTTGATTTTACTTCTTGTACTTTAGGAATTTTGTTTAGAAATTCAGTTCCTAAGCCAATGTGATGGAGATTTGGGCCTACATTTTCTTCTAGTAGGCGCAGTTTCTCTGGTCTAATTCCTAGGTCCTTAATCCATTTAGGGTGAGAGGGGTCTAATTTTGTTTTGCTACATGTGGATTTTCAGTTTTCCCAGGACCATTTGTTGAAGAGGCAATCTTTTCTCCAATGTATGTTTTTGGTGCCTTTGTCTAATATAAGATAACTGTAGTTATGTGAGTTTGTCTCTGTGTCCTCTATTCTGTACTGCAAGTCTATTTTGGTGCCAATACCATGCTGTTTTTGTTACTATTGCTCTGTAGTATAATTTAAGGTCTGGTATAGTGATGCCTCCTGCTTCACTTTTCTTGCTAAGGATTTCTTTGGCTATACTAGACTTCTTATTTTTTCAAATGAATTTCATGACTGCTTTTTTTTATTTCTATGAAAAATGTCACCAGAACCTTAACAGGAATTGCACTAAATCTGTAGCATGCTTTTGGTACTATGGCCATTTTGACAATATTAATTCTGCCCATCCAAGAACATTGGAGATCTTTCCGTCTTCTAAGGTCTTCTTCAATTTCTTTCTTTAGTGTTCTCTAGTTTTCATTATAGAGGTCTTTCATCTCTTTTGTTAGAGTGATTCCCCAATATTTTTTTTTAGAATATTGGGGATGGGATAGTTTTCCTAATTTCTCTTTCAGTTCATTCATCACTGATGTATAGGAACACAATTGATTCACAAGAGTTAATTTTATATTTTTATATTTTGCTGAATTCATATCTGAGTGCTAGAAGTTTTGGTGCAATTTTTTGGGTCTTCTAAATATAGAATCATGTTGTTAGCAAATAGAAATAGTTTGAATTTCTTCTTCTCTATTGGTATCCCTTTAATTTCTTTCTTCTGTCTAATTGTTCTGACTAGAGTTTCCAGGACTTTGTTGAATAGAAGTGGTGAAAGAGGGCACCCCTGTCTTGTTCCAGGTTTTAGAGGAAATGCTTTTAATTTTTCTCTATTTAGAATGATGTTGGCCTCAAATTAAGTATATATAGCTTTTACAAGGTTGAGGTATGTTCCTACTATCCCTAGTTATTCTAGTGTTTTGAGCATGAGTGGATGCTGAATTTTGTCAAATGCTTTTTCTACATATATTAATCATGTGATTCTTGTCTGTAAGTCTATTAATCTGATAATTACTTTTATTGATTTCTATATGTTTAAATAATCTTGCATCCCTGGGATGATCATTTATCTCAATAAAATTCCTGCAAATTTTGTATGCAATTTGCAGGAATTTTATTGAGAATTTTTGCATCTATGTTCATCAGAGATATTGTTCTGAAATTTTCTTTCCTTGATGTATCTTTGTCTGGTTTTGGTATCAGGGTGATAGTAGCTTCATTGAATAAGTTTGGAAGGGTTCCCTCTCTACCACGCGGCCTGCGCAGTGGTTTCATTAATGAGGTTCTAGGCATAAAGTTAGTTAGACGAGATCGAAATAAAAACACAAGACTCAATTACCTTAATTCTATTGCTAGGTCCGAGACGGCTCCCCTCTCTGGTTCGCTCCTCTAGCCGCCCAGCAGGGCAGCAAGGATTACTCAGGGCTAGCAGGAGAGAGAGAGCGAGCACGCCGGGGAGTAGCCTTTTATTAGGGAACCAGAGATTCAGGGGAGAATTCCATCCAATGAAGGTTGAGGGGGGGCTGCACTCCAAGGTCAGGGTCAGCGATTGGGTCCCCGGGGTCAGTGGTCAGGCACACCCCTACACGGATGGGCTCTCTCATCAGGAGAGGGACGGGAAAAACTTCGACATATGCCAAAGTGCCTCAGACCCTCAACGGGAGGCACCCGATCACGTGTGAGAATGGCGCCCCACATATTCCCCCTTTTTTGTCTTAAAAATGAGGCGGCGGTTCATTCTCTGGAGTTCCTGGATTCTTGATTGGAAGACTCGCCATCCTATAGTTACAATACAAAAGAGAATTAACAGCAAAGAGAATAATCCAATAATGTACCAAGCGGAGTGTTTAAGAATATTTCCAGGATTGAATCCATTTAACTCCTTTAATATTTGATTAGCCAAAGAAGAAGGATCTGAAAAATCAGCTTTATTATTTTGAATGTCTTGGATATGGTGATGAAGTTCCAGAATATCCAAGCTATTATTACTATTTTGCCAAATACCTAATAAATGGTTTTTAACCTTCTCCCAATCCCAGAGAGAAGCATTGTACTTGGCAGCTGTAACACATACATACTTATAATTAGCATGGCATTTAAGCCTCTCCTTAAATTTTAAGGCTGAAAGTTCATTACCTATGTCTATAACAGTTGCCTCTAAGGCATTTAATTTAGTTTCAATCCTTTCATCAATATTTACTTGATTACGCAGAGCCTTGGAAGTATTTTGAGCTAAATCATTAAGAAATTTTGCATGCTGAATATTTTGAGACAACGTTAGAGACGCAGAGACTGTTGAGGCAATAAATGAGACCAGTGCTAAGACACCAACAATTATGACTCCAATAGCACGTTTAGGTCTTGCTAGCTGGGCATGAATTTGCTGCAAGACTTGTAAACCAGCATCAGCATACCATGGCTCTGAAATATTAGCAGGTAATAAAACAAAAGAGGGCTGATGAAGTATCAGCACTCCTTTTCCTCCATTATACCTAGTAACACAATTGGTTAGGTTGCACTTATTACAAGCAATAACATATCTGTCACCCATCCATTTAACTTTTACATTTCCAATAATTAAAACATAAGGAGATTGGACACAAGCTCTTAAGCCATAGCAAGATCCCTCTTTACAGTTCTTGCCGACAAATTTTGGTAAAGGCTTATCTGTAAAATGTAAATACTCTGAGGCAGCAATTAAGCGCCAAATATCTTTTTTAATACCTCCTTCACTATAAGTCAAAATATTACTGACAAATCCTGCAGGTGTCATAGCAGAATTTCTTCGTAATTGTCTTTTATCAATCTTTGGAGACCAGTCTAAAATATACCCACTATCTTTAGACACCTTATGTTGTACAGGAAAGGCATTTACACAATCCATCCATTTAGGAAAGGTGCCGATCTCAATTATAGAACTATTTGGACAGTGGGGTATCTGTGGAGGTTTTGCAGAAATGACTGGCTTGTTATGGGAAAGTCCCATTTTAATTACTGATCTAGTGTTAGGTTTTAAGTCCCCATAAATAGAATTATTTGTCAGTCTAGGTTTACCAATCGCTGTCTTTTCTTCGAATGATACTTTCAGACAGCCAGCATGTTTATCATATGACCAACACAAAGGTAATTGGGCACTGTAGCCAGAATAATTAAATCTAGTCACATGATTGGGAGTAATATGAGTATCTGTAAATCCTCCCATCATGAATGAGTCATTAGTAAATACTGGAATAGATTCTCCAGTCCACACAGCTGGGTGTACCAGGGGTGGATCTGGGAAATATGTCCAATAAGTGTCTACTTGATTCCCTTTTACCTGACAGCCCAGTAGGGCAATTACTGTCGCTACCATCAAGACTGGGGTCCTGTTCTTTCCTAGGCGTCGAAGTATTTGGGAAGCCTGGGTTGTTAGCTTCTTTATGTCTTTCCATGAAATCAGCTTTTCGACTGGTTCAATCTGGTCTTTCTTCATCCTTTTCCGAAATCTCCTCCTTCTGGGTAGTGGCTCCTCTGGGTCGATCCTCAGTCGCTTGAATCTGGGTTCTATCTCCTCCATGTCTGATAGCACGTTCAGGCACCCAAATAGGATGGAAAGAGCCTTCTGGGAAGATACAAGCATGGCCTTTTCCCCACATTATTACCGGATCTGGACCCTTCCACTGACCAGTCTGTAAGTCTTTCCACAGAACTCTGCCTAAAGGGCCTGTTACTGAAGGAGACATTTGTCTCTCAGCAGCAGTGTGACCTTCTGCATCACAGTTTAAAAAATTTAAAACAAACAAGGCATGATTAAGGCTATTTTGGGGAGTCACAATCCTATTCCCCCCTTTTAATTTTTGTAATTGAAGCTTAATAGATAAATGAGCTCGTTCCACAATGGCTTGACCTTGGGGGTTATAAGGAATTCCTGTTTTATGATTAATTTTAAACTCTTGACAGAATTGTTGAAAAGAAGAGCTTACATAAGCTGGAGCATTATCTGTTTTAATCTGCATAGGGCACCCTAAAACGGAAAAAGCTGCTAAGCAATGAGAAATTACATGTTGAGCATTTTCCTTAGTATGTGCTGTGGCAAAAATAAATCTAGAATAAGTGTCCACTATGACATGCACATAACATTGTTTACGAAATTGAGGAATATGAGTTACATCCATCTGCCATATCTGATTTGGTTTTAATCCACGGGGATTTACCCCTGATGGCAGAGATGGAGTGTGAATAACACACTTTGGGCATTGGCTTACAATCTGACGAGCTTGTTCTCTGGTAATACTAAATTTTTTACGTAAGTTAGAAGCATTTTGATGATGCAAGGAATGGGAAGCTAGTGCACAGTCATATGAAGACATCTGTTGACAAAAAGCTACTAACTTATCAATTTTGTCATTACCTGAAACTAGAGGTCCAGGAAGATTAGTATGGGCTCGAATGTGTCCTATGAAACATGGGTACTTTCGCATTAGCACTGTCTTTTGTAAATTATGAAATAATTGAAATAACTCCTGTGATGAAGTAAACCCAATCATTGAAGTTTCAATATTTTTGGTAACTCCGACTGCATATAAGCTGTCAGAATAAATATTAATAGGCTCATTTGAAAAGTAATCTAAGGCACAGATCAGAGCTTGAAGCTCTGCTCTTTGGGCAGAAGTATAAGAAGTTTGTATCACCTCTGTGTGAACATGACTGAAAAAACCTGCCTTACCGGAGTTAGAACCATCCGTGAACACCGATAAAGCTCCCTCTATTGGGTGAGCTCTTACAATTTTTGGAAAAATGAGTGATGTTAATGATGCGAATTGTACAATCTTATCACGAGGATAATGGCTATCTATCTGTCCAGGGAAATCAGCAAAAGCTATCTGCCAATAGTTAGAAGTTTGAAAAAGCCAGTTAGTTTGTTGAGCAGAAAATGGAATAATTATGATATCAGGCTCAGATCCAATTAATTGTAAAATCCTAGTTCTACTTTTAATTACTAATTGAGCTATAGAATCATGAAAAGGAATTAATGTTTTTTGAGGAGAGTGGGATAAATAAATCCACTCAATAACTCCTAATCTTTGCCATATGGCTCCTGTTGGGGTATGCTCAGTTGGAAATATTAATAAATACACTATTTCTTTAGGATCTATTCTAGTAAGTTGTGCATTTTTAATTGCAACTTCAACTTTCCTTAAGGCTGCCTTAGCTTTCAAAGTTAGCTGACGTGGAGAGGTTGGAGAAGGATTCCCTTGTAATATCTGAAATAAAGGACTTAACTCAGAAGTAGTTAGTTTTAAGGATGGCCTTAGCCAATTAATATCTCCCAATAATTTTTGAAAATCATTAAGGGTACGTAACTCCTTAACTCTTATCTGAAGATTTTGAGGACGGATTGTACGTCCTTGAATTATCTGGCCTAAATATTGAAAAGGAGACACCTTTTGAATTTTTTGAGGAGCTATACATAAACCCATTGCTGTAAGTGAAGCCTCTAACTGAGTAAAAATTTCTGAAAGTGTCTCTGGATTAGCATGAGCCAATAATATATCATCCATAAATTGAATAATATATGTATGAGGAAAGCTATTCCTTATGGGATCTATTGCCTGATCAACGTACTTTTGACACAGTGTAGGACTATTACGCATTCCCTGAGGAAGAACCTTCCAGCAATATCTCTTAACAGGTTCCTTAAAATTAATTGTTGGGACAGTGAAAGCAAACCTTTCACAATCTTCAGGATGCAAACTTATAGAGAAAAAGCAGTCTTTTAAATCTATTACCATCAAGCTATAATCTAAGGGAATGGCTGTGGGGGAGGGAAGTCCTGGCTGTAATGATCCCATAGGCTGAATTGCATGATTTATTGCCCTTAAATCCTGTAGTAATCTCCAATTTCCTGACTTTTTCCTAATAACAAAAATAGGTGTGTTCCAAGGACTAAGCGTTGGTTCAATATGACCAGCCTGAAATTGTTCCTCAACTAATCTATGAATTATTTTAAGTTTTTCCCCTGAGATGGGCCACTGAGAAATCCATATAGGCTCCTCTGTGAGCCAGGTGATTTTTTCAGCTGCCTTAGGGATTGGGGAAGTGCTCAGGGCCCCTAGTAAAAATTTTGGTTTGGAGCATTTACTAATCTTTGTCGTGGAGACTGGCTTGTAAACAGATACTCTTCCTGAAAGGTCTCCCTATCATCTCTAGGAAAATACCTCTGATTAACTTTCTCAGCTGACCTTATAGAATTTGGAGTAACTAATAATAATCCCATTTTGGTTAAAATATCTCTTCCCCATAGGTTAGCTGGTAAAGACTCTAACACATAAGGCTTAAATACTCCACTGTTCCCATCAGAATCTTCCCAATGGAGATAGTTGGCACTTTGAGCAGGCTGTGAAACCTGTCCTATTCCCTCTAGGTTAGCTGGTGCTACATGCAAAGGCCAGTTTCTAGGCCAAAACCGACTAGACAATACCGAAATATCGGCTCCTGTGTCGATTATTCCTAGAAAATTTTTATTATTAATTCTAAGTTTTAATAAAGGGCGTTCTTGTCTTACTAACTGTGACCAATATACTCTGTCCGGCTGTTTAGAAACTGAATCTGCCGGCAGGTGCCTTTCAGAGACACAAGGCAATAATATTAATTGGGCAAAAGTATCCTTTGGGGTGAGTCTTAGGGGATAATTGGCTTTTACAGTAACATATAGCTGTTCTTTAAATCCTGAATTTATCATACCAGGTATTACCTCAATGGCTCCCTTCAAATGATTTCGTCCCAAAATTAAACCTACAGTATTATCAGGAAGCGGCCCGAAAATCCCAGTAGGAATTTGTTCTGGCCCCGTTTCAGGATTTAATTCAACTGTCCTTGAAGGTCCTAAGAAAACTGTCTGTGATCTCTGTCCCTGTCCCGGTAAAAATCTCGGACTGTTCTGGTCGGCGCCAGTGACGTCACACTGTGCGACCTTCCCTGGAATTCCCCATATTGTTGCTCGGCCCCCGCCAGGAGGAAAGGATGGCGGCGAGAAGGCGGGCTGATCCGCGCCATCCGAATCCTCCGCATGGCGCTGCGAGTTTAAGTTCACATTTCTAACCTTTGGCTTGGCCCTTAGTGCCTTTGTTTTTAAAGGGCTTAAGGGAAAGGGAATTAACTTAGCCTCAGGCTCATTCTCCATTTGAATAGACCTAATAGCTCCTTGAATGCCTTTTAAAAGGTCCTCAGGGGGCCACGAACTCTGGCCCATATATTTAAAAAGACAAACTTCTAGAGCTGTCCATGTTTTCTGTATATTTTCAATGCCTCCAGGTAATTCATTAGAAATACAAACTTTCTGTAACTTCCTTCCTAATTTCTCCCAAGTAAGTAAATTTGGAGATTCCTGTTCACAAAACCAAGGACAATATTCACCTACAATCTTTAAAAATTGTAATAACTGAGTTTTCTTTATCTGTTTCCCTTTCTGATTAATTATACTGTCTAAAATAGTCAGGTACATTTCCTTATCAGAAGAAGTTGAATTTCCCATTTTAATTAATTTAACGTCTCTTTCCTTCAATAACTCCAGGTACTTTTGTGACCCAATGTCACTTCTTCCTTTATCTTTATCTTTTTCCTTTATTTCTTTATTTCCTTTTTCCTTATCCTTATATCTTTTTTCCTTATCTTTATAGCGCGCTCCCACTCAATCTAACTAATCTAGAATGCCCCCCTCGTGGGCGCCAAATCTACCACGCGGCCTGCGCAGTGGTTTCATTAATGAGGTTCTAGGCATAAAGTTAGTTAGACGAGATCGAAATAAAAACACAAGACTCAATTACCTTAATTCTATTGCTAGGTCCGAGACGGCTCCCCTCTCTGGTTCGCTCCTCTAGCCGCCCAGCAGGGCAGCAAGGATTACTCAGGGCTAGCAGGAGAGAGAGAGCGAGCACGCCGGGGAGTAGCCTTTTATTAGGGAACCAGAGATTCAGGGGAGAATTCCATCCAATGAAGGTTGAGGGGGGGCTGCACTCCAAGGTCAGGGTCAGCGATTGGGTCCCCGGGGTCAGTGGTCAGGCACACCCCTACACGGATGGGCTCTCTCATCAGGAGAGGGACGGGAAAAACTTCGACATATGCCAAAGTGCCTCAGACCCTCAACGGGAGGCACCCGATCACGTGTGAGAATGGCGCCCCACATCCCTCCTTTTGAGTTTTCTTTCTTTCTCTTCATTAGCTTGGTTAAGGGTTTATCAATTTTATATGTATTTTTAAAGGACCAACTTTTTTAAAAAAATAATTTTTAGTTGCCAATGTATTTTTTAAAATTTATTTATATGTGGTGCCTTTATATACCAAACTCAGGGCCTCACACATGCCAAGCAAGTGCTCTATCACTGAGCCACACTCCCGCCCCCAGCCTTTGTTTCATTGATTTTTTTGAATTTTTTTTTGTCAATTTCATTGATTTTGGCTCTGATTTTAATTATTTCCTGTCTTCTACTCTTTTGGGTATTGCTTGTTCTTCTTTTTCTAGAGCTTTTAGATGTAATTATAGGTTATTCATTTGGTTCCTTTCTATTCTTTTAATGAATAAGCTCAATGCAATGAACTTTCCTCTCAGAACTGCTTTCACAGTGTCTCAGAGATTTTGCTATATTGTGCTGCTATTCTCATTTACCTGTAAGTATTTTTGTATTTCATCCCTGATTTCTTCTGTTATCCATTGGTCATTCAATAGCATATTATTTAGTCTCCAGGTGTTAGAATAGCTTCTATTTTTTCATTGATTTCTAATTTCATTCCATTATGATCTGATAGAATGTAAGGTATTTTTTTTTCCTATTTGTTAAGAGTTGCTTTGTGGCCTAAAATATGGTCTATTTTAGAGAAGGGGGGGTGGGGGGGTGACGAGCAACTTGTGTAGATTGATACAGCAGGAGTGGGAGCCGTTTATTGTAGGACTGGAGAGGTATTTATACATTCCACACAGCTTATCTTAATTAACATAAACTAGATACAGCAGTCAACCAATAAGGAATCTCCACACTTAATGGCTCACTGGTATTACCTCATAAACCACTCCCTCTGGCAAAATGCCAGGCGCCATCCAGACTTGTTTACAGACCCTAACATTTCTCTGGCAAAATGCCAGGCGCCATCCTGACTTGTTTACAGACTCTAACATTTAACTATGAACATTCCAGACTCCTTCTCTGACATTTCCTCCACTGTTGTGTCAATAGATTCTATTACTGAAGTATCATACACATACATACACATACATACATATATAAATGTATATATACCATATACATACATTATACACACATATATATAAAGTAAAAATTTAAAAGTTAAAAATAAAATAATACAAAAGAAAGTTGAAATATACTGATCAAACATACTAGTCCTCAAAGTACTGATCCATGAAAACTAACTGGCTTCAAAAATGCTAGAAATGAGAAAAAAATATGAATATGTATAAGTATCCATGAACCATTCAGGTCACAATTAAACAGAATAGAGATGAAAGAAATAAAAATTAAAAAAAAAAAGAATCTTGATGAAAAGTTAAATAATTGTTTCCTTTGGAGTTCCAAAGATTCTCAGCTTCCCTTCTCAGCAGTGTTGGGAGGGGTGGGCTGGAGTGTAATGCCTGCTCCACCCTCAGGGTGTGGTTGCTGGAGTGTGAAAGGAAATTCCACAGGTGGAGATCCTGGAGGTGAGGTTTAGGCTTAGGTAGACTACAGGTTCTTCCTTGAATGGGGATTAGTTTGAAGATTTTAAATCAGTTCACTTTTGGGGCCCAGCAAATCCATGCTGGAAGACTTCACCCCAGGGATTGCCCCTGGATTCCACTCATATGGTGGAGAGCCCAATTCTTATTCCCCTCTGTCATCTGAAGACCTCATGTTTCCTGGTCTCTACTTGGGTTCAGTCTCCAAACTCAATCTCTCCCATCCTGCCCTTTCAAATTCCTGGCCAGGTGTGTCTCTCCCAGCCAGTCCTGCAAGCTGCCAAATTGGAGAGCAAGGTGGGTAGCTGGGTGGATTTCCATGATCAATATTCTCCTGTGTAAACTCCTCTCCATGTTTAATTTTCTCCTAGTCACTTAGACATACTCTGTCATGCAGTGTGGGTTTGCCAGGCCTGTATTTCAGGCCAAACTCAGATTTTCCAGGATTTGATTCCCCCAGCTGTTGGTCCCCTGCACCATGGCTACAAAATTGTTCCTTCCTCTGTCCTCCACAGGCAGACAGGAGAAATGCAAATGCTTTCCTGCACAAGGATATTGTGCAGCACAACTTTCATATTAGTCTAGCTGTGTCTTCAACCTCTAATCTCTCTATACCCAGACACACCTCAGGCCTTCTAAAAATGCAGGTTCCTTTAATTCCCTCACCCCTCCACTTTCTGGCTGGTGCCTCTGGCAGTGATAGCAGCAGTAGTGCTGGGCATTTCTTCCTTATTTTATTATATCAAATTTCCCGAGTCCCAATCTGCTTTGAATATCCAATATTAAATCCCAGTAAAGTCCCACACACACACCTTTTTTTTTTTTTTTTTTTTTTTTTTTTTTTTATACTCACCTTGCTGAGAAGTTGCCTATTTGCTTTCTTGGTTTCACCCCACAGAGCAGCCAGGAAAGTGACTTCCTCTATTCCACCATCTTGAAAAAACCTACTTCATTACCTTTTATCACTACTGAACAAAGTTCTCATATTAAGCTATCTCCTAGGCTATTTATTAATTAGGTATCTTCTTGTAGCTCAATCAGGTGTATTGATGATAGTGGGGCATAAAGAGCAAAATATGGTAAATTCAAAGAAAATAACCCCTTAGAAAGAGAAAACAGGTATAGGTTTGCCAGATTTACAATGAAAAATACAGAATACCCCATGAAATTTGAATTGCAAATAAACAATGCATACATAGTTTTTAAAATGTAAGCATGTCCCGTGCAGTTTTTGAAACAAACTAAAAATATATCTAAATATTACATGGGCATAATTATATTAAAAATTTATTCACTGGTTTTCTAAAATTCAAAGTTAACTATGAATCCTGTTTTATCAGGCCACCCTGAATAGAAAGGAGTTCCTAAGATAGCTGTGGTTTGGGTTGCCAGTATATCCAGTGGTATGCTGGCAAATGTCTCCAAAAAAACAAGTTAACTAAATACCTGAGAACCTTGATTTGAAGTGTTTTCTGATTCTCCATGATGTAAATACTCCCACTGTGTCTGATCTCAAGCTGCCATGGTAATGTCACTCTACATGGAGTTGATAAAGATGCTCCGTGGCACATCATTATATAATATTGTCCATATAGATACAAAATAACCTCTAGAACATAGATACTAGTAAAATGATTAGGAAGCAATGAGTTTTGAGTTTGAGTTATATTTAAAGAATAACATTTAATTGTAAAGTTTTGTACTTTAATATTTAATAATGGCTAGGTTAAGTGAATGAATTGTGGAATTCCTGCAAATTTAATCATTGACTCTTGCAAGCTGATAGGAGCTGGCCATAACTCACCACTAAAAGTATATTTCAGGAAAAAAATGGTTTGCTAACTTCAAACACTGTTTGAGGGTGGTGGCAGAATAGAATTAGGACTGATTAAAAAGATCGGTATTGCATGTGCCTTATAATCTTTTATATTCCTTGAACTGTTATAAATTTGAGATGGGAAGGATTTATATTATTGTAGCATCTCTAATCAAATTAATATTTAGCACAGTATAAAGTCTTAATGAATAAAGAGGAAAATAGCTCTCCCTATGAAGTGGTTTTTCAGAAATGACACAGCAGAACTATGAAGTACTCTAACAAACTTTCTGCCATATCAGTAACAACTCATTTTCTCTTATCAAGTGTTGAACATTCTAAGTATGCTTGTATAGCCACCAATTTCCCAGAACTACAGGGTTTTTTGTCACATTAAAGTAATGTAGGTTGTAAAATTCATCACTTGGCAATTTAGTTGTGTGTTTTGCATAAATTTAGGTAAATTAAAACTAAAAGTGCTCTACCTGACACCACTTCTATGTTGTAGAAGGTAAAGAGCACCAGAACTCTCTTTTATGGTGAAAAAAAAAAATGTGACATTTGGAAAACAATTTGGTATTAGACAGAAAAGTAAGCAATTTTGAAGTGCTCAATATTTAGTACCAGGATTTGCAATGCTTATTTCCTAATCAGCCCTTAAACTTTTCCCTTTGTTATATCCTTTCAAATCCAGCACATCTTTTTCTGTTCCTATATTTTTGAAACATATGAAATGAGAAAGTGGAGGGGGGACATAGGCTCATATAATTGTTTAACTTGACATTGGCATTACTGAAGGAAATTAACAAGACAATTAAAATATGTGTTAATCAGGGATGGGATTGTGGTTCAGTGGTAGAGTGCTTACCTTGCATGTGTGAAATACTAAGTTCAATCCTCAGCACATAAAAAATAAAAATAAAGACAAAAAAATTAAAAGAAAAAATGTGTTAAGTCTTCATCAGTTGAATTTTCTGTAGTTCAAGAACTTCTCTGCCCTGCAAGAGCTACTTACAATGCTTATATTTAAATTAAAATTCAATTTATTAAAGTAAAAAATGTTAAAGCCTAGTTTTATTAAAGCATTGAGTTCAACTAAAGAATTGTGTTGTTTTTCATTTATAAATAAAATAATTTTGCATATCTTATGAAAAATCAAATAAACTTAAATTAATATTCCTCTAACAGTTTAAATTTCCTTGAAAAAAAACACATTTATAAACTAATTTAATGAATCTACTTTAAACCAGTGGTTCTCAAGCTTCTGGCCAATTTACAAAAAAACATAAACTACTAGATGCCTCCCTTGGAATTTCTAATACAGTAGGTCTGGGGTGGTCCCCGAAGTAGGCATATGTAATATATTTCCAGATGATGCAGATGATACTGCTCAGCAAGCCATACTTTGAGAACCACAACCTCTATCATTTAATGCAATAAGTACAGATGTCAGTATCTGACTTCCTTGAATACTTCAAACATCTTGTGAGACAACCAAAGAAGGTACATGAACAAGATCTCTCCTAGTATTTAATTCTTTTAAATATAGTTCTCTTAAATATCCAAACTCAAAGTCTTCTACACATGCTTCTTCAAAATTTAAAAATATAATAGTATTTATACCTTTCAGATAAAAATCCTATGTCTAGAATACCAGATTCTCTAACAAGATAGTTTTTACAAACAACTTAATTACAAAATGTGCAGGGTTCACCCCAATGGTTGCAAAATTTATAGGCAGAGTTATCACTTTTGATAGACTGAGGTTATTAAGAGAAGGTTTTGGACCATGAAATAATACCTTGTGTGAAAGGAAGATTCAGAAACAAAAGTCATAAGAAAATAAAATGAGTTTTACTTGCAAATTCTTTCAAAGGAAATTGCCTTGCCAAATTAAAAAATATAATACTTTATTTAAAAAATTTATTAGTATTAGCTCAAGATAGAAAATATGCACTTGTTTTTCACATGATTATTATATCTGCAAGAATCATTTCTATCTGTACAAGTCAGCTATGCAAATTTTAAAGTCAAATTTGATTTTGTTCAAGAATTAGAAAAATATTTTGTGTTTCTTTAACTGTGATACATGATGTGGCAGCAAGATAAGGGATTTGTTCATTTTCACTTGTTGAGCCAGGACATGAGACATGGGTCCTTCATATTTCCAGGTTAAATCTATCTATGCTACATGTGGATATGCTAAGCCTTTTGTTGTTGTTGTTGTTATTGTTGGGTTTTTCAAAATATATTTTTAAATTTTAAATTGTCACAGTGATTTACATATTTATGGTTATGGTGTGACATTTAAATACATGTACACAATGTGTAACAATGAGATTGAGGTAATTGTAAGTCCTTTCTTAAAACTGGGTATGGCCAACTAAGTAAATGAGGGTCCCTGAATCCACATTCTAGCTAGGGCTTTGTTATGCAACTCCACAGCACCACAGATCTCTTGAGCATCTTCCACTTCTAATCATATTCCAGTGCTCTGGCCTGAAGCAGTTACATTTCTGCACCTTCATCTATACTACTCTTTATAGTGTAGAATGAATGATCAAAACTTGCTGATTTCACTGAAAAACTAAACCATAAACATTTAGTTCAATAGCAAAACCACAAACAGTATATTAATCAAAACAATAATTTTATTTTATCTTTTGAAAAAAAATACTTTATTTGTAACATGATTTAAGAAGTATTCTTTTTTATTTTATTTTTTTTTTGTAGTTGCAGGTGAACAGAATGCCTTTATTTTATTTGTTAATTTTTATGTGGTGCTGAGGATAGAACCCAGTGTCTTACGCATAGTAGGCAAGAGCTTTGCCACTGAGCAACAGCCCCAGCCCTAAGAAGTATTCTTAATAAGTCTATATCAGAACACAAGATTAAAGTTTGAAAGGGTTTCACTTGTCATAATTGGCACTTTAATGTTCACTTGATTTTTTTAAAGCTTTTTACATCCTTGAAGAGCCATTATATATAAAAGGATCATAGCACTTCTGAGTACACTAGAAAGCTTGATATCCAGACATACCATATATGTTGCCTAACCGGGAAGAAAGTAACCCTGATGCTGTTTTGATAGTAAAGATCAAATAGAATACATGCTCAGCAATTAATAAGCAAAGAAAAACAAGAAACATTGATTAAAACATATATCAATTGAAACACAAATATCTTTCTTATTAACAGGAGCAGGAGCTGGTAGATAAACTTGCTAGGCAGATTGAGTTGTATCTCTTTTAAGTCAAAGCCTGAATATGTTAACAAATAAATTAAAAATATTTGTACTACTATCAAATTTACCAGCTGTCAGTTGCTAATAAGATCTATTTCCATATAAGAAAACAAATACTTCTTTTAGATGACTTAGAACATTATTAACTATCACACAATACTTTTTTAGGAAACTTAGAAGAAAAAGAGAAGTATTGTGTTGTTAATTAAAATTAAAGAAATCAGATTGTCATGAAAATCCCTATCTCAGTTCACCAGCAAAGAATGAATCAAAGCCTTTGAGGCTGTAATTCTCATTAATCCAAACATTTCTGTGCATAGGCATTAACCATAGTGGAATGATGTGTGATATGATTGATTCACTAATTTGGCAAGAAATTGGGTGTCTCACTTTTCTATCCTGAAATTGGTTCCCAGAAATGAAATTCAGGCAGATACATTCTTAAAATTGTGGAATTGAAGAAGAGATTTCAGGAAAAGCTCTCTGGTTTAAAACTTGAGGAAACTAACATTGTTCTGTTCTCTTTTTGTAATTAATATTGACAGTGTGAATGAGGAACTAAAAATGAAATGCTATTGAAACTGGTGCAATACAATGCTGATAGCCAAAGAGGAGAATACTGGAAAATCAGGTTTATTATAAATATCTCTGAAATTATTATTTTTTAAATCTAAAACCCATATTTTTTTTTGCAGATTCAAGCTCAATTTTATTTACTAGGTAATATAGAAAGAATTTCAAACTTGATATTTTTTTTCACATTCAAAGTGACAATATTAGTGTACATTAATATTGTTTTTTAAATCATAGTAGAAATGGTTAATTGAAATCTATTGACACTTAAAATTCTCAAATATCACTGGAGTTTATATATATATGTTTGCCCAGAATTCCTTTTGTGAACTTAAGAGATTTATAAGCAAACCTAGGAGAGTAAATTATAAAAGGTTATGTTACCAAAACATTCACAATGAAGAGAAAATCGAAAGACAAACAACAGTAAAAAACAGGACTAATTTTGATCCAAGCCAAAATAATGTACTTCAAGACTAGTGTTTTAGAAATCAAAATCATCAGAGGTTAGCTTGCTATGTCAATTTGCACCTAAGTTTGTACAGTGTTTTCTGCTATTATTCTTTATTGTTTTGCAAGTTCCATGTATGCATATGACCTGATACTTTTCTTTTTTTTTTTTTATTGTTGGTCATTCAAAACATTACATAGTTCTTAATACATCATATTTCACAGTTTGATTCAAGTGGGTTATGAACTCCCAATTTTACCCCGTATACAGATTGCTGTATCACATCAGTTACCCTTCCATTGATTGACAAATTGCCTTTCTAGTGTCTGATGCATTCTGCTGTCTGTCCTATTCTCTACTATCCCCCCTCCCCTCCCCTCCCCTCCCCTTTTCTCTCTCTACCCCTTCTACTGTAAATCATTTCTTCGATTTGTATTATCTTGTCTTACCCCTCCTTTCCTCTTATATGTCATTTTGTATAACCCTGAGGATCGCCTTCCATTTCCATGCGGTTTCCCTTCTCACTCCCTTTCCCTCCCACCTCTCATCCCTGTTTAATGTAAATCTTCTTCTCAAACTTTCGTCCCTACCCTGTCCTTGTTTACTCCCCTTATATCAAAGGGGTCATTTGGTATTTATTTTTTAAAGATTGACTAGCTTCACTTAGCATAATCTGCTCTAATGCCATCCATTTCCCTCCAAATTCTATGATTTTGTCATTTCTTAATGCAGAGTAATACTCCATTGTGTATAAATGCCACATTTTTTTTATCCATTCATCTATTGAAGGGCATCTAGGCTGATTCCACAATCTTGCTGTCGTGAATTGTGCTGCTATGAACATCGATGTAGCAGTGTCCCTGTAGCATGCTCTTATTAGGTCTTTGGGGAATAGACCGAGAAGGGGAATAGCTGGGTCAAATGGTGGTTCCATTCCCAGCTTTCCAAGAAATCTCCATACTGCTTTCCAAATTGGCTGCACCAATTTGCAGTCCCACCAGCAATGAACAAGAGTGCCCTTTTCCCCGCATCCTCTCCAGCACTTATTGTTGTTTGACTTTCTAATGGCTGCCAATCTTACTGGGGTGAGATGGTATCTTAGGGTAGTTTTGATTTGCATTTCTCTGACTGCTAGCGATGGTGAGCATTTTTTCATGTACTTATTGATTGACTGTATGTCCTCCTCTGAGAAGTGTCTGTTCAGGTCCTTGGCCCATTTATTGATTGGGTTATTTGTTATCTTATTGTCTAATTTTTTGAGTTCTTTGTATATTCTGGTTATTAGGGCTCTATCTGAAGTGTGTGGAGTAAAGATTTGTTCCCAGGATGTAGGCTCCCTGTTTATCTCTCTTATTGTTTCTTTTGCTGAGAAAAAACTTTTCAGTTTGAGTAAGTCCCATTTGTTGATTCTAGTTGTTAACTTTTGCGCTATGGGTGTCCTATTGAGGAATTTGGAGCCCGATCCCACAGTATGTAGATCATACCCTACTTTTTCTTCTATCAGATGCCATGTCTCTGATTTAATATCAAGCTCCTTGATCCATTTTGAGTTAACTTTTGTGCATGGCGAGAGATAGGGATTCAGATTCATTTTGATGCAAATGGATTTCCAGTTTTCCCAGCACCATTTGTTGAAGATGCTATCCTTCCTCCATTGCATGCTTTTAGACCCTTTATCAAATATAAGATAGTTGTAGTTTTGTGGGTTGGTTACTGTGTCCTCTATTCTGTACCATTGGTCCACCCACCTGTTTTGGTACCAGTACCATGCTGTTTTAGTTACTATTGCTCTGTAGTATAGTTTGAAGTCTGGTATCGCTATACGGCCTGATTCACACTTCCTGCTTAGTATTGTTTTTGCTATTCTGGGTCTTTTATTATTCCATATGAATTTCATGATTCTTTTATCTATTTCTACAAGAAATGCTGCTGGGATTTTGATTGGCATTGCATTAAACTTATTGAGAACTTTTGGTAATATTGCCATCTTGATGATGTTGGTTCTGCCTATCCATATTTTTCCATCTTCTAAGGTCTTCTTCTATATCTTTCTTTAGGGTTCTGTAATTTTCCTTGTATAAATCTTTCACCTCTTTTGTTAGGTTGATTCCCAAGTATTTTATTTTTTGGGGGGATATTGTGAATGGAGTAGTTGTCCTCATTTCTGTTTCAGAGGATTTGTCGCTGATATACAGGAATGCCTTTGATTTATGCGTGTTGATCTTATATCCTGCCACTTTGCTGAATTCATTTATTAGTTCTAATAGCTTCTTTGTAGACCCTTTTGGGTCTGCTAGGTATAGAATCATATCATCTGCAAATAGTGATAATTTAAGTTCTTCTTTTCCTATTTTTATGCCTTTAATTTCTTTTGTCTGTCTAATTGCTCTGGCCAGTGTTTCAAGGACTATGTTGAACAGAAGTGGTGAGAGAGGGCATCCCTGTCTTGTACCAGATCTTAGAGGGAATGCCTTCAATTTTTCTCCATTCAGAATGATGCTGGCCTGTGGCTTATCATAGATTGCTTTTACCATGTTGAGGTATGATCCTGTTATCCCTAATTTTTCTAGCGTTTTGAACATAAAGGGATGCTGTACTTTGTCGAATGCTTTTTCTGCATCTATTGAGATGATCATATGGTTCTTATTTTTAAGTCTATTGATGTGGTGAATAACATTTATTGATTTCCGTATATTAAACCAGGCTTGCATCCCAGGGATGAATCCTACTTGATCATGATGTATAATTTTTTTGATATGTATTTGAATCCAATTCGCCAGAATTTTATTGAGGATTTTTGCGTCAAGGTTCATTAGAGATATTGGTCTGTAGTTTTCCTTCTTTGAAGTGTCTTTGTCTGGTTTCGGAATCAGGGTGATGTTGGCCTCGTAGAATGAATTTGGAAGTTCTCCCTCTTTTTCTATTTCCTGAAATAGCTTGAAAAGTATTGGTGTTAGTTCCTCTTTAAAGGTTTTGTAAAACTCTGCTGTATACCCATCCGGTCCTGGGCTTTTCTTAGTTGGTAGTCTTTTGATGGTTTCTTCTATTTCCTCTATTGTTATTGGTCTGTTTAGGTTGTTTATATCCTCCTGGCTCAATCTGGGCAGATCATAGGACTCAAGGAATTTATCTATGCCTTCACTATCTTCTATTTTATTGGAGTATAAGGATTCAAAGTAATTTCTGATTATCTTCTGTATTTCTGAAGTGTCTGTTGTGATATTGCCTTTTTCATCCCGTATGCTAGTAATTTGGGTTCTCTCTCTTCTTCTCTTCGTTAGCATGGCTAAGGGTCTGTCAATTTTATTTATTTTTTCAAAGAACCAGCTTTTAGTTTTGTCAATTTTTTCAATTGTTTCTTTTGTTTCAATTTCATTAATTTCAGCTCTGATTTTAATTATTTCTTGCCTTCTACTTCTTTTGCTGTTGTTTTGCTCTTCTTTTTCTAGGATTTTGAGATGAAGTATGAGATCATTTATTTGTTGGTTTTTTCTTTTTTTGAGGAATGAACTCCAAGCAATGAATTTTCTAAAACCCATATTTTTTTATGTTCAGAAATATCGACAAATCACTATTTTCCATTTAAAATAAAACCAGCCTTTGCTTCCAGTGAGACAAAATTCTGTAGTAGGCACCAGATTTGAAGCTGACAGCTAGAAACAGAAGAAAAGGGATCATTCCCACTTCCAAATTAAAGAAGTACTGAATTATAAAGGAATTCAATAACCAAGATATTTCTGGTGGGTTTTTTTTTTTACTTTTTTTTTTTTTTTTAATTTGTGGTGCTGGGTCTGAACCCAGGGCCTTGTGCACACTAGGGAAGTGCTCTACCAAGGAGCGACATCCCCATTCCCACAATCATGTTGAAAAATTCTTAAACCTATGCCCTATGTGCCCAGTCCATGTGTGTGGGAGTGTAAGTTTGTTTCTTGTATTACTGTTCCTGCTGCTCTGTTCTGCTCTACTTTTCCCTTCTCACACCCCCATAATCAATAGACCTAACTCACCTGTCTTAGCAACATGCTTATAAAGCAAAATTGTTTATATCCAGAAATTAGATAAGACTCAGACTGGGGAAGAGGAAGGAGGAGTGGAAGGAAAGACAAGGACAAGGGGGCAGAGAGTGGAGAACTGGAGCTGCAGAAAGGGAAAGGCAGGGAACTGAGCCCAGCAGTAGTAGAGCAAGTCCATCCACACTGCCTGGTACCTGAGGGCAAAGCCACCACCAGAACAAGGCTGGACACTTGGATATCGTGTGTGTGTGTGTGTGTGTGTGTGTGTGTGTGTGTGTGCGTGCGCGCGCGCCCGAGGGGGAGAAAGTGGTAGGGAGCAGTGGGAGATCTCATCCCAATATGGACTGCACAGAATCAATGTGAAATTGCTCTAGTAGCCCAGCAGAAAGAGATGCTCTAGTCCTATTTCAATATGTGATTTTGATATGGTGCATACTTCACCTACAGTTTGGTAAAAATATAAAGAAAAATGGGAGTGTAATTCTGGCAGTTGATGATTTTTCTTACATCCCAGCACCTCCATTCATTTATGTTACCTGTCTATCCTCTGCTCTGAACATTAAAATGTTCAGTAGGAGAATCATATACTTCAGTAAGAAATACAATCCCAAGTATTATATAGGAGCCTTATAAGGGTGTGTAAAGTTTACACATATCATACCCTGGACCGCTTTTATTGATTTGAGTTTCTCGGCTATTTACATTCTTGCATTGCCATGTTTTTTTTTTTTTTAACACTTATTTGTTATGCCTTTTGTTTAAAGATAAATGCTTATTATAAACACGCTTTTTGGAAGCTGAGCACACTTAAGATGGTTTTAAATTAGATTTTTTAATTGTGTTTGCTATTTGTTTTGTTTAAGCCTTCCTGCCAAAGAAATAAAATACTTTTCAATTGCAAAAAAAAAAAAAGGAAAGAAAGAAAGAAAAAAATGGCATGAGGAAGTATATTCTTAGAGATATGGTAGTAATACCAAAAAACTAAAAGTAATAATGAATAGTGGTCATTTCCAGAAATGAGAGTCAAGGTAGAAAGAGGCAGTACAAGGGGAAATCACACTTTTATTGTGAGCTATTATCTGCTAATATTTTTTTGTTGGTGTATTAAAAATATGCATAATAGTGGGATTCTTTATGCCATATTCACATATTCATATAACATAATTTGATCCTATTTACTATGTTAGAATTTTTTCTTATAAAATGATTGGATGTTTTTATCATGACAAATATCTAAATGTTTATTTTATTTAATAAAAAATAAATAATTTTCTACATTTTTAAATTTGAAAAACTTTTTAAATTTGAGAATTCAGTATTAAACATTAATCTATTAATGTATGCATGCTATCTTTGACTTAAATCAACAATAAGATATACTACAGATAATATAGAGAATCAAATATTTTAGTAAATTATTTAATTTCACCCAAATGAACAATATTCAATAAATGCCCTATTTTGAAAAGCATTTCTCAGCTAGGTACAATGATGCATGCCTGGAATCTCAACCACTCAAGAGACTGAGGCAGGAAGATCATGAGTTCAAAGCCAGCCTCAGTAACTTAGCGAGGCCATAAGCAACTTAGTGAAACCCTGTCTCAAAATAAAAATAAAAACGGCTGGGGATGTGGCTCAGTGGTTAAGCACCCCTGGGTTCAATTCCCCTGGACCAAAAACCAAAACCAAAAGAGCATTTCTTGATTCAAAGTCATCTGAAATTATTATTATATTATATATATAATATGACCTATATTATATTCTAAATGTTTTAATTTTCTTTCCATATTCAGAACTTTAACATATCTGTAATTTATGTCTGTGATGTGAAATAGGAATTTGTTGAGAGCCGTCCATGGGCTGTATGTGGACTATATTGCCAGCCCAATGAATAGGATTATCTGGGAACTTCCAGTGGACATTTCCTCTGTGTAAGACTGCCCAGATGCACTGTGAGCCTTATTCCACTCTGCCTGGTCCCACACAGCACCAGAAATGGAGTAACCTGCTAACCACCCAGCCTCACAACCCCTCTGAGATGGGTGTGACCTGCCAAGATGCAATCAACCTGCTGATTGCAAGACACCATGAAGCAAGACTCCACCCTTGAAACCTTATCCCTGCCTTTTCTCTACCCTCTTAAATAAACCACCGGAGACATTTGTTAATTGTGTAGCTCCAGATCTTGTGTGGACTGGACCTAACAGAGACTCCAACTTTTGAAAAAAAAAATCTTTCTGACTTTGTCTTTTGTTCTTCACTAACTATTCCAGACCTTAATTTCTAAGGAGACTTATCCCTCTGAGCAGACAAGAATTCCCTGGCAAGGCACTGGCCAGCCCAAGACAGGAATCTAATTTTATTTATTCCATGTAAGTCACCAAGAACTCATTTTCTATTGACAGTGATGAAGAAAAGGAAGAGAATGTCCCACAGCCTTAGGAAGGCCCAGAATGTGATCAGATCATGGGATAAATGTTTCCTGAGCCCAAAACTGAACCCAAGGCCCAACTGGTTGACAGTCTGTCCTACTTTGGAAACTGAGCAAACTGGGTTTTTTAGACGTCTTTAAATATCTCTCATTTTCTGCCACTGTTGCTATCCCTGTCAGGGATTCAAGGTCTATGGGCTCTTCACAGGTACTGCTTGATGGAGCCATTGTGCTCTTCCCATTTTTAATTCACTTTTGTTAAAATCCCATCTTCTTGGGGCGGAGGGGTGGGAGGGAAAGAGAGGGGGCAGGGGATTAGCAAGGATGGTAAAACGTGATGGACATCATTATCCAAAGTACATGTATGAAGACACGAATTAGGTGTCAACCTACTTTATATACAAACAGAGATATGAAAAATTGTGGTATATATGTGTAATAAGAATTGTAATGCATTCCGCTGTCATTTGTTTTTTTTTTAAATCAATTTTAAAAATTTTAAAAAAGAGGAAAAAAACCCATCTTATAATGTTCCTGTCTTATTCACCTTTGTGTCCCCAAGCATTTATTATACTGCTTATCTCATTCTACACAGTAAATATTTCTTGTGGGAGTTTATTAAATGCATCAGTTCCTTTGTCCATAATCATCTGTGAATTGCAATGCTCAGAAAACAATTAGACACAAGGGTATTTGCAGTCACACAATACACGCCAGAGCATACAGTCCTCAAAGTAAGAGTAGAACATAGAAACATCCTGGGAAATATTTTTGTTTTGATATTTTAATGACCAAGAGGCAGGCAGTGGGAACAGAAGCCTTCATTTCTATGGGCAAAATCTCATGAATTGACTATCAAACACTTAACATCAGGAGATGGGCAGAGCATGTACAAACTGAACACGTTTACCAATGACCTGTAAAACAATGATATCTATCTACCAATTCAACACCTTTATCAAAGACCTATAAATGGATAACATCTATGTTTTGTAAAACACCTGGCATCCAGTAGGAACTTACTGAACTAGGTCAAAACGAAAACGTGTGCATTAAAAGATACCTTTTAGGGCTGGGGATATAGCTCAGTTAGTAGAGTGCTTGTCTTGCATGCACAAGGCCATGGGTTCGATCCCTAGTGCCACAAAAAAAAAAAAAAAAAAAAAAAAAACTTTAAAAAGTGAAAAGACAAACCACAGATTGGAAAAGATATTCTCAGCACCTATTATCAACAAAATACAGTATAAGAGAATTCCTGCAAATCAATACAGAAAGTGCAAACAGACCAATAGCAAAGTAGGCAAAGGATTTGAACAGGCAAGTCACTAAAGAGAAAGCCCAAAGTCATTTCATATTTGAAAAAGTGCTTGCTCTCACTAGCAATCAGGTAAATACAAATCAATACCAGATACAATTTTGTACTCATAATATTGGAAAAAATAAAAACATATGACAAACTAAGCATTATTAAGAAATTGAAGCTAAAGGAACTCTCATGAAGAGCTAGTGGGAGCATAAGACTGCAACCACTTTAGAAAGCCATTCGGCTGTATTTAATAAGGTTAGAGATTTTCATAGCTTCCTGCCCTGAGTATATACCAAGGAAACTCCCACACATGGTACAAAAATTAAAATATAAGTTTCCATTAGCAGAAAAGTGAATAACTGAACTGCAATATATTTTCAAACAACGAAGTATTATACAATAGTTAAAATGAATGAACTAGACAAGGTCCATGTATCAATACAAATAAATCTTCAAAACATCTATTATGTGAGAAAGCAAAGTGCAGATGAATTATAAAACATTCATGGGTTCTGTAAATCTCTGCAGCTTGTTAGGGTGGGAATGGAAATAAGGTAAATTTCAATTTTATCTGTTTTATTTTCTTATAAAAATATGAAATAAAGATGATAAGAATTGGCAAAGCTGGGAGAAGGTATACATATGCATAACACAGAATGCCTTTCTATTTTCTTCTGTCCTCTTCAATTTTTTTCATCAGTGTTTTGTAGTTTTTGTAGTAGAGATCATTAGCCTCTTTGGTTAAAGTTTTCCCAGCTATTTGTTATAAATGGGATTGCTTTCTTGATTTCTCTTTCAGATAACTGGCTACTGATACACAGCAACTGTATTGATTGTCATGTGTTGATTTTGTATCCCACAACTTTGCTCGTTTATTTATTAGTCCAAATTGGTTTTTTGGTGGATTGTTTAAGGTTTTCCATAAATAAGATCATATCAGCTGCAAACACTGACATTTTGACTTCCTGTTTTCCACTGTAAATGTCCTTTATTTCTCTCTGTTGCCTGATTGCTCTGGCTAGGACCTGCAGCCTTGTGTTGAATGAAGGCAGTGGAAGTCATAAAAGTGGTGATTCTTGTCTTGCTCCAGATCTGAAAGTGAAAGCCTCCAGATTTTCCCCATTCAGTGTGAGGCTGCTATGGTCCTATTGTCTATGGCTTTTACTATGTTGAGGCATGTTTCTGTTTGGGTTTGTTGTTTAGTTTTCGTTCCTGGAGATGGAACCAAGAGCCTTGTGCATGCTAGGCAACAATTCTACCACTGAGCCACATCCTCAGCCCTGAGGACAGTTTCATCTTTATCTAATTTGTTGAAAAAAAAACTTTTTTATTATGAAGGGATGTTGGATGTTATCAAATGTCTTTCTGAATTTATTGAGATGATTGTGACGTTTTTGTCCTTCATTCTGTTGATATGTTTTATCATGTTCACTGATTTGGATATGTTAAACCATCCTTGAATCTGGGATGAATCCAATGTGATCATGGTGAACAATCTTTTCAATGTACTCTTGGGTTTGGGTTGTTAGCATTCTATTGAGAACGTTTCCATCTGTGTTCATTAAGGGTGCTGGCCTGAAGCTTTGTTGGTTGTATCCTTATCTGGTTCTGGTATCAGGGTAGATACTGATACTTTGCTTCATTGAATGTGTTTGGAAGAATTCTCCCCTCAACCATTTTTTTTTTTGAAAAAAGATTTTATATTATTTATTCTTTAAATGTTTGATTGAACTCAACAATGAAACCTCTGGCCCTCAACTTTTCTTTGATGGGAGATGTTTTATCACTGATTTATTGTTGTTACTTATTATTGGTATGCTGAGGTTTCATATTTCCTTATGATTCCATCTTGGTAAGGCTAATAATGTGTCCAGAAATTTGCCATTTCTTCTAGGTTGTCAAATTTATTGGTATATAGTTATTCATAATAATCTCTAATGATCCTCTATATTTCTATGGTATCAATTTTAATGTCTCCCTTTCATCTCTGATTTTATTTATTTGAATCTTTTTTCTTTTTCTTAGTCTAGCTAAGAGTTTGCCAGTTTTGTTTATCTTTTCAAGAACCAGCTCTTGATTTCATTGGTCTATGGTATTGTTTTTATTTTTTCAGTTTCTATTTCTTTTTTTTCTTTTGTGTGTGTGTGAGTGAGTGTGTGTGTGTGAGAGAGAGAGAGAGAGAGGGAGAGGGAGAGAGAGAGAGAGAGAGAGAGAGAGAGAGAGAGAGAGAGAGAGAGAGAGAGACCTTTGTTGTACCTTCCCTTCTTCTAATTTGGGGTTTGTTCTTATTTTTTTAGCTCTTGAGATGCAACATTAGATTGTTTATTTGAGCTCTTTCTGCTTTCTTGATGTGGGTATTGATTGCTATTCACTTCCCTGTTTGTATTGCCTTGGCTGCTTCCTCTAGGTTTGTTATGTTGTGTATCCATTTTCATTTGTTTCAAGAAGAATTTTAATTTCCTTCCTGAGTTCCACCGCACGACCAGCATGCTGGCTTCATACAAGAGGTTCGAAGCATAGAAGTTAACTAGTGAGATCAAAATAAACACACAAACTCAATTTACCTTTTTCTTTGACCAGGTCTGAGACGGCCCTCCCTCTGGCTCCTGCCTCCAGCCACCTGATGGGGCAGAGAGGCTTACTCAGGACTAGCAGGAGAGAGAGAGAGAGAGAGAGAGAGAGAGAGAGAGAGCACGCCAGGGAGTGGCCTTTTATTGGGGAACAAGAAATTCAGGGGAAAATTTCATCCAATGAAGGTCGATGGGGGCAGCATTCCAAGGTCAGGGTCGGTGATTGGTCTCAGGGTCAATGGTCAGTCACACCCCCACACAGATGGGCTCTCGAACCTGGGGGGGGGGGGACACAGTTTAGCCAGAATGCCTCACACCCAATCAGGGAGGTGCCCAATCATGTGAGAGAATGGCTTCCCACACTGAGTTCTTTGTTGATCCATTGATTCTTGGGTTTTTTTGTTTCTTGAGATAGTATAGTGTCTTGCTGCATTGCCCAGGCTGAGCTTGAATTCCTGGGCTCTAGAAATTCTCCTGCTTCAGCTTCCTGAGAGGCTGGGACTACAGGTACACACAAACACATCTGTCTGATACATTGGTTGTTCAAGAATAAGTTGTTTGATTTTCATGTATTTGTATATTTTTCCAAAAATTTTCTTGCCAATAATTTCTAGTTGCACTGTGATCAAAAAAGATACTTAATACGATCCAATGTTTTAAAAATGTTTTTATACTTGTTTTGCAATCAACATGTGAACTGGCCTGGATAGTGTTCCGTGTGCTGATAAGAAAATGTGTATTCTGCAGCTATTGAGAGGAACAGTCCCTTTGTTGCAGGGGCCCCCAGTCAGAGGCTTGACTCTAGGGGTCCTAAAAGACTGAATTTGGTCACCCACTCACAACAGGAGACTAGTTAATAAAAGAGAGAAATCATGGTAAAGTAAGAAATGAATTTATGCATGATTTGTCCCAAATAGGGAAGACAGGCTAGAAATCTCCCTTCCCTGAACCCACAGAAACATTAAGATTTAAACTCAGCGGGACAGAAACCCAAAATATACATATGTATATCCAGCCTGGCAGTCTTTTGCTAGTTTTTGAGCCCTGCTCCCCAATCTGCTGCCTGAGAATGGGGGAGGCAGGGTAGTGGCTAGTGCAATTCCAGTGGCTCTATCCTTAGGTCTGGCCCAAAGCAGGGGGATGGGAGCTCTGCTCAGAGCCCAGGTTTCACTGTGGGGGGCCTGACCTTAATCCCTTCCCTTTAGCTGTTGTGAAGGCAGTTTGGCAAGTGAATAGCAGTTCCACTTGGTGTGTCTATTGGGGAGGCCATCCTGGGGGCAGGGGTGTGTTTATGGGGGGAAGGGTCTCAGTCATCATCTTACTCTGCCTCTTGGCTAAAAATCCTTAGATGTGAAGTCTTTGTGGTTTGATTCTACTACCTGGTACCTGTTTTTTTTTGTTTGTTTGTTTGTTTGTTTGTTTGTTTGTTTTTGCTGTGAGCATTCATTTGTGGCTATTTCTCTATGAGCTTTTGTTTTGACTGAGTTCTTGGAACCTCGGGGATTCTTGGCAGTCTAAATTTAAGGTGGTTTCTTCCAACTAAATCCTCCAGGGAAAGACAGACCTAGGTCTGATTGCCAGGAGCCTGAGGGCCTGACAACCTGGGCCATTTTAAATTCTTGCCCTGAAGGTTTTTCTTTCCCCAGAGTATCCTAACAGTGCTGTTTGGGAGCTGAGATCTACTGCGAGGGCATTTTGTTGTTATAAATTCTCATAGATGGATTTTTTTCTTCTTCTTCTTCTTTTGCCAACATGAAGGTTTGAGACAATCAATTTCCCTTGTTGCTCCCTAAAGGAGGTGGCTATTTCTGGTTTATACTTACACTGAAGATGTAGCCCTATGGACCCCAGCTTATTTGTGCAAGAGTGGGGATCCTGTCACACTCCCACCTTGTGTGGATTCTGGGATTATGGCCCTGGCCTGCAGTATCCTTCCCTCCCTCTGCTTCTTCTCTTCCCAGCTGAAGGATGACTTCCTGGCAGGGACAGGAGGTATTTTGTCCTTTATGTGCACAAACTTGCCTTCCCTCCCTCACACATATTTTCCCATGCCTGGCACACAGTAGGTGCTTTATGAATACTTCCTGATGACGAAAAGGCAAGCCACATTTGGAATTGCAATGATTATGTGCTAACAAATGTGAAAATGATTCTTTTTTTTTCTTTGAGAAAGGGAACATTTCAACCTATAACCAACAGAGACAAGTAGTAATAAAAGAGGAAATGCGTTTAAATGTTCTTATGTAATCATCCAATTCTCAGCAGGGAGTAGGTCAATCCAGTGTCTTTTCTTTTAGTGACTGACTACCAGATAATTCTGCTCAAAAATTCATTGCAAAATTCAGGCGTGGTGACTGTGATGCTTAATTTAACCAAGATGCTTTGCGACCCGTTTTGTGCAGGATTTGTGCTTAGCCAGAGTGGAATATTATAAGATGAGAGTCCTGCTGGGCATGGTGGCGCATGCCTATAATCCTTGCAACTCGGGAGGCTGAGGCAGGAGGATTGCAAGTTTGAGACCAGACTGGGAAACTTAGTGAGACTCTGTCTCAAAAAAAAAAAAAAAAAAAAAAGTATTGAGATTTAACTCAGTGGTACAGCAATCCTGGGTTCAATCCCCAGTACCACAGTGGGAATAGGGGTGGGGAAAAGATGAGAGCCTCACAAACTAGCTGGGAAACAGTCACATGTAAAAGTGACTAGAACACACTCTCAGGTGATCTCCTAGAAAGTCCAGCATAAAAAGCGAATAAGCACTTAAAAAATCGCTCCATCTCACCAGTAGTTCAAGAGACATGTTTACATAACAGCAAGCATCATTATTCCCAGAACAAATTGGAAAGTTTTTTTTTCTTTTGAATCATAATATCCAGTACTAAATAGAGTTTAGAGAAGTGAGCTCTCAAATGTCAGTGTTTGAAGATCCTTTCAAGTAGATAATTTAACAAAAATTCTTATAAAACTAAAAACTACATACTTCACCCTAGCAATTCTATTTTCACAAGGATACTTAAAGTCTGTTTTCCAAAGATTTTGTTATGAAGATGTTCATTGCATCAGTATTTTTATTTTCAATAGTGAAAAACTGATCAAACTTAATAATAATAGCTAACATTTAATTAAGCATATAGTATGTCCTAGGTACTTGTCAGAGCATTTACATTGTTCAATTCATTCAAACCTCACAAACAGCCCTATGGGAGAGACATTATTACCATTACTATTATTATCCCACCTTATCAATGAGGGACTGAAATGCAAATATGTTAAGTAACTTGGTCAAACCCCCTACATGGAAGAGTTGAGATTTAACTCCAGCATTAGCTCTAGAGTTCTTGTTCTCACCATTCCTCTCCATTCCGTTTCCAAATCCTTCAGTCTAAACAACAAATGAGAAAAATGTTTAAAATCAGTAATGCTCTGTGTAGGGAGGTGGGAAGGAATGTGTGACAGGGAAGAGATGTGTCATGAGGATGTTTTCATATTACTGAGGGTCTCTGACTGGCAGGAATATGTGGTGTCTTTTGGAAGTGATGAAGAGGAGAGAAGACAGAACCACTGGATTATTTATATGAATGACAGCACATTTATGAAAATAATTAAAGTCTGTAATGAACAACTATATTGAGTTGTATTCTAGATTAGATCTTTCGACCCTTTTGACATGATCTATACTGAAAAACAAACATTTTAGCTGGGTGTGGTGGCACATGCCTATCGTTCAGCTACTTGGGAGGCTCAAGCATCAGGATCACTTGAACCCAGGAGTTCCAGACCAGCCTGGGCAATGTGGAAAGACCCCATATGAAAACAAAACAACTTAAAAACATTTCACATCACAACCTTGTCTATCCACTTAAGGTTAAGAGTCAGCTTGCTCCCACCAGTATAGCTGCTGCTAGATTATGTACAGTGGGTGTGTGTTCCTGTCATATCAGCTGATAAATATTTGAATACCATATACATTCTTCTATACACACACACATAAAACAAAAGTTTCACAAAATATTTGTCCATCTTAATAAATGTCATGCATTCTTTTTTTGTTCCTAATCATTTTGTATTGGTGCATTATAATAGTACACAATAGTGAGACTTGTTGTTACAGGATTCTTACATATTATCTTCCTTTCCAGTCCTCTCCATTCTACTTTTCCTTAAAATTCTGCTTGTCAGCCTTTGGTTGATTTCCTCATCCTAAATTAAATCTTAGAAAATCATGGTTCTTGTAATGCTTAAAGTGTCCACGAGAGGGCACCACAATTCTAACCGGACACACTATATCAAGAGCTCTGGGCTGGAATGAGGCAGGAAAGGCAAGGATATTGCCCCTCTCCTGCTCTGTCTCTTTAGTTAGTACATTTATAATTATACATAATAGTGGAATTCATTCTGACATGTTTTGCAATGCACATAATTTGGTCAATTGTATTCCCTAGAATCTCCCCTTTCCTTACCTTCCTGCCCAAACAGAGACCACTGGGGGCCATCAGGGTCTTGGCATCCTGAATCTGAAATAGGAACTGTAGAAAGCTTTACGTGTTTGACTAAATAGGCCAAAGGTATAAATTTGTGAAGTGAGGGGAGGCTAGAATGGTAATGACAGGTCTTGGTAAGCAAAGGTTGAAATTATGGGGAAGTAGAAATAATAAACAGAGGATAAAAGGAGAGGAACATGCAGGGCAGGGCAGCCCACTGATAGAAGACTGCAGCAGAAGATAGCAGTGTGCAGTCCCATTAAAGGGGGAACCCTAGGGCAAAGACCTCAAGGAGCAACCAGGCTCTGCAAGGCCCATTCATACTTGAGCTTTCTTTTTCTGTGTTTCCTGTGGACCCCTCTATTTCATAGTTCCCATGTGTCCTTCCAGTAGACTCTTCTTCCTCTTGCTGACCTATGCAGGACTTGAATCTCTTCTGTTCATTCCTACAAAGTTTACCTGGAAAAAATAATTTAAAAAAAAAAAGATGTTCCCATTGTATTAAATTTAAAAAGCATATTACTTAAGTACCATCTCTTTATAATCTAATTTAGTTTTTTAATATTTTTTAGTTGTCAATGGATCTTTTTATTTTTTAATTTTTTAAAAATTTCTGAACCATTAGTTTATTTATTTTTTGTTATTTTTTATTTTTTACACAAATGGAGCACAACTTTTCATTTATCTGGTTGCACATGATGTAGAGTCACACCATTCATACCTATACATAGGGTAAGAATGTCCATCTCATACCACCATCTTCCCCCTCGCGCCCTTTCCCCTTCCCTCCCTCCCCTCTGCCCAATCCAAAGCTCCTCCATTCTTCCCTCATCTCCCCACCCCCATTATGGATCAGCATCCACATATCGGAGAAACATTTGGCCTTTGGTTTTTGGGATTGGCTTAATTCATTTAGCATGATATTCTCCAACTCCAACCATTTACCTGTAAATGGCATAATTTCATTCTTCTTTAAGATGAGTAATATTACATTGTGTATATATATATACCACAGTTTATTTTTTTTAACTTTTTTTTTAGTTACACATGACAGTACAATGATCTTGACATACATTTGAATCAGATGGGATATAATTTCTCATTTTTCTGAGTGTACAGGTTGCAGGATCATATTGATCACACAGTCACATATATATACACAGTAATAATAATGTCTGTTTCATTCTACTATCCTTCCTATCCCCCCATCCCCTCCCCTCCCCTCCCATCACTTCTCTCTACCTAATCTAAGGTAATACTATTCTTTTTTTTTTTCTTACATCTTCATACATGTATTTTGTATAACAATGAGGGTCTCCTTCCATCATGCATGCATTTCCCCTTCTCCCTCCCTTTCCCTCCCACCCCTCTTCCCTATGTAGAGGTAACCACAGTTTCTTTATCCATTCATCTGTTGAAGGGAATTTAGGTTTTTTCCATAGCATAGCTATTGTGAATTGAGCTGCTATAATATACATTGATGTGGCTGCATTACTAAAATATGCTGGTTTTAAATCCTTTGGGTGTAGGCCAAGGAGTGGGATAGCTGGGTCAAATGGTAGTTTCATTCCAAGTTTTCTAAGGAATCTCCATACTGCTTTCCAAAATGGATGCACCATTTTGCAGTCTCACCAGCAATGAATCAGTGTACCTTTTCCTCCACATTCTCGCAAGCACTTATTGTTGCTTGAACTCTTGATAATTGTCATTCTGACTGGAGTGAGATGAAATCTGAGAGTAGTTTTGATTTGCATTTCTCTAATTCTAGAGATGTTGAACAGTTTTTCATATATTTGTTGATTGGTTGGATATCTTTTTAGTTTCTGCTCATTTCCTTAGCCCATTTATTGATTGGGTTATTTGTTTTTTTGGTGTTAAGTTTTTTGAGTTCTTTATATATCCTGGAGATTAGTGCTCTATCTGATATGTGTGTGTGGTAAAGATTTTCTCCCATTCTGTAGGCTCTCTCTTCACATTATTGATTTGTTTCCTTTGCCGCAAAGAAGCTTTTTACTTTGAACCCATCCCATTTATTGATTCTTGATTTTATTTCTTGCACTTTAGGAGTCTTGTTAAGGAAGTCAGGTCCTAAGTCAACATGATGGAGATTAGGGCCTACTTTTTCTCCTAGTAGACACAGGGTCTCTGGTCTAATTCTTAGGTTCTTAATCCACTTTGAGTTGAGTTTTGTGCATGGTGAGAGATAGGGGCTTAATTTCATTTTGCTACATATGGATTTCCAGTTTTCCCAGCACCATTTGTTGAAGAGGTTATCTTTTCTCCAATGTATGTTTTCAGCTCCTTTGTCTGGTATGAGATAACTGTATTTATGTGAGTTTGTCTCTGTGTCTTCTACTCTGTGCCATTGGTCTACCTGTCTATTTTGGTGCTAATACCATGCTGTCATATATGCAGATCAAACCCAGGGCCTCACACATGCCAGGCAAGTGCTCTACCTCTGAGCCACAACTTCAGTCCTAATTTTGTTTTGAAACGTATAATATATCAAATCTGGAAGGCTATGCATCAAGGTATTAACAGTGATTACAGCTGAAAGATGGCTTTATGAGCAGTTTTTCATTTTTCCACAAGTATTCTTTGTTAAAAACAACCATATAGCCATTGTTTAAAGTTTTAAGTGCAATGCTCATAAAAAGAACGAGAGAATTGTTAAAACCAAGATCTTTTGAAAGATGTCAGTACAAAGTTGCTGAGTGCCTCCAGACGCCTCCTGTGATTTGGGAGGACTTGTAGAGCACCTCTGCGAGTCCTGGAGGGAACTTTGCCTGAAGGAGCCACCCTGAGCACAGTCAGAAGCCACGGCTTCCAGGTAAACTGGGAAACCAGTGAGAGGAGGACTGTAGCTGAAGCAGAGCGTGCACCACCAAAGGACACACGAATCTGAGTGTATTTGGTGTGTGTGGATTTTTTATTTTTTTATTTATTTTTATTTTATTTTATTTATTCTAATCTGTTATGTATGACAGCAGAATGCAATTCACTTCATAGTACTCATATAGAGCACAATTTTTCGTGTCTCTAGTTGTAAAAAAGTACAGTCACACCATTCGTGTCTTCATAGATGTACTTAGGGTAATGATGTCCATCTCATTCCACCGTCTTTCCTACCCCCATGCCCCTTCCCCTCCCCTCCTTCCTCTTTGCCCTATCTAGAGTTTGTCTATGCCTCCCATGCTGCCCCCATTCCCATTATGAATCAACATCCGTTTTTTTTTTTTTTTGTTGATTAATGGATTTTTTTTTTTAGAGAGAGAGAGAGAGAGAATTTTTAATATTTATTTTTTAGTTCTCGGCGGACACAACATCTTTGTTGGTATGTGGTGCTGAGGATCGAACCCGGGCCGCACGCATGCCAGGTGAGCGTGCTACCGCTTGAGCCACATCCCCAGCCCCCGTGTGTTTTTTATACCTCTAAAATTCTGAAATATTTGATATTTTGAAAGATGTAATGTATATGTAAGTAATGAAGCATAATAATAAAATGACAAAAATATATCCATGATCTAAGCTTAAGATTAGAACATGATTAATACCAAGTGAGACCCTCATATGCCCCTCCCTGAACCTATCACACATCTTCCCTTCCAGGAGTAACTGCACTTCTCCATTTTGTGTAAATGTTTCCTTTATGGCTTGATTGCAAATATTTGCATCATTAGTAATACCAATAGTTAATGTTTTTTGAGTCATTATTCCTGGTCAGATAGTAATCTAGATCCTTTACATATATTAACTCTAATCTTCACAATGACATTATGAGGTAAATACTATTGTTATCATCCCCCTTTAATGGATGAGGAAACTGAGGCACAGAAAGGCTAAGAAACTTGCTCAAAGCCACTCAGCTCATAAGTGGCAGACCCTGATTTCAAACACTGGCAGTCCAGTTCTAGCCTCTGTAAACTTAATTATTAAGTTACCCTCTCTAAACAATATGTTGCCATTCTATCAGACCTTAAATTATACTTCAGAACTGTGGTAACAAAAACAGCCTGGTACTGGCACCAAAACAGGCATGAAGACGACTGGAATAGAATAGGAGACACAGAGACAAACCCACATAAGTATAGCTATCTTATACTAGACAAATGAGCCCAAACCATACATCAGAGAAAAGATAGCCTCTTCAAGAAATGGTCCTGGAAAAACTCAAATTACATATGTAGCAATATGAAACTAGATCTCTATCGCTCACCTTGCACAAAAGTTGACTTCAATTTCAAAGACCTAGGAATTAGACCAGAAACCCTGCATCTACTAGAAGAAAATGTAGGTC
Source organism: Urocitellus parryii (assembly GCF_045843805.1). Classification (NCBI taxonomy): domain Eukaryota; kingdom Metazoa; phylum Chordata; class Mammalia; order Rodentia; family Sciuridae; genus Urocitellus; species Urocitellus parryii. The sequence continues at coordinate 24,391,189 of NC_135533.1, read as the reverse complement.
CAACACTCCAACATATCAGCTCAGGAAATGACTTCCTTAACAAGACTCCTAAAACACAAGAAGTAAAATCAAGAATCAATAAATGGGATGGCATCAAACTAAAAAGCTTCTTCACAGCAAAGGAAACAATAATGTGAAAAGAGAGCTTACATAATGGGAGAAAATCTTTGCCACCTGCACCTCAGAGTGTTAATCTCCAGGATATACAAAGAACTCAAAAAACTTAACACACACACAAAAAAACAAATAACCCAATCAATAAATAGGCAAAGAAACTGAACAGATACTTCTCAAAGGAAGAAATATAAACTTTCCACAAACATGGAAAAGGTGTTCAGTATCTCTAGCAATTAGATGAAAATTATAACTACACTAAGATTCCATCTCACTCCAGTCAGAGTGACAACTATCAAGAATACAAGTAACAGTGTTGGCAAGGATGCAGGGGAAAAGGTGCACTCATACGTTGTTGGGACTGCAAATTGGTATAACCACTCTGGAAAGCAGTATGGAGATCTTTCAAAAAACTAAGAATGAAACCACTATATGATCCAGTTATCCAATTCCTTGGCATACATCCAAAGAATTTTAAATCATCATACTACAGTGATACAGCCACATCAATGTTTATATAGCAGCTCAATTCACAATAGCTAAGCTATGGAACCAAACTAGATGGCTTTCAACAGATGAATGGATTTTTTAAAATGTGATATGTATACACAATGAAATATTACCTATCCATATAAAATGACTTTATGACATTTTCTGGTAAATGGATGCATCTGGAGACTAATATGCTAAGTGAAATAAGTCAATCCCCAGAAACCAAAGATCAAATTATTTCTCTGATATGTAGAAGCTAACCCACAACAAGGTGAGTAGATAGAAGTTCAATGGATTAAACAAAGGGGAATGAAGGGAAGGGAGAGGAGATATGAAAAGGAAAAATAGTGGAATGAATCGGACATAACTATCCTATGTTCATATATGAATACACCACAGTGAATCTCAATACTATGTACATCCCCAAGACTGGGGTCCTAATTTGAATAAGATATATTCCATGCTTATATAATTATATCAGAAAGGATTCTACTCTCACATCTAATTAAAAAGAAACAAAAAAAAAATATTGCCATTCTACTTAGAATCAGACTGTATACCCCAGAAGCATCCCCTCAGATATGGATTCTAATGCAGGAAATCTCTTTGGGAGGTGAGCCACAAAAAACTGGAAGGGGAGTGGGGAATTGAAACAGGAGAGAGAAGGCTTCAAGGAGCCCTGGGAGCCACAGCAGAGTATTCACCTGAGTTACCCCACCTCGCTGCGGCATTCACTCATCGCCTGTGCTTCTGGGATGCAACCTGACTGGGAGTACAGGGGCAGTGGGTTTCAGCGAACCAAGAAACCCATTGTTATGGCTTGGATGTGAGGTGTCCCCTAAAAGCTCATGTGTGAAACAATGCAAGAAAGTTTAGAGGAGAAATGATTGGGTTATGAGGGCCTTAATCCACCCAGTGAGGAATCAATCCCCTGATGGGATTCACTGAATGGTAACTGAAGGCGGGTAGATGGGTCATTGGAGGAATGCCTTTCCGTGTATATTTTGTATCTCTTGAGTGGAGTCTCCTCTCTCTCCCTTTCTCTCTCTCTCTCTCCCCCCCCCCCCCGCCGCCTGATCATCATGTGAGCTGCTTGTCTGCACCACTTTTGTACCATGATGCTCTGCCTCACCTTGAGCCCCGAGGAATAGAGCCAACTGTCTACAGATTAAGACCTCTGAAACCTTGAGCCCTAAATAAAATTTCCTCCTCTAAAATTGTTCTCGTCAGGTATTTTGGTCACAGCAATGAAAAAGGTGACTAAAACACCCACGTTGCAGTTTCTGGCAATCGGAGGTTGGATGGGCTTGTGGAAATTATAAGGCCCAGGGAAATATAAACTGGGCACTGTAGTGTGCTACAAACTCCATGAGACATGCACCTTCTGGTGGGTTGGTTGGTTGGTTGGTTTTGGTAACTTTTGCTCACCATTATGGTTGTGAGATTCATCTTTTTTAAAATTGATTTTTTAAAAAATAAATGACAGCGGAATGCATTACAATTCTTATTACACATATACAGCACAATTTTTCATACCTCTGGTTGTATATAAAGTATGTCGACACCAATTCATGTCTTCATTTGGATAATGATGTCCATCACATTCCACCATCATTGCTAGTCCCTTGCCCCCTCCCCTTTCCTCCCACCCCTCTTCCCTATCTAGAATTCATCTATTTGGCATATTGATACAGACAACTGGTTTGTTCCTTTGATTTGCTCTATTCTGTTGTATGAATGTGCTCCACTTATCTGTCATGTTGATTGACATTTGAGCTTTTTACACCTTTTTGTCATCACAAACAATGGTGCTTGAGCTTTCTTGTACAGTCCTTGGTGTGTTTATGTAAGAGTTTCGTCTATATACCTGGGTTTAGAACTGTTGATGTAGCAGTTGTTTTCATTTTAATGTTTACTATGTAATGAGTATAGTAGTTCTTTCACTTAACATCCCTATCAGTACAGTATTAGATTTCCTGCTATTTTATATTTTGCCAAAGCACACTATCATCAGGTTTTAAATTTTTGCTAGTTTAGTGGGTATAAAGTAATAAGCAGTGAAATTTTCTTATCTTTGGAAGATATTTGCTAACTTTTTTATTTATTGTAATTTAAATGTCACACGAAGGTCTGTGGTTGTAGCTTAGTGGCAGAGTGCTTGCCTAGCACAGGCGAGGCCCTGCATTCAATCCCCAGCATACATGTGCGTGCACACACATACCTATGCGTGCACACATCACATGGGTTGGAATTCAATGTTTGTTTCTATTATTATAATTTAAGTGGTCTCTGGATGATATTGAATAATAATACTTGAAGTTGTGAATGGAACTGTTTTTGCTTGCATAACTTGCCAATAAGGACAAAAATAAATACAAAAGTTAAGATTTTTGCCAGGCACAGTAGCACAGGCCTATAATCCCAGTTGCTCAGGAGACTGAGGCAGGAGGATTGCAAGTTCCAGACCAGCCTGAGCAATTTAGTGAGACCCTCTCTCAAAATGAAAAAAAAAAAAATGACTGGGAATGGGGCTCAGTGGTAAAGCAATGCGTTCAATCCCCCCCCCCACACACACACACACAAAAGATTTTCAAAAGCCTAAGTGACTGCATCCACTTGATTTAGGTGTGCCATCTAAGGGTGACACTGAAGTTCTGTGTATCTTGGGGTAGACCTCACACTACAGAGGTGAAAGTTGTCCTACTATGCACTTTTGTGCAATGGTCTCTTAGATCCCTTTTCACTGTGGAAGGAGTGGTTTGCTGAGGGGCTTTTCACAGGAGGATACTTTGTCAGCAATAATAAGTTCTTGCAACTTCTCTAGTGAAAGAAAATGTTTCCAGAAGAAAAGTGGTGGAGTTTCATAGAGTTGCTGTAACCGGTCACCACAAACTAGAAATTTCAAGCAACAGAAATTTGTTCCTTTATAGTTCTTGAGGCCAAAGACTGAAATCAAAGTACAGGGTCAGTTCCTTGGGGATGTTCTGAGAGAGAATCCATCCAGGCCTCCCTCTCAGCTTCTGGTGGCTGCAGCCATCCTTGCTGGTCCCTGGTTAGTAGCTACACTGCTCCAATCTCTGCCTCAGATTCACAAGGACTTCTTCTCTTATAAGGACACTAGTCTTCAGATTTAGGGCCCACTCCAATCCAGATCTCATCTGAGATCGCTAAGTGCACCTGCACAGACCCTTCTTTTCAAACAAGTTCACCGTCTTAGCTCTGGTTATTATAACAAATAACATGGACTGTGTAGTTTAAACAAGGAAAGATTATTTTTCATAGTCCTGGAGGCTGGAAATTCAAGATCAGGTTGTCAGCATGACTGGGTTGATGAAGGATCTCTTCCTGGCTTGCAGACTGCTGCCTTCTTGCTGACTCCTCACATGGTAGAGAGAAAGATTATCTCTCTGTCTCTTTTTATGGGAGCACTAATCCCACTTATGAAGGTTCCATCCTCACAGTCTAATTACCTTCTAAAGGCTCCACCTTCAAATACCATCCATTGGGATTAGGGCTTCAACATATACATTTTAACAATTCACAGCAGATGACAAGATTCTCTGCTTGTCCGCTTTAGTCAGGTTTCCGAATCTTCTCCTAAGTCTATCTATGTACTTCCTAGTGAGATCCGGTTTTATCAAAGGACTCTGCTAAGTCCGTTTAGCAGGAGATCTCTACTTTGGATATCTCATTGCCCTTGATATCTGGTTGGGTTTTCTCACGTCCCCCAGGTGATGTTAGGTCCCTCTGGCCTGCCTTCAGCAAGTATCCTGCTATGCTGGTTTAACCAGAATCCCCTTTACTCCTGGGTTCCTCTGAGTAATTTTCCATCCACTGAGCCCCCACCTTGCTCCTTGGCTATAAGTTGCCGCTTGCACATGCTCATCCAAAGTGGAGCATTGGCTCTTCTCCCTCTTCCACTGCAAAGTCCCATTGCAGTGGTTCCTTTGCCCGTCTCCATGGTCCTGAATGCTGTGCTCCTCACTGTGCTTTCACAAATGGATTTAAATAATTTCTTTCACACAGTCAGAGATTTTGGGGTGCATATCTTTGGGGAGGTCACAGTATAATCTGAAAAGAAGGCATGAGAAACTGTGGAGTCTTTAATTACATTTGATATTTAAAGGTGCAATGGGAAAACACTCTGCTGGGAGGTATGGCTGAGATTTCTTCCTCCCTGTCTCCTGAGTGTTAATACCTTTTCCCTAAATAGAGGCTCAGGAACAGATGTCTGCTCTCACTGCAGGGATTATCAGGAGCCCAGCCAAGGGGGAGTGGTGCTAATATTTTCACTGAGAACACAAATGACTCTTGAAGAAGAAGAAAAAAATACGTGTTGCTGGAAGGAGAGACTGCAAGAGAATTTCTTCATCCTAGTTGTTAGGTACTTTTTTTTCTTCCCCATCTTGATATCTTTTTAAAAATAAAGACATTTTCAAACTTGTCAAAAGTTCTTTATTGAAGGGAGAAGCAAATTGCGTTTAAACCCATTCTGTAGTATTCTACTTATTATATCTAAAAGGTCAGAATGATGGCATATGTTAGCTTTTTCATTCTTGGGTTGGTTTTTTTAATTTTTCCCTGTAATTTTACACTTGAAAAGTCGTTTTGATATATGGCCCATTATTAGGAGAAAATACAGAGATGTTAAGGATACCACTTACTTCTTCAGATATTTTTCACTAGGAACCTTGGTTTTTAAGCAATAAAATTATATGCCTGTTTAGTCTTTTTAAAAATAAATTCAAGTGACATTATTCTAAGAAAAGTCACATGATTACCCCAATTGTTATGCCTATTGAGAGAAGAACTTAAATAGCATGAGAAAGTTGTCTGCAGTTGTCTGGCAGGTTTGGTGCTGTTTGTGCTTTTCTATGCTTATAGTGCTAAAAATATCAAATGGTTTCAGGGAAAATACTTTTGTGAAAGACTTTAAACAGCCCTCAACACACACACACACACACACACACACACACACACACACAAACACACACACACACACACACAGGCCAAGAATACCACTTATACCACTTTGCTTAAACCCACTGCATAGGTGATCTGCATTTACACTTGTGTTTTCTTTCTTTCTTTTTAACTTTAGGTCTCCCTTTCTTATGAGCAAAGAGTCACATATTTTCAGTGACAGCTTAAAGCAGAGCACTTGCCTAGCATACAGGAGGCCCTGGGTTAGGGTTAGGGTTAGGGTTAGGTTAGGTTAGTACTGCAAACAAACAAAAAACCTCTATTTCACTATGCTCATTTTATAATGAAGAAATAGAAACTCTTAAGGTTAATTGAATAACAGAGAAAAAAAATTAAAGGCCAAAGCCTACTGCATGTATCTTCTAAAGCTATCCCTGAATTTTAACTAATTTATTACAAATCATTATAACAAAATAATAACAAAATAGCAACTGGTATTATTCTCCTATTTTCCCCCCAAGCTTTCTTAAGAATTACAGTTAAAACTTTGGAAAATCATTTACCTTGTCCTTGAATCTATATTTTTAAGTTTCTAACTCACGAAATTATTAAAAACAAAACAGAGAAATTATTATAGGAATTTCTGTAAACTGTTTATCAGCTCATAATCTATTTAGTCATATTTGAGAGGAGTAGCTTAAATGAACACATTTATTAAATCCAATTTCTCTGTGCAAACTTTGCACTTTCAAATTGAGAACAGTCCTTCAGCAACATTTGATAGACCAGTGCTGCAGATTTTATCTGCAGTTTCAGTAGCAATGCTGACTAAGTCAAGTATAAAACTATCTAAAATTTTCCTTTCATCCATTGTGGCTCATTCCAGTGAATAGCAATTCAGAGTATAAAAACCTATCCAGCCTACTGCGTTTCATTTAATTTCCACAACAACCATGTGAGAGATCAGGCATGTTCTTTATTTATTGGAAAGCCTCTGAGATAGCTCAAGGTCACAGTTCTTAGTATCATCTGCCTTGTAGAAAAATAGGGAACTCTGAATAGAGTCTGGAGTTTAGTTGATAGTATGCTACCTATGCCTATTATTTAATTTTGTTGTCCCATGGATTTCTAAGATTTTAAGTCAAGGAACTTTGGAGGAATGGTATGCTGTACTTTGTACTGTATTTTGAATTTTCTTTTTGTTTGTTTTTTTTTTAAACTAGGTCCACACTTGTTCTTAAACCCATTGGCCGCTTAGATATGGTAGGGTAAACAGCAGATGAGGAAATTGGTAACCAAACCTACTCTCCCAGCTCAGACCAAAATGGAGTCTCTCAGTTACTGAGCTGGCAGTGGCAGAGTGCAAAGCCTTGGGTTTCAGCCAGAGCACTGCAAAACAAACAAACATATGAACAATGATCAAACCACCACCAACAGCAACAACACAAGTTCAATTACTGAGCTGTTTTTCCATGATACCTGCCTGATTTGCAAAGATCTTATAGAAATCTCATCCTTCGGTTCATGTTTTATCAGGAGACCCTGAGATCTTATTGCACAGTGGGGAGTACATACAGATCATTTGTTGCAATGCCTAAACACATTGCTTCTGAGAATTGGTCTTCCCAAAATCACATGACTAGCCAGATCATGTGCATGCCCAGCAGTGACTCCACCTCACTCTTCTGCTGCTCTAAGACACTTTTTCTCTTATTGTAATTCTGTGGCTTTTCCTTGGTACCACAGCCTTCATCCTTCTTTCCTGACTTGTTTTTTCCTTCTTGCATTTTTTTCTTGGGGTTGATGACTGAAACCCCAAAGGTCACACAGAGCAGAAGTTGGGAACTGTGCTGCCCTTCCTCTTGCCCTTTAGGAGACAAGTCAACTTACTGGAAATGCTCTCCTGCCTGGGAGCACTGTGATCAGGGAGAGAGCTCCCTTCCTTACAGTTCTGCTCTGACTGTGACACCCAGCTGCTTGCTGTCTTTTGACACCAGTAAAGAGTATGTTGAATCATTACTTCATCCTTGTCATAACCCCCATCATAGACGGTATTTGGGATCCTGATGTCTTCTACTCTATTCTCACTTCCTAGACTGACTTTGAAAGCCCATTCTCCCCTAGTCTTGTCTTCACTTTAGTACCAGTCTCTGAAATCTCTGGTTCTTGGCTATGGAATATGATGCCACCATAGTCCCAGACAGCGGGAGAGCACAAATGCCTCATTGCCAGTCACCCCTTCTTATCACAAAGGTAAAAAACTTGAAATCAACCCAGGAAAAGAGGGAGGTAAAGACTAATAATATATATTTAAAAAAAACCATTTTTATGTTTCCTTTCCTTCCAGTTTCGGTTTATACAAGAAAGAAACACTGTTTTTCTTCTACTCTATTCTCAGCTTCTGATGCTAAGAAAAGAGGAAGCGCAAACTGTCTTTCTCCACCCAATAGTTCACTTCTGAGGAAGGGCTCAGTCTCACATGACTGCCTCCACTTCAGATGCCAGGTGCAAATTGTGGGTCCCTTGGGCACTCACACTTCTATATATCTTGGCTACAAGCTGGAAGTTGCTACAAAGCCTTTGTCAGTTTTGATAATATATTATGATGGTTCACAAGCTCAGTAAAAACATTCACTGGTTTATTATAAAACATATGATAAGGGATACAGAGAATAGCCAGGTAAAGAGGTACATAGGGTGAGATCAGGAAGGGTCCTGAGTGCAGGAGCTTCTGTCTTCATAGAGTTGCAGCATGCCACCCTGCAGGCACAAGGATATGTTCAATGCAGAAATCCTCTGAACCCTTCTTTCTTTTTTTTTAAAAAATATTGTTTTTAGTTGTAGTTGGATGCAATACCTTTATTTTATTTATTTATTTTTGTGTGGTGCTGAGGATTGAACCCAGTGCCTCACACGTGCTAGGCAAGTGCTCTACTGCTGAGCCACAACTCTAACCCCTGAACCCTTCTTTTAGGGAATTTTTTATGAATGCTTCATCACATAACATGATCAATTATTAATTTAATCTCCAGCCTCTCTTCCTCACTGGAGAGGATGGGGAAATGAGGCTGAACGTTCCAAATGTTCTAAACATTTTTTTTTTGTACTGGGGATTAAAACCAGGGGTGCTTTACACTGAGTTATATCCCCAGTCTTTCAGTTTTATTCACTTATTTTTTTGAAACAGGGTCTTTTAAATTGCTGAAGGCCTCCCTAGTTGTTGAGGCTAATCTCAAACTTGTGATCCTCCTGTCTCAGCCTCCCAAGTTACTGGGATTACTGGTGTGCACTCCCACACTTGACTTCAAAGTTCCAAACTTCTAATCATGGTTTGGCTTTTCTGGTGACAAGCTCTCATTCTGAGGTGTCTAGTAGTTCACCAGGAGTCATCTCATTAGAACAAAAGATGCCCCTATCACCCAGGAAATTCTGAGAGATTTAGAAGCTCTGTGTCATGAACTGAGGTTAGAGACCAAATATGTCCATCTTGTTATGTTACAATATGCACAGGTATCTTACCCAATTATATAGGTTCTACTTTGTATTTACTTTTTCCTTTTATCATTAAATCAATTTTTATCAATAAATCAATAAAGCAATTTTTCTACTTTGCTACCATTGTCATATCCTCATTTTTAGATGTATACATAATACAGATACAGTGTTAACTATGTGTTAGGTGCTTAATATATTATTTTTAAAGATTCTGAGAAAATTCTACAGGGCAAGTATTATTTTGCTTTTTGCTCAAAAGTGAAAATAGAGGGCAAGGGATGTAACTCATTAGTAGAGCATTTGCTTAGCATGGCTTGAAACCCTGGGTTTGATCCCCAATAGTCTCCAAAGACAAAAATGAAGTCAAAGTGGAGGCTCGTAATAGTTAAGTAACTTGTTCAACTTCACACATTTAGGGATAGTTTAAATCAGAATTCAAAGTCTGTAGACTCCATTCTATGCTATTGACTTTCCAGAAAATAGAGAGGGGATACACAGTACAACTTAAGCAGTTGCTGTGATTTGGATTTGAAATGTTCCCCAAAGTCTCATGTGTTGAAAGCATGGTCCCCAATGCAGCAAAGTTCAGAGGGGGGGCTTTTGGAATTGGATTGGGAGGGCTCTAACATCATCAATGGATTAATTCATCCGAAAGATTAATAATTGGAACGAATTATTGGGAGATGGTAGAAACTGAAAGAGGTAGAGCCCAGCTGGAGGAAGCACGTCACTGGGGCCATGACCCAGCAGGGTATATTTTGTCTTGGCCCCTTCTCTCTGCTTCTCAGCTGCCATAAGCTGAGCAGCTTTCCTTCACCACACCTTCTGCCATGATGTTTCTGTCTTGGAGCCAGCCGACCATGGACTGAAACCTCAGAAATCATGAGCCAAAATAGAGCCTCCCTCCTTTTAGTTGTTTATGTCAGATGTTTTCATCACAGTGATGAAAAGCTGACACACCAGTGCTTCTCTGCTTTGGCTACACACCAGAATCATCCAGAGAACTTTAAAAATACTGCTGCCTGAATCTTATCTCCAACAAATCTGCTTTCTTTGGTCTGGAGTGTGGGCCTAGGCTACTAAATAACTCTCCACGCATTTTAATGTCCAGACAGAATTGAGAATCACTGCTCTCTACCAAGACAGCTCTACTGTACAGACGATGAAAGCAGAGACACAGTTAAATTTATAATATGTTTTTAGCTGTAATGATGAGAATACAAATGAAATGAATAGAATTACTTAAGTCAACTCTAAAAATGGCTTTGTAAATTACACATCTCCTGCCAAGTGGGGGGAGTCCCTGAACATCGGTTTGGGAAAGTAGTATAGTAATATTAATTGAAGCTACAGATATGGATGATTAGCCCTGGCAAATTGCATAGTGAGAAGAGAAAAAGGACAAGAAGAGGGCCCTAGGGGATGTAAAGAGATGCACAGAGGAAGAGCAGAGAGCTCTAATAAAGGTAAAAATTCCAGTTAAAGTAAAAATCTGTGCAATTTTTTTTAATGCTCAGTACTTCTGAGAGGTCATATAGCAGAAGTCCTGAAAAATGCCCACAGGATTCAGCAGTAAGCCCTCCCTGGAGCCTCCATGGAAGAATATTGGTGTTACAGTGAGCATAACTTAGATTTCAATGAGTTGAGGCAAATATGGGAGGTAAGCAAGTGGGTATAAACTATATATTGGTACATTTTTACAGAAAGTTTGACTTTGAAAATGTTATAATATGTTTTTAGCTGTAATGATGAGAATACTGAGTTAAAAGTGATTTACAATAGACACCCCCCTTCCCCCCGCACTTCCCCTCCCCCACAAGGTAACAAGAAGCCAGAGAAGGCAGGTCTCAGGTTTAGACTCTGGTTGACTTCTCTGGGATACTCTTGGCCATCCTTCATGGTCATAAGATGTTGGAAACATTGCTACACATCACCTCCTTAGATGAAGACATCTAGAGGGGTGGTTATCCTCATGTGCCCCTCTCCTTTATCAGAGGAAACCTTCCTGACATGCCCCAGCACACTGCCCTAATGACTCAGTGACCTAAGCACTCACATCTCCTCCCAGCTGCAGGGAGTCTTTGAAAATGAACATTCAGCTTTTTCTTTTCCTTCCTATTGGAAGGTAGACTCTGTTTCCAAGGAAGAATCGAGAGAAGAAAGATGGCTGTGTGGGCAATCAGGAGTGCCACAGAGGATGTGGGGAGAGCATGTGGTAGCCAGCCGGAGACATGAGCTCAGTGCAAGATTTTTTTTGTTTGTTTTCACATGATTGAAACTGAATATGCTTAAATGTTTTTCATAAAAAAATATTTAATTGGTAGAGTGAGACCTCTGTGATTGTGGAATGTAAGGGAATGTCAAATTCGAGAGGTGGGTAGGTATCTCTTCTATTTTAATTGGAGGAAAGGAGTGATGGAAGAGGGTGGGTATAGGGGAATGTGTAGGTTTGTTGTGGATTGTGGGAATTCCCATCTGATGGCTTTTGTTTCTTTCCTGAGAAATGGCTGACTCATCTGCTGAGACTAAAGGAAGAGTGGAAAGAAGCCAGAGTCTGAAGAAAGTAGACACCATATGAGAGAGTTTCCCAGGCAACACAGGATTTCCAGATGGTTTCAAGAACACAGTTGATGACGGCTGTCCTCAGTTTAAGATCATCCCAATCAGGGGCCTTTATAATTCCCCTCCCCTGCCATCTAGCTGCATTAGAATTGGGTCACAAAAGCTGAGGAAACAGGCAGACTAATGAATATCTCAGGGAAATTTCTGCATGAGTATAATAAAATAAATAGTGCAAGGGAACTGAAGATATTACTCAAAGAGTAACGTCAGTAGTAGAATACAGAATCTAAATTAGAAGAAAGTGAAAATAGGAAGAATATCCACCAGGTTAAAGTCAAGAGACCAAAAGATCAGAGATACTACAATGACCAAAGGATTGATATATTGCCCATGAGTGAGAGAATGGGAAGGACTAGTGGGTGAGGCTTACCAAATCGTCAGTCTGTACTTATTTCAGACAACGTGAAATTCTGGGTATTGACAAAGTTCAGAATGTACACTAGGAATAAGTGGTTGAATAAGAATGAAGATCAAGAATTGAGAAGCCATGGTATCAAGAGGGTCAACTAACTATATGGCACTACTCCATTTTTAAAAGTAAATGTATATGAAATGAGCACTTTTCAAACTTCAATATCTGAATCCTTTGTGTGGACTTAACAAGTGTAGATTGTGATTTAGTAGAGCTGAGTTGAGGCTTGAAATTTTGCATTTCTAACAAGTTACCAGATGGGGCAATGCTGCTGGTCAGGAGAGCTACTCTTTGAGTGTCAAGGCACTTGATAATCCTGTCATTGACTTCCATGCATACTCTCCTCTTTTGAACAATCCTCCATGACACCCAGGGTGGACTCGGAACATACTAGTTCCACCTGGCCCTTCCTATTGACTGGCTGAATGGAGGGTTTAATGCAACTGGAAATCAATCCACAGTCTGGACAGAGCCAATCAAAATTCCTCATGCTGTGGCCTCATCTCTCAGCCATGGCTGGCCATTAATTCAGGAAAAGACAATGAGGGGCTATGGGGGATGAAGAAAAGACAGACACACATAGAAAAAAAGCTGGGGCCAGGTGGGCACTGACCGCTGATGGAGAAGCAGTGACCCAGAGCTGGCTCTGCATATGTATAAGGTTTCATCAAAAGATTATTTGTGGGACAATTTCAGCAAAGAAGGTAGTCTGAAGGACTCAGGACTGGTGAAACATTAGGGTTATCTTGCTATGTTCAGAATTCTCTATCCCTAGGAGCTGGTGCCTGAGCTCAAGGTCTGGACTGATACATGCCTTTGCACACGTGGGCCTGTGTTACCATAGCAACTGGGCCATTTTAACCTACAACTTTGCACAGGAAGTTCCCAGCAGCCACGAGGCAATCAGAGCTGATGGTTCAGGTCACTGCTCCTCACAGGGAAGGGCTGGGGATGTACTGTGTAGAGCACTTGCTTACCATGCTTAAGGTTCTGGGTTCAATCCCCAATACAGATGATAAATAAATAAATAAATAAAAGTCTTCAAGGGAATGGTAATCTGTATAGAAAAACAGAAACTGAGGCTTCCAAGCAGTAGCAGGCACTGGAGCTGTAAGGTCCATTTTATCCAAGCTTAGTACCAAAACAAGCTAAAACCGGGGGCTGGGGATGTGGCTCAAGCGGTAGCGCGCTAGCCTGGCATGCGTGCGGCCCAGGTTCGATCCTCAGCACCACATACCAACAAAGATGTTGTGTCCACCAACTAAAAAAAATAAATAAATATTAAAAAAAAAACAAGCTAAAACCGTATGTAAGTAGAAGTTTGGGAGGAGTAGTAATCATGAAGAAGCTGCATTTTAAAGGGAAAAATGAAGTAGAGACATAGAAAACTGATGACATACAGCATAAGCAGCTCAAGAGTAGGACCATTACCTCTGATTCAGCCTTCCCACTCAAATACACCCTGCATGAGGCTTTGGCCTCTGCGGCCTGGTTTCTTACCTCTCTTCCTCGTCTTGGCTAACTCATCCTTTTTTTTGTGGATCTTGATTTAATTTTCCTCAAATAAGCTTTCCCTGCCTCCTGAAGCTAGTTAACTAGTGTCCAGTTTACAGCACTTGTCATCATCTTTGATAATCACCACTTGGATACTTACTACTTGTTGGTATTTTGTATATCCACTATTAAATATTTTCTTTAAAAAGAATTGATATTAGATATTTATAGTGCTATTTATTATTGTAATTTTTACTTTTTACATATAAAGGATCCCAGAAGAGGTTAGATAACTTGCCTAGGATCCCATAGCTTGTAGATGGTGGCATCAGGGTTAGAGGACCGATATGATCAAGTTCAAAGCTTGTGTTCTTAGGTGCCACACCTTCTTTCTCTAAATTGTAATTATGTCTCTATTTTCCACTCCAGTTTCAAGACTAAGACTATGCCTGAGTTTTGACCCAGGGTTGATCATAATCCCAAAAGACACCATCCCAAACATGATCATCCCAAATGATCAAAAGCTTATAATCCCCCAAACCACAATCTCAAAGAATTAAAATCCCAAATGTTGAAATTCTGAGACCTGAAATCCTGAAAACTGCAATTCTCCCCCAAAAGGGCTATGTAAGAGGGCTAGAAAACTGAGTTCTGGGGAATAGATAGGGCATGTGTATGGCAATGATGAAAATTTCAGTTTAAAAAAAATTAGTTCTTTTTCTGCGTTGCTCAGTCAGCCACCATCCCTGACAGAGTGAGCAGACAGTCAAAGAAATACCTAGCACTAACACCTCCCGACTGTTTCTGTGAATAATTCCTTTCAGGTGATGAAATTCTAGGAGCTTTTAATGAATTGAAGTGGCAGGAGAAATTACTGAGTGGTTTGAAAATTATTAAGTGCAGAGTAGAAGAAGACACTTATACAGTAGTATTTATTGCTATTCAATCACCAAAATTATTTCCACCAAGGTTGAGGCCTGTATGTGACTGAAGAGAGAATTTTTATAGGAAATGCTCAAGTTGGTGTATGTCAAATCACAGAAGAATTTCAAAAAGAGCAGCATCACATAGGAAATGAATGTGAATGCATTCTTTGAGAACAGCCATGCCATAAAAGGAAACAAAACAAGAGGAAGCAAAAACCAACAACCAGCTATTCACTGAGGGGCGAGACTTCAAAACATAGTTAATGATTGTGAAAGTTGGCCAGTTCTTAGGGACCATGTCCATGCAATTGCCCATAGTTTTCCTCTGTAATATACTTTCTCATAATTTGAATTTTCTTTTTGGCTTAAAACTTTACCCACTTAAAAAATTGTCAGCATTATTTGCTTTTGTAATTCGCTATGTTCTGTATTTCATTTTCACATCATTGTCAATGTTGGAGGATTAAAGAGTATAAAGAATTTTAGAGATATTATGCATTTTTCAGTAACAAATGCACTGTTACAATATTGAAACTTCCTGAATAAATGAAGATATTTCTTTTTGAACATCTGTATTTTTTGTGAAAGATAAAATTCTTGAAATCTCGGGTCTTTGAATAATTGCATACACAATCGATGATTGATTGACCCCATTAAAATAAGTAGGTTATTCAGAGATATGAAAAAAATGTGCTGTATATGTGTAATATGAATTGTGATGCATTCCTCTGTCATATATAAATAAAAAATTAATTAAAAATAAATAAAAGATGTAGGTTGTCTAACGAGGTATTTCAGATAACCAGTTATAAAGCTGGGTGCACACAATTGTTAACAATAGCGATATATACTTATACATTTTGCTTTTTGACCTATTTCTTTATGAATATGTCTGCTTATAACTGTACCCATGGAGCTGTCATTAGTATATGCTTATTGTTAGGATAGCCAGAGTGCATATAATTGAAAAATTCTGTGTGCTATCATTGCCTATTTTATTGTGTAAATTTGCCTATGAAGTGTTCTATTCTTTTTGTTTCTCCAATAATTTTTCTAAATGTAAATTTTAATTCACTTTTAAAATTATTTTTTTCCAGAATTATATTTTCAGGATTTTGATCTTTCAGGATTTTAGACTTTAGGGATTTTGATCTTTCTGTATTTCAACATTTGGGATTACTGCATTCAAGATTGTGTCTTTCAGGATTATTGCTCAAACCCATCTTGATCACTTTATTATTCTAACTGATACTTTTCTGGTATATAACAGATTCTCAAAAGTATTTTGTTAACTGTGGCTAAATGTAAATTATTAGTGGTAAAACCAATCGACCTTTTAATAGAACGGAGTGCAGGATTGTGTAGCATTGCTCTTTTGACAAAAAGCACTGAACAAACAAATCATTTGTAAAATATGTAACTGATAGATCAGATATTCTTCATCCCTAATTCTACTCAGGGTTGCAAATTTTATGTGGTTCTTGGTCCATCCTGGTCCTAAATTGGAATCATGGCTTTTGATTCTAAGTGGTGTGTGGCTACAATGTTCCAACTCAGACTATCCCTAAACACAAACATTTGTAGAGCTCTTTTCAATCTAGGCATTGTATAGTGTCCAGAGAATTCAGCATGGCTGTGTTTCTGAATATTTATAAATGACTCCAAATGTATAGCGAAGCTATGTTACTTTTAAGGGCCTGATCAATTCTCTATGGCCTAAGAACCGAAGGAGATATTGACAACGTGGAGCTCTGGCTCTGTGGCAGTAAACATGCTCAGTCAGCCACTATCCCTGGCAGAATGAGCAGACAGTCAAAGCACTACTACCTCCCGACTGTTTCTGGAAATAATCTAGAATCCTTTCCACAGAATAACGCAAGACAAATATACAAGCAACACAAAGTGCCAATGACTGTGTTAGTTGCGCGGTCTGGAGTGGTGAAAGCAGGCCGATTGTTTTTAAGATGCTTGCTGCCAAATGCAGGCTATCTTCGGAAACGTGCTTCACCCACGTGGATCGCGCTGACGCTAATTACTAAGAGGCTGAGAAATGTGTAGCCGTGGAGACTGGCCGCCCCGCGGAGGATAAACTGGCACCTCTAGAAATAAAGCTCCGCAGCCAATGCGGCGCCCCTGCCTGCGGGATTGGCCGCCTGGGTGGTGACGTGGACGGGGCGGGCCGGGCCTGTTTGCGACAGTGGCCGCGGGTCCGAGCCGGGAAAGCTGAGAGCGGACCCGCAGCGCTGCGCTGGGCCGGTGCGTCCGCTCGCCGCCGCGCTGAAAGGCTCTTCCTCCCCCACGCGGCCAGTCCGCCTCCTTGCTAGCTGCGGCGCGGGATCCCGACGGGGGCGTGGACCGGGGACGCCGAGGTTTGGCCTGCGGGCGCGGGAGGGCAGCTACGGTGTGCGGGGTCAGGCGGGTGCTCCTGCGGCGCGCGCGGCCGGCCCCGGGTAGCGGCCGCCCAGGCGAGGGGATCCCAGTCGCTTGGCGCGGCCGCGTCCCGAGTCCTCGCGCTGCGGGAGGGGTGTGCGGAGCGCTCGGCTGTGCTCGGCAACTTCCCCTCTCGCCGCTCGGGGACTGAGGGGCGCAGCGGGCTCGCTGAGGGGCTCCTAGCGCTCTCCCATGAGAACTACCCCCGTGAGCACGAAGGTAGACGCGCTGACTAGACCATCTGGAAAACCCGGGAGCTGTAGAGACGCGGGGCTGGGTGGGACGGGGAGTCGGGCTCGCCTGCCGCCCGCAACCGGCGGCGAGCGGCGCCGGGGCAGAGAGCCGAGATTTGGGGAAGTGGGAGCTGCCCGGGCGGGGCGTCCCGCTGAGAGTCGGCCAAGCGGTGTTTGTTTCCTCCCACTTCCTGCGGCAGCTGCTCAGGATGAGGAGGACAGCGGCGCTCGGGCGGCGCGGCCGCGTCCCCCGGGAGTGAGCGCTACCCTCCCGCCTCCTCGGGGACTTCCCGGACGCCAGGGCTTGCCGCCATGCGTGCGCCCTGAGGAGAAGGTGTTTGGAGTCGTGGACCGAGTCATGCGGGCTGGCTTTTGAGAGGCTCGGGACGAGTGAAGAAGCCCCAAAATGGAGGACTTTCCTACTAGGACCTACGGCACCAGTGGCCTGGACAACAGACCTCTGTTCGGGGAGACGTCGGCCAAGGTGAGTGTGGACCTTGTCCCCGGGCGGGGAGTACGTGTCTCTGTGCCCTGTCCTTCGGCCCTCCAGAGTCCCGGTCCTTCAGCGGCCCCGGAGGCACTTGTAGTTGGAGAGCCGGTCCTGCAGTCCAGCTTCCCTCTCAGGATGTTTGCCCTGCCACTCGCCCTGCTCTTGGACGGAGTTGGCCAAGAGCCTTGAAGTTGGGGGTGGAGAAAAGTTCAGAAAGTTCTGGGCTTTTGGAAGCCTTTCGCTGTAGTGCGGGAGCCCTCTCTGGAGGGAGTTTGAGGTGGTGGTTGCGCAACCGCACCTCCATCCGGAGTTCTGACCTCCTGGAGGCTGCAGGTGTGCGCTGGAAGTGCCCATGGATAGCGCCCAGGAGAGGTGCTTCTGATTCCTGTTTATGTAGTGCCCCTAAGGGCTTACTGCTGTGGAGAGAGGCCTTAAAAGAGGGTGTCTTTAGTGATGGCCTCCGTTCCAGGAAGTGATCAAAGGGTCCCAGGACCCAAAGAAGCATAGGTAGGCTTTTAAGTTTAACACCTTTCAAAAAGTTTAGTTATGTAATGTTCTGGGCTAGCATTTGATGAGAGCTCTCTTCCTGTACTCAGCATTAACTTTCTGAGTAGTTTGGGCAATATTAGCCAGTTCACCCGCGGGCCCCACCCCCATCTACAAGTGGCATTTGTGGTCTTTGACCCCTGGATAAAGTGCTGTCAGCTTCTTAAAAGTTAAGGCACTTGGAGAATCCAGATTCCTGGATATCTTAGCTTTGGCAGGGTCCCTCTACCACAAAGAATAAGGCACTTGTATACTTGGCATTCAGGGACACAGTCCTGAATTTGGAAGTTGCCAGCCTGCCACTATTAAAAGACTATTTTTTAAACTCCATATGGATTTGCTTCATCTTACAGTTTTAGTGAGAAAACGTTTTAAGCTTGATCTCCAGGAAGATGGACCTTGTGGCTTTTCATAATTCCATAAAGTTAGCTCCAGGCCAGTAGATGTTCCTACTTCTACAAATGTTACTGAGTATTGGTTAATGTCCTTGGTCCTTGGGTTTCAAAGAACCCAGTTAGATGGGGGAAATATGTGAACAAATGTAATGTGATTGAATCTGGGCCATGAGGGGCACAGAGAGGACACATTAGGGATACAGAGAAGAAACTGGTGCTTTTATATGGGAAGTCTGTCCAGCTGTCCCCCAAAGTGGGTTCATTATCTCCTGCATATACTTTTGCACATAGATTGGGAGTCTGGATGATTCAGATCTCTGACCTTTTTTAACCCCATTAGGCGCTGTAGTACAGAGGTAGATGTCTTGGTAATGGACGTGTTGATTTATATAGACACTTAGAAGCCTGGCAGGTGGTGTGCAGCTATAATACTACCACTTGAGGGGCTGAGGCCTGAGGATCATTGAAGCTCAGGAGTTCTAGACCAGCTTGGGGAATGTAGTGAGACCCCTCTAACAAAACAATCCAGAACAACAATATAGATACTGAGAAATATTGACATTTTCTGAAAAGCCAAGGCTGAAATATCCAGTGCCTAAATTTCTTGTTGCCTATGATCCATTTGAAATCCATCTAAAACATTAATTCTTCCAGGTATCTCTTCTTGTTTATTGTATACTTATTTAGTCCAAGCATATATATCTCCTGCATTACTTATGCAACTTTAGGGTATTAAAATAGAATCATCTACTCTGAAAGAAAAAGTTAAGAATAAATAATATATAATTCCAGATCTTTCAAAATTGATCCTCTTAGCTCACTCTGTGAAGCTGACAGTCATTGGATATAGAGAAATTCCACAGAATGGAGAAAGCAAAGAGATCCCAGGTCTGAGGTGGATGAAAATATATTTCTAATAAATTGGGATACCAATCTAAAGGAGGAGAAGCATCTATCTTTGTTAATGTCAAATGAAAATTTTATTTGAGGGCCTTGTGTGGGCAAGACACAGGAATGGAGCCTCAATATTCAAAGGTTAATGGCTAGGGTTGTGGCTCACCTATAGAGTGCTTGCCTAGTACGTGCGAGGCCCTGGATTCAATTCTCAGCAACATATTAAAAATATATATATATATTCAAAGGGTAAACCACAGTGCAGTGGAGCCATTCCTATGTAGGATAGTAACTGCTGGAACTGGGGGATTCTTGGGTACCCTGAAAAACCCATCACTGGCCCTTGTATGTGGGCATCCCCAGCTTGCTGTCTTTTAGGTGCCAGGAAATTGGACACAATAGCCACTTTACAATGGAAACCTGTTAGTAGTGAACCTCTACTCCGAGGAATATCCAGGAGGGTTTTGCAAAGCCCACTTCCTGTAATTGTCTGACAGATTTTCTGAGCTTTTAGAAATCTTTCTTGCTTATGGGCTGGGATTGTGACTCAGTGGTAGAGTGCTTGCCTAGTATGCATGAGGCACTGGGTTTGATCCTTGGCACCACACAAAAACTAAAATAAAGGTTTTATGTTCACCTAAAATTAAAAATATATATTAAAAAAACTTTCTGCTATAACAACTTACAATATATAGTCTGTCAATTTTGGTGCAGCTATTAACTTTAGGGTAGTGAAGACTGAGACCAAAGAACAGAGTCTGGAGAGGAGTTTGTGTTTCCTCAGTGCTAAGTAACACACTGGGCATTCAGCTTTCCTTTTGTTTTCATCAGATTCCTTCTCATAAGATAGATGTTATTTCTATTGTACAACTAAGGAAGTAGAACTGTAGAGGGTTATTTGTTCAGTCACACAGCTAGTTCTCTGGTTGTATTTTGCCTACTATCTTATGAGTTGAAAGTCGAGTAAATAGTGTCTTACTTATGCAGCCTGAGCCACATGTTTCTCAAAACACTGTAGGCATTCATGTTCCTATTGCCAATCTGTAGGTAATAGGGGTGAAGTGGTTTGCTCTAAGTTACATAGTGAAAAATACTAGAATCTACTACTGAACAATAAATACATAACAATAGGCCTTGAACAGTAAGTACCTTTGTCATCAAGCCTTGAAAGGACTTATTTCTTCACCTATACTGAGCGCACATAGTGATTTCAGTAACCGAAACACTATAAATGTATTCATTCTTCAGTATGATGTTTAGGAATAGCTTTACAGATTGAGCTGTGGAGTGAAAGGAAAAGTAAAATAGTTTTCTGTTGTTAAATAAATATCTTGGGGGTTATTGACAAAAGGGAAAAGTGTTCATCTTTTGTAAGAAACACATCCCTCATTCCTTGATATCTTTGGAATTATGTATTGCAATAAATCCTGGTCATGTGTCCAGATGCTTTTTTCATGTCTTAAATACTTCCTAAGTTCTGTGCTATAGTACATCTCTTTCAGATGAAAAACAAATATGGCAAAGAAATCAAGATAATAAGAAATATCCAGGCTGCTCTCCTCAGAGGGAGAGCCTTGTCGTTTTGCTCCATACTACTGACAATAAATCTCTTGGGGTGGGAAAAAAAGAAAAGAAATATCCAAAGTTTTCTAAACCTTGTGTTGTAGCTTAGCATTTTCTAAATGAGCACTAGCCAATAGAAATATAATGGTAGCCATATATGTAATTTAGATTTAACCTTTTAAAAAAGTACACAGATGAAATTGATTTTAATAACTATAACCCATATATATTCATTATTTCAACATATAACCAATACAAAAATTGAGATATTTTTACTTTTTTTGCACTAACCCTTTGAAATCCAGTATGTATTTTACATTCATAGCTCATTTAAATTTAAATTAGCCACAATTCAGATGCTCATAAGTAGCCACATAGGGCTAGTACTACTATTTTGAATAGTTCTATTCAAAAAGCAAGTGAATTACTACTTATGCTGGTCCTGTAGTTATGTTTGTGAAATGTTTTTCTTCTCTGTGGGATTTTGAGAAGCTTTAGTATGCTAATTTCCACTGTAACTCTAGTTGGCCAGGATGAATTGTTAGTAGTTCTCAGATATTTTGGTGGTATGATCTTTTTGGCTTCAGCACAGCTTCTCCCTGCAGGAACATTTACAAGAAGTTTCTATAGAACACTTTTTGCTCTAGAATCTCCTTCCTCTTTCATCCTCTCTTCTCCCCATTGTGAACTGGAGCTATTCCTCCCTCTTGTGTCCATAGCTGTCTTTAAGTTTGCTTTAAGACAACACACTTGGGGCAGTGGCCCCCTCCTGTCCATGTAAGAGAAGGGCATTAAGTTATTCTCAGGGCTTGTGAGACTCAGTCTTCATTTCTGGAGTTGGCTGCCAACACATCCAAAATCAGTTTCAGCTAATCCAGATTAGTGAACCTAGGAGGGAGGGTGAGTGGTTCTGTTTGGGAGAGAATGCAAAATTTTCCTAGCTAGTGTAAATGGGAAAAGAAAGAACACTCCCTGTTGGATGTAGTTAAACCAGTTTCTAGACTGGCCTGTTCTTTTGATGTTCACTGATCACAAAATAAGTGATTGATCATCCAACAAGGGTGGTAACAGTTCTAGTCCCATTATCCCTTCTTAGATGTGATGTGTGAAGTAAGTGACTGTGAGGAGGTATATCAGCAGAACTTCCCAGAAGATAACACCTGGAAGGAAAGAACTTTACAAAGGGGCAATCTAGTAGACCTTGAGGCTCAGAGCAAAAACCTTTTCCTGCATTCCCCCTTTCTCCAATAAATAAGCAAGTGAATAAAAATGGAAAAAAACCAAAAGTCTTCTCATGAACTGTAGAACTAGTCAAACAATTGCTGTATATGTGCTTGCCAGTCCCCTCCCTGCCCAGGGCCCCCAAGGCTATCCTTCAAACAGTGCAGACTTCTAGCTTCTCTCTTGACAGAGCTTCTAGCTCTTCTCTTCTTCTGAGGAGAGCTAGTCACCTGAGAGACTGGAAACAGTTGTCTTCTTTCATCCAGCCTGCCAAATCACTTTTAATTTCTTGTGCTAAATAATTGGTTCAGTAGAAATTGGTTAGCATCATCAAAAAGTAACCTGCATTCTTTGGATGTTCTAAAGCAACAGAAGACAAAGGCTGATGTTCAGAAACCTAAGTATACTGGCTATCAAAACAGGAAGGGGCATTTCAAGTACTCATACAATTAAAATCATCACTGTCTTTCCTTTTCCTGCTGAGCTATATATGTATAGCAAAGAGGGTAATAGTGAATGAGTGTGTAAGACAATATTGTATAAAAAAGTTAAACTGAAACTTGTCTCTGAAGTTGGTGGTCTACTAAGTTTTCCTTTTTGAAGATTTGAATTTTGCTGGTATGTGATAATTGGCTGGGTCTACTGAATTGTGTCATTTTTTTCCTTATAGTCAGTTACAAATTGTATAGATAAAACTATTACATTTTCTGGGCTGCCAAATGACAAACCTGAATGTCCCTCTGGGAGTGATGGAATATATTAAAATTGGGGCTGCTCTAGAAATTGGGGCCAGGGTATGGGGTCAGCTCAGCTCCCACTGTAATACTCCCCATTAGACATGGAAAAAATAATACTAATACCATATTAGCTTTACTATTCAGTAGATCATAGTGCTCTGTTGCAGGGGCTTCAAATGTTTTATTTCCTAATCTTTAAAGCAACCCTGGATGTTAGACCATTGTATAAAAATAGAAACTAAAAGACTTAAAAGTTAAGTGACTTACCCAAGGCCACTGGCAGGTCAGGCTCCCACCTCAGTCTTTGTGCTCTGCCTCCCATTCTGAAGCTCAGAGAACATCAAATTAGGGTGCTTCCTGAGGGTACCAACTCTAGGGATCAGTTTCCCTGTAAACATGTTGGGTAGGTTTGTTCTCTGTTTTTACTCTGATCTGATTTCCATAAATATGATACTTAAAGTAAACGTGTATTTCTGTGAGGAGAATCTGATAGAATAAATATACAAAAATATCTACAACTGAAAGAGGTTTCAAAATGTGAATCTGGGGCTGGGGCTGGGGCTCAGTGACAGAGCACTTGCCTAGCACGTGCGAGGCGCTGGGTTTGATCCTCAGCACCACATAAAAATAAATGAATAAAATGAAGGTATTGCGTCCAACTACGACTAAAAAAATTTTTTAAAAATATGAATCTGTGAAATAAGGGGATATAGTAGATATAAATGAGGGAAAAATTGGTGTTCAGGTCCAGATATAGCAGTGAAGGTCCCGTGTTTGAGAAAGTTCAGAGTGGGGGAGTTGTAAAAGGTGGGTGTGCCTGCATTCTTGTAAACCCTTTCTCATGCATCTCTGCTTTGGGCAATGTTCAAAGTTCAGTATTCTTTGGCAAGTCTCAGAACAGTTGTACCAATGAGCAGAATTCACTATGCCCTAGAATTAGCCTGTAAGGGAAGATGTCTTTGATCTTCACACATGCAGATACAGTCCCTCTGGTTGTCTTTGGTGACTCTCTAAGGGAAGCTCCTGTTTGGGAAAGCCATACTGCTCTGGAGGAACCAAATTTAAACCTTAGACAGGGCCTCCTGTTTCTTGCTGCAGCTGGATTAAAAAAAAAAAAAAAAAAAAAAAGAGAGAGAAAACCCCTTCCACATTTCACATCTCAATGTATATATTATTCTCACTGGGCCATCTCTAGAACTTTTTTGACATGAACTTTTCCTCTGATTTGGTACGGAAAGTCATTTTTTGAAGAATCAACTTTTTATTTGTGATATCAGAATCCTTAAGTTTGAGAAATTCAAAAGTTCAGAGGCAAAATTATCAGTGGCTCAAGGATCTGGATGCTTCAGTCTAGGTACATCTTGGAATTCGTACCCTTTGGGATTTAATAGAGACCTGAAGAATGTGTGGAATATGGAAGATAAGTGAGTACAGAATATAAAATGGGATGGAGCCCTTTCACAGAGAATGAACAATGTGCCAGGGAACATGGAAGTAATAGTTCTACAAGGGTGTCAAATCAGAGGACTGATTTTTGATAGGAGGAGGTGACAGGGAATACCAAGTATGGGGTGTAGCTTTGAGTCTAAGGGGCTGGGAGCAGGAAAGTGTAGGATGTGAAGGAATGTGAGTTTTCCCTTGTGATTGGAGCCTAGAGTTAGGGTGGAATGGTCAGAGGATTGTGAATGAGTGTGTAAGACAATATTGTATAAAAAAAAATTAAACTGAGACTTGGCTCTGAAATTGATGGTCTATTGAGTTTTCCTTTTTGAAGATTTGAATTTTGCTGGTTTGTGATTAGACCCTCAACCGGGCTGCTGTTAGGCCCTCGACTGCTCTGGACATGGAAGGTTGTTGAGTTTGCATGCATATATTATTCTTTTTTTCTTTGTGATAATGGAGATTAAACCCAGGGGTGATCTACCTCAGCCACAGAGCTACACCCCAGCCCTTATTTTTATTTTGACAGGGTCTCAATAAGTTAGCTCAGGGTCCTTGAATTTGTGACCTTTCCTACCTCAGCCTCTCAAGTTGCTGGATCACAGGAGTGCACCACTGCTCCTGGCTATATATATGCTTTTATTCAGTTATTAAGTTCATCCTAGGAAATAGGCTAGGTGCTGGGTAATATATCTTTTCTCATGGAGCATATCTACTATGGGGGAGATAGAAAGGTATTCAATAAATCTTTGTTTTTCTCTGTTGCATAATAAACTTTAGTCATCCTGGCTTTCTTTTTGTTCTTTTGTCTTAGTACATTTGTGCTGCTGTAACAAAATACTACACACTGGGTAATTTATAGAAAACAGAAATTTATTTTCTCCGTTGTAGAGGCTGGTATGTCCCAGATCAAGGTGTCAGCAGGATTGGTATCTGGTGAGGACTGCTTGCAAAGTGGTGCCTTGTTTCCTTGTTCCGATGGGAGGAATGCTATCTGTACATGGTAGAAGGGATGGATGAAAGAGAGCACTCCCTTCAACCTGAAGTCTTTTTTTTTTATAAGGGTGCTAATCCCACCCATGAAAGCAGAACTCTTCTGACTTAATCACCTCCCAAGGCCATAGCTCTTAAATACATTGGGGATTAAATTCAGTAAGAATTCTGGAGGGGACAGCATTATTTACAGCATGGGGCAATTTGACAACCTCATTCCTGCTTCAGTCAGGGACTTTGAACTTCCTGTCCTAGCTTGTCTGCAATACACTTCTCTTAGATCCTTGTATGTCTCATGGCTTTTTCCTACAAATTTCCTGCTCAATTTTTATATCCCCAGGGAGAATTCCTTTTATTTTTTTGCAATTACTAGGAATTGAACCCAGGGCCTTGCATATGCTCTGACACTGATCCACATCCCCAGGACTTGACCCCACTTTTTTTTGGGGGGGGTATTGGGGGTTGAACCTAGGGGTACTTTACCACTGAGCTACAACACCAGTGTTTTTATTTTTAAAAAATTTTTTTTTGGTACCAGGGAATTGCATTCTCACAGGGTACTTAACCACTGAGTCATGTCCTCAAGCCTTTTTATTTTTTATTTTAAGACAGGGTCTCACTGAGTTTCTTAGGGCCTCAATACTTTGCTGAGGCTGACCTCAAACTTGCAATTAATCCTCCTGCCTCAACCTCCCCAGTTACTGAGATGACAGGCATACACCACCACACCCAGCTTATTTACTTATTTATTTTTTAAATTGAATGTATCTTTTTAAAATATTAAATTATTTATTTATTCTAATTTGTTATACATGATGGTAGAATGCAATTCAATTCATATTACACATATAGAGCACAACAAGTCACTGATTGTACACAAAGTATTTTCACACCATTCGTGTCTTCAAACATGTACTTAGGGTAAGGATGTCTATCTAACTCATTCCACCATCATTTCTATCCCCTTACCCCTCCTTTCCCCTCCCTCCCCCTTTGCCCTATCTAAAGTTCCTCTGTTCCTCCCATGTTCCCTACCATCACTATTAGGAGTCAGCATCCTCATATCAAAGAAAACATTTGGCCTTTGGTTTTTTGGGATTGGCTTGCTTCACTTAGCATTATATTATCCATCTTCATCCATTTACCTGCAAATGCCATGAATTTGATTCTCTTTTAATGCTGAGTAATATTCCATTGTATATATATACCAAAGTTTCCTTATCCATTCATCTACTGAAGGGCATCTAGGTTGGTTCCATAATTTAGCTATTGTGAATTGTGCTACTATAAACATTGATATGGCTGTGTCCCTGTAATATGCTGTTTTTAAGTCCTTTGGGTATAAACCAAGAAGTGGGATAGCTGGGTCAAATGGTGGTTCCATTCCCAGTTTTCCAAGAAAGCAGTTCTCCATACTGCTTTCCAGATTGACTGCACCAATTTGCAGTCCCACCAGCAATGTATGAGTGTGCCTTTTTCCCCACATCCTCGTCAACACTTATTGTTGTTTGTATTCTTGATAGCTGCCATTCTGACTGGAGTGAGATAATTGCTAGAAATGATGAACATTTTTCCATGTATTTGTTGATTGATTGTACATCATCTTCTGAGAAGTGTCTCTTCAGGTCCTTGGCCCATTTATTGATTGGGTTATTTGTTTTTTTTGGTGTTTAGCTTTTTGAGTGCTTTATATATCCTAGAGATTAGTGCTCTATCTGTGCTTGTGGTATAAAGATTTGCTCCCATTCTGTAGGCTCTGTATTCACCTCAGTGATTGTTTCTTTTGCTGAGAAGTTTTTCAGTTTGAATCCATCCCATTTATTGATTTTTGGTTTTAATTCTTGTCCTACAGGAATCTTATTAAGAAAGTTGGGGCTGAGTCTGACATCATGGAGATTTGGGCCTACTTTTTCTTCCATTAGTACCTGGCTTATTTTTTAAATTTTGAGATACGATCTTGCTAAGTTGCCAAGGCTGGCCTCAAACCTGGGATCCTCCTGCCTCAGAATACTTCATGAATGGGATTATGAGTGTATATCACTGCATCCAGCTTCATCTCCCTTTTTTACATAGCTCCCCATCTCTACCTTCATCTACCCTGTTTTATTTTCTTCTTACTGCTTAGCAAGTAGAAAGAAAATGAATGCTTAACATCTAAGAGGGAAACATGATAGATGGAGGGCCCTTCTGACGTTGGAGGGACTTCAGATTTTTGGGTCAGAGATGGCCTCCATGAAGGAGAGATTCAATGGAGGTAAGAATGGAATTGGTGAACTGAGCAAGGGTATGGGAAGCAGCAGGTCACTTTTGGAATCTTTTTAGGCTGGAAGGATGGACATTGATGAGGAAGGGCTTCCTCTCATTGCTTTTCTTTTTCTTTTCTTTTTTTTTTTTTAAGAGAGAGTGAGAGAGAGAATTTTTTTTAATATTTATTTTTTAGTTCTCAGTGGATACAACATCTTTGTTTGTATGTGGTGCTGAGGATTGAACCCGGGCTGCATGCATGCCAGGCGAGCACGATACCACTTGAGCCACATCCCCAGCCCTAATTACTTTTCTTTTCTTTCTTTCTTTCTTTTTGTACTAGGGATTGAACTCAGGGGTGCTTAACCACTGAACTACATCCCTAGCCCTTTTTTATCTTTTATTTTAAGACAGGTTTTGCTGAGTTGCTTAGAGCCTCACTAAGTTTCTGAGTCTGGCCTTGAATTCACAATCCTCTTGCCTCCAGTCTTCCCAGTTGCTGGGATTACAGGCATGCACTACCATGCCTGGTGGCCTCCTTTCTTTCTTGGTGTGTTGTTTTGAAGGAATGTCTACTGTCCTGAGACATCAGGAGTGGAATGGGGAGATGGAGGAGAGGTGGAGCTTCAAACCACTTTCTGAAGAGTCAGGCTAACAACTCAAAAGGCCGTGGAGACATATGAAGGCCCAACTAAGGATAGAAAGCATGGATCTATCCATATGAACTCTCCCAGTTAGTTTGTTCCTTTAACTAGTATTTGATCGTATGAAATGTGTTGGACATTGTGGCTAGCAGATGGGTACAGTGGCATCTTTGTCCAATCAGAAGGTATTTCTACTCGAGGTAGTTGCAGCCTCCGTAGGCATGTGGCTTGGCTTTGAATTAGAATAAGGCTCTCCTTCTTCTAGGTGGATATGAGCTTGTGTCAGGGTGCAAGCTTAGAAAGAGCAGCATCAGGGCTGAACTTCTGCCATATGCAGTGACCCCCAGAATATGAGAGTGAAAAAGGAAGACATGGTCTTGACTCTTCCAGACCTTGTTTGTAGAGAAGACAGACAAGTAAAGTAGCATTTATGGTTAGGACAGTTTAAAAATAATCAGAACAAGGCTTAGAAACATTGCCCAGAAATGATTGGGGGCTTGTAGGTGACTTGGGGCTGGATCTTCAAAGAAAGTCATTATAGCAGATGAACATATCCACCGAGGAGTCTTCTGTGCCTTGCTGAAATTGCTGCATCATGGTCAGAGATTGTTTAGGAGGCCCTCAAATCAGAGCTTTGATGTAGCAGATTGGGAATATTCTAGTCAGTGAATGTGGGCGAAGGCCAGACTGGAGGGCAGTAGAGGAGTGAGGGAAGAATAGAAGATTGGAGGAAGAGGGATAACAGATGCTGAAATTGAGGTAACTGAGAAGAGGAAAGGAAAAAGTTGGTAAGAGAATGCCCAGAGCCATACATTTTAGAAGTGGAGGATATTACTGAAATTGCTGAGGCTGGCTTTGGGAACTGGAAATGCCCTGTCTTTCCAGTACTTCCTGGCTCTTTGGGAGATGACCTAGGTAGGAGTGAGAGCACCTGGGGAGGGATGTGGCTCTAGATAGGGCTGTGATACCAAGGAGGACTTTTATGGAGCTACACAGAAAATTTGAACGCCAAAAACAGAATTCTCTATATGACCACACCTTCTCCCTCAAGAGAATGGAAGGAAATGTGTTAGTAGCATTGTCCATCTAGGATTTTTCTTTTCTGCAGCAGCCTTCAGTTTTGCTTTGTTCCTTCCTACAAGGGTTGAGTATTGTCGAAGGATGAGGCCTCCAGCTGGATGTATGTTTTGCTGGAGTTCAGAGCTGTGATGTCTTGGTCCTATTCTATCAGAAAGTAACTGACTGGCCTTGTACTTAGGCTAACAGAACCTGGACCCCAGAGATTCTTATGGTTTTCTATTGATATTTCCTTGGAATCAAAAGAGCCTATTCCTAGAAGCACCTGTGAGGGTGTTGGGCCTCTGTGGCTGGCAAAAGCATGACCTTGGGTTGCAAGACCTGGCCACAGCTTCTGCTGTGCCGTTGCATGCCCATCTTTAGCATAGAGGACACATTCTCTTGTGACAGAGCTGACACAGCCTTTCTTGTGGACCAGTATAAGAAACAACTATACAAAATACCTGTTTCCCGTATCCCTATATTTTTATACAGACTTATACAACAAATTCTTTTCAGAGCCAGAAGTTTGCCTCCTCTAGTGATCCAGCATGGTTACTTTTATTAGCTAGAATTTAAAACCCCATTGAATTTCCCACCTTGCTGCCAGGAATCTTAGTACAGTATCCTCCTTTTTCCATAGGAGATGCTGGAAATTGTGAACCTATTAATTTAGCATCTTTTCCATTTTAAACATTTATCTTGCACTGTGACTTTTACTGTCTGAGATACAACAGCAAAACTAGCCTTAATTTCCTTCTTCATAATTTCAGGTAACAGATTCTTTCTTACTATAGATCTGAGCAACCTCAGCATACAGTTTTTCCATCAAGTAAGGAACTTTCACATTTTCATTTAAAGGAAACACTTTATGGCTTCTCTTTGGCACATCTGAATTGCTAGCATCACTACTCTTGTACTTTGGGATCATTATTAGGTAAAATAAGGGTTGCTTTAATACAAATACTGCAATGCTGCAACAATCTGATAACTGAGATGGCGACTAAGTGACTAAGGTGACTAACTATGGATATGGTGGACAAAGGGATGATACAGATCTTCCCAGGACAGGGCTGGACAGTGTTGAGATTTCATCATGCTACTCAGAATGGCGTACAATTTAAAACTTAACAAATTATTTTAAATCTCCCATTTAATATTTTTTGACCACTGTTGACCACAGATAATTTTTATTCCTTTTTTACATTCTCCAAACCTCTTTAGAAATTTTGGCCTCATCTTTTTATTGTTGCTTAAATGGGTTAGGGTTTTCTTATATTTAGCACATGCCCTTCAAATCCGTTTGGGGACTAGGCAAAACATGAATTGCCATGGAAATGGAAGGTTGAACAAGGTATTTATAGCATTCTAAACTCTAGAATACTAGAGTTGTATCCTTAAAATTAAAGACAGATGCTGGCTTTTGGTTATTGACATCAATTTCCTCTGAGTGATCATTACTACCTGAGCTTCTGGAATGAGTTTGGGATTCTGTCTTATATCAAATTGCTGGCCAGTGACTGACCAGGCAAGATTGGGGGCTTCCCTATTTTTTGATAACCAAGGAAGTAGGCTAGGCCTACTCTTTGGAACTGTAAATTATTAGAACTGAAAAGGACAAGACATACTTTAGCCTAATTTTCTGATAGATGGTTAGGGGATCCACTTGAGGTCATACAGCTAGCCAGTGGCATAATGGGATGAGAATATTCTTAATTTCAGGGCCCATATCCACTGTCTAAGAATTCTTGTGATCTGCTCACTAGGCTTACATTTTGCAGTCACACAATGATAAATGGAGATAATGTGTTGCTTACTTGCTTTACAGGGTAATTTTCTTTCTTTTCATTGCGGGGGATGGGGTGGGGGGATTGAATTTAGGGGCACTTGGCCACATCCCTAGCCCTATTTTGTATTTTATTGAGAGATAGGTCTCACTGCGCCTCGCCATTGCTGAAGTGGGCCTTGAACTCACAATTCTTCTGTGTCAGCCTCCCAAGCTGCTGCAGGGTAATTTTCTACCATCTCAAATACAAACTGTTTGCATATGCCTATCATCTTTTTCTCCTTTCTTTGGAGGAAAACAATGATGTGATTCCTTTGGGTTCAGGAAGATCTCTTCAGGGTACATTGTCTCCCACTTCTTTTTTTTTTGGAGAGAGAATTTTAATATTTTTTTTTTTTTAGTTTTCGGCGGACACAACATCTTTGTTTTCATGTTGTTCTGAGGATTGAACCCGGGCCGCACACATGCCAGGCGAGCACACTACCACTTGAGCCACATCCCCAGCCCTCTCCCATTTCTTATTCAGCTCATGAAGTTTGCCCATCTATTTCCATTTGTTCCTTTTTTTTTTTTCCCCTAATAACAGTGCTTTTGTTCTTCCCTGGGTCTTTGTGGAATTCCTCTTAGTGAACCACCTTTCCTTCTGATTTGCCAGTCCTTGGTTGACTTTTCTCTGGTAGTCTCTCCCTGATTTACCAACATTCCTTTCTCCCTTTTTCCTTAGTGGCCTCCTGAACTCTGGATAGTATAAATTTCTGGAGAGTGGAGATGGTTTTATCTAGCGTACACTAATGTTTAAATGAATAACATATATAATATATAGAACCCTTCTCAAAATAATACATATATGTACATGAGTATGTATTTTATGTTCATGTATTACAGTGTACATGAAGTATTAATGAAAACTCTGTTGAATATTTTGTTTTTTGAGAGGGATATTCTAAATCCTTATCCTTTTCCTCTCAGCAGGTAAGAATCCAGGCTGATCTTGCTCCTGTCTGGCCTACATAGGGCATTAAGTAATAGTACAAGATTTAAAACTCTGGGAGGGGAGAACAGTTTTGGTAGATGGAGCTAGGGTAAAAATAAAATTAAAAACCATGTAACAGGTAGTAGAAACAGAATTAATAGAGTGAGGTCAGTGCTGCTGGTCCATATACCACACTTGCAGTAGGGAGAGTTTAGAAGATAGCATTAGAAATGGGATATCTCCCAAAGTTTGACCTGGGTTCATGGATATGTTAATAGGCTTTTGCTTGCAATAAGAACATTTTGTGAGAAACACTTCTACCATGTCTAAGTAGTTCCCTTCATCTTGGGAGCCCCAAGGAACCACCACCATTACATCAGTATAATAACTGATATTCATGAAAATTACTTGCAGTTTTCTTCAGTGGCTGTCTAAAAGGCAGGCAGGAAAATATTAACTTAAATACATTTTCATAAGAATGTTTAAAACGTTACGCTTATATGGTTAATCAATAATCTGGAAAAAAACCCCACATATGCAGAAATCTTCATTCTTAATAGGCTACCAGGATACTAAATAGGCTTTGAGATGTCATCTGCCATTTGACTTCTTTTGTCTAGACCAGTAGTTGCTCATCCAGCAGAGTATAAATGGGATCTTCTCTGTTGGGGGAAAGCAGGCCTGACATTGAATTTTATTTCCATTACTATTTATGATATGAGACACTGGGCAAGATATAAATTTTGATGAACCTGTTTTGTTACCTATAAAATAGACATTACCATTTCATTCCAAAATTTTTGAGAAGATAGGTGAAAGTTAAGATAGTTACAGTCCCTTCACTATTATTTTTCCCCTTGTTTTGATCCTGATAGACAAGTTGCTGTAACATTTGAAAATCAGTGATTCCTCTTCTTAGCTACCTCCTACCTGAACCTGTTCCCTGGCTTCTACTGGTGAAAGAGCAGACTTTGTAAACTTTTGCAACTCCTTAGCTTTTGTAGAGATGAGAGCAGATTCTTGGAATAAACATGAGGAAAATGTAGTTGAACCTTTTTAACAAGGCAGAAGCAGTGGGGTTCATTTATTTAATCTTAATACACATTTTTTATTAAACACATTCATATACACATACCTTATGTAGTAATAAGCAAATTGCCCTAGATCTATCCTTAGCAGAGGGTCATAATTTCAGACTCCAGGTGGGATTTGTCTGAATAATGAGGCTATGGATGGAATTAGTTTTGTCTGGTAACCTTCAAATTGCAGTGGCCATGTTGTGGTTGGTCCTTGGCTAGATCAGGCACAACCAATACATGTTTCTTACATATACTTCCCCTTTCAGCGTTGCCTGCTGGACTCTCTAATTTCTTTGGATTCTTATCTTTAAAAGCAGACAACTTGGAAATGAGGGTTCAGTTTGCTGCTGTGTGATCCTTCCCATCTGAGGTGTTTATTGGCTGCTCACATTGCATATTATGTTCCCTGCTCAGACAAAGTTTTCAATTCTGTGACTATGTCAATGAAATTGACACAGGTGCATTAAAATAGACTGCAAATCTTAATCTAGAATGATATTATACAATATTATGTTTTTTATAGGTATTCCACATCTGACAGTGGGACAAACTGGGTTGGTTAACCTGTAAATTCATTAGGATTGGATTAGGATTAGAATTAGATCACAAGTTTTGCAGACATTCTGTAGAGTTGGGTGGGGTGGGGTTGAAAGAGACAAGAAAACTCAGTGGAAGCCAGGCACAGTGGCAGGAGGATCACAAGTTCAAGGCAGCCTCGGCATTTAACCAGACCTGTCTCAAGTGGTCCTAGGTTCAATCCCCAGTACAAAACAAAACAAAAAAAACACCCATACTCAGATATCTCATCTACAAAATCTAGTTTCTGGTAATTTTCTGGCTCTGGCCTGACAATTCCAGCACTCTGTCCTCCCTATACTATTTCCAACAGCACAAGATTATTTGTAAACCTCCTTTCCCATTCAGTTCTTTGCAGTCTTCAAGATTCTAGTGTAAATTTCTCAACCTTTCAAGAAACCTCCTTTGTTGGCCTGATTTTTCCAAAGTACCTTTTCCATTCCTATGGCTCAGAACACCTTGCCTTGTCTGGCAAGCATAAATATATATAGAAGTATTTTCATTTTAAACCACCCCGAAGGCCTGATATGTATCATTGTGAGAGTGCTGGGAATCCAAGTCATATGGCTCATTATCTCTTTTCTCTTTCAGGACCGAATCATCAATTTAGTTGTTGGCAGCTTAACATCCTTATTGATTCTAGTAAGTATCTTTATTTTGTGCCTCACTCAGGCTCTCAGCCAAAGATCTGAAAACTTAAAAAGACAACAACAACAAAACAACTTTCAGAGCTAATACATGAGTATGTTAAGTGTTCATGCTTTCAACATTACTACAAAACTTCAAATTGGCAACTGATGCAACTAACCTGATTTTCATCCTCAATTCCCCAGTTGAATACAAGAAATAGTACAAATCAAATGAATTTGCCAGTGGTTCCTTGCCTAGTAAGTTTGTAAAAATGTCAGTGGCTACCATCAACTTCCTTCAGATGTAAGCCATGGTAACTCCCTATTTCTGTTAATATCTTAATTATCACTGGGTAAGTTTAAAAACATTTGGTTAGTATATAATATAGTGATTTTCCACTTTGTATAATAAAACTAGGGTACTATATAATAAAATAAAAGTATATTTTTATAGTTAAATATATTAACCTTAAGTGTTTTTTTCATGACTTCTTAATAAAAAGAATGGGTATAATGTTGTATGTATCTATGATAGAGACAGAAATGGGTTTTAGGAACCCACCTTTTAGTATTTTTCATAGTGAAAGTAAAACCAGCTTTGATTATATTCTTCATTTTTGGTAGGAGTGAGTGTTCAGAATAAGAAGGTCAGCATTTTTACCAGTACAGTCATTAGTTCTGGGAATAGGATTTAAATGATTTCTAATAGAGATTAGCTAGTTTTACTGATCTTTCATCTCCTTTCATAAGCAAGGAAAAGGATAGAAAAGGAGGAATTATTATAAGAATTTGAACATATATACAAATACTTTATAAAATATTGTATTGACATTCCAGAAATCAAACATGGTGGGTAGAAATAATTTTATAATGTGAAGTTTCTTCTAGTATTGTTACCTTGTCTAGATTTGATCTTAATAAGTCATCTTTTTTTTTTTTTCCTTTTTTGTGATGCTTATATTTGAATCTAGGGCCTCAATTATGCTGAACAGGTGTTCTACTTCTGACTTACACCCCTTACCAAATCTTAGAATTAATTCTAAGGCTTTATATAATTTCTCTCCACACAGGTAACGCTGATCAGTGCTTTTGTTTTCCCTCAACTACCTCCCAAACCATTGAATATATTTTTTGCTGTCTGCATCTCTTTGAGTAGTATTACTGCCTGCATACTTGTGAGTACTATTTAGAATTTAAATGAAGTATTCTTGAGGGCCTAATGTTGCAGTGCTTAGAATAGATTCCCAGCCCTGTGTCTATATAAAGGTTCTGTCTAATACCACCTCCCCACTCGTCCTCATTAGTTTCTGCATTAAGATGCCAGAAGTCCCAATTATTAATTGCACATTAGTTTTTACTCAGAAGTCCCACAATTGGAACGCTAAAGGGAAATTTTGTGTTCTTAAGATAGCTAAAAAGTGAAGGAAGAAATTAGTGAAATTAGTAGCTAAAAAACTTTTGATATACTTTACTTATCTTCACTCAAGGGCTACATTCAGGGCCCAACAGGCTTTGAGAAATACTTTTAATGGAAGGGATAGCATTCTGGATTTATTTCTAATAACATAATTTATTTTAATCTCTGTGCTTCCCTCCACAATGGCTCTTCAGTATTTGTTCAGTAGTTGGTAGTGGTTTCATGACCCTTGAAAAACTGAAACAAAACAGTAAACCTTTAAAAACAGTTAGGCATGCCTGTCCGGGACAGGAGGATCACAAGTTAAAGCCAGCAAGATTCTCAGCAAATTAGTGAGACCATCTCCAAATAAATAAAGGACTAGGGATGTGACTCAGTTGCTAAGTGTCTCCCCTGGCTTGAAGCCTTGAGTGACTAACATTGAGTAGTTTTATCTAAATACATACATATCTAAATACAATTGAGTAGTTTTATCTAAATAGAAGACTGTCTCACTGGTTAAATTGGTGGAAAAACAATTTTGTAATTTAAATTTTAACAGTTGGCCCAGTGGCTATTACTTTAATTTTTATTTAATTCTTCTTTTAGATCTACTGGTATCGACAAGGAGACTTAGAACCGAAATTTAGAAATCTAATTTACTATATCATATTTTCTATCATCATGTTATGTATATGTGCGAACCTGTACTTCCATGATGTGGGAAGGTGAGGCTGCCAAGGAGAAATACTTACCAGGACAGTGAATAAATGTTGGATATATGCTGAAGAATCTTCTACAGAAGTCTGATACATGATTTTCATGTTAATTGTAAATTTAAATTCCCTCTTGAAAGGGAGACATATCATAGATCTCATTGCTTTTTCTTTAAGGAGCTGATGTTGCACTTAAAACATTCCAAAACTTAAAAGTTCATACAGCACAAGTACTTTTCACTTTGAAATTATTATTATTTTTTACAATTGCATGGCAAACGCTCAAAATCTTGCATTTTAAGACAAATATTCTTTTATTTCTGTTAAACTGAATATACAATTATTGTTCCCTAGGCAACCAACTTTTGCTTATAACTACAATTTCACGTTAACAAAACACAGACAGTGAAAAGACAACTTTGATTGTGAAGATCTAATTACAATAATAAATAAAATAATTTATACAAGTTTTTTTTGTGACTTTTCTATAGGGGTCATATTCATTAAAGCCCTAGAGGCTAGTTTTGGCTTAACCCTTCTCTAGTAGGAATGACTCTTGATTTATTTCCTTTTGTTACAGAAGCAAATTTTATTTTGTTTTTAAAAATTGCTGGAGAGGGAGCAGTTATATTGTACCTCCACCAGCTAGTGCACTAAGTGAATGGCAAACTCTGATACCCCCTCAAATATTTTCTGGATAGTCTATGTCATAAAACATGTAATAAACAGTCATGGTATTGGGGAATATTATCTCTTTCCATATTTGGTTTAATTTTACTTCAAAGTGCTAACTCTGTAAACTAATAACAGTGGTTTCTGATGAGGGGGTGAAACTGCTTAGTTACCAGTGGGTTGTTTACTACTCTTACCCATATTCCCTTTAAAAGTAATAAAAAACCTGTAGTGAATTTTCTTGACTCTAATGCTGTCCTCTTTACCCTGCCTGAACCAGCTCCCACTGCCAGCAATGGGTTAACCAAAAGTAACTGCAACACAATTAGGTCTCTGTATTTTATGCTGGTCAAGGCTCAATACTATTTATAATCTTTTTGAAGAAGGTCACTGATAGCTCTAGACCATGTTGATATGACTTCTCTGAAATACAACCAGGCCTACTTGAGAATGTTAATTAAGAGTGCCATTGTTTATCTGCAGAGATGAATATTACTGCTTTGGTGATTTAAAAAAACTTCTCAGTAGCTGAGTAAATGAAATTCTGTCCTGACAATTAACAGTAAACACAAGGATCTGTGCAGTTAAATCTTCCAGATTCTACTCACCTACACACTGTCATTAAACTGGACCTCAGATATACTTAAAAGGAGGTAAAAAATCATAGCAGCAACAATGTGCATGGCTTAAGCATTGTAGCTATTTAAAAGCCAGAGGAATGGTAAAAGGGAGGTTGCTCCTATTTCTTTGGAGATATTGTAATTAACAGTGTGGCTTTTTTGCTTTAACTACCTGTTTCTAAGAATGAACTAATGACAATTTACCAAATCCTCAACATCCTTTGAATCTTCAGAAACAGGACTGCCCAAAGATGATCCAATGATGTTTGATTCTTCCTGATGATGTTGGAGTATGGGATCTGTAATGAGTTAAGTTTCAAGTTAGTCTTTTCCATATATGCAATTTTTAACCTATGTCAGGAATTTTTGTAAGTATTCTACCATGGTGTAGGGGATTAGAATTTTCGTGTTGGATTAAGAAAAGACTTAAGGCCCAAATTTTCCCCTTAAGATTTATCAAGCACAGGATATTAAGAGGTATATTACAGTTACCTGTTAGTGTTGTCAAAGGCAAGACAGATTCAGTATCAATAACATCAGATGCCTGGATAAAGCTGTGTGGTGAAGGAACGATAAGTATTGTTTCGTCATCAATAGTTGTTTGATCAACTTGTTCTACGATGGTGGGTGACTCTAAGTCCTAAATAATATTTTTTAAAAAAGAAAGAAAAAGATTTGACTCATATTCCTTGTCGGTTTTCCAGATCCCAAGTATGTCTAGGTTTGACAGTACTTAATTCTCAAACATAAAGATGAAGAGCTTAAAAAGATGGCCCCGTTAACCTACATAATCTCATAATTTAATAAACTAAATGTTAACAAAAAAGGAGCTAAAAAGAATTAATTCAGTTACAGGTCACCTGAATACAGAGGAAAGTAGACTTTTAACACCATGGGATAAGGTTCCTAAGCCTAATCATAAAAGTCTACTATTAACCACACTCAGAAGTTGTTCTAACAAACATTTCTCAATTTACTGAGGTGGAGAGGGGAAAAATTGTAGTGAAGAACTGTTAAGACAGAGCACAGCTTTCTTATTCCTTCAAGTGCCACAAGAAATCTCTGACTGCCCACTTCTGTGAGAAACATCAGTGTTTGTTCACTCATACTTTTGTGGTCAGAGGTAGGGCTTTGTACTTTGTTTTGTGGATCTAAAAAAAAGGAAGGAAGATCTTAAAATATCACTTTAGTGATATTTCCAAATGGCCGATTTGAGGTTGAAGGCAAGAACCCATTAAGCTGTTTTTCTATTAAGTGTTGCTTACCTCAGTAACATAAGCACTGGCTAAATCAGAGGGGGATTCTTCTTGTTTAAGGTCGGTGTCAGAGATTTCTTCTTCTGTTCTGACCATAACACTGTTCATCAGTTCTGTGCTATTTTGGTCACTGAATTTGGATACATGAGCATCATTAAATGATGGCTCTATAGTCATCTTAGGCTGATGAATTTCATCTGGGAAAGTGTCTGCTTCTAGTGCATCTGGAGGCTCAGGGAAATCAGATGACTGAATATCACTATCTACTGTCAGTTCCGCTTGGGATATGGAAGAAGTGATATCCTCTGTAGCAACAGTCTGAATGATGACTCTTGGTGTGTGACATTGCACTGTGACACTGTCACTTGTGTTCAACAGATGTTCTGGCTATAAAACATTAAAGACAACTATCAATGGCAAAATGAGAAAGTAACACTAGATTTAAATTATTGAACAAATAACACTTATAGGTAGTACCCCATGGTCCCTCCCATTATTTCTCACCTCTGTAACTGAAATGTTTGAACACTATTTTTCTAGAACCTCAATTCTTTACGAAGTAGGGCTCTCCTAAATTCCCTACTATAATGTACATCTGTCTCATAAAAGGAGGAATAAAGGGCAGTATCCCAGTGAAGGAAGAATGAGGGTGCAAAATACTGAGCCTGGGACAATAATGCAAGACA